>NC_031995.1:57920160-57923372 GCF_001879085.1 Nicotiana attenuata | reverse complement strand
CCAACTTGGGATTAAGGAGAAGGGTTCTCAGCATAAAAACAAATATGACCTTGATGATTCCTTTGAAATTTTTAATTTATTAAGAGAGCAGAATGGATAGAGAATTTATATAATCGATCCTAATTAGCTTGTGATTGAGCAAGACTCGATCCGTGCTTGATAATAGTTTCTGTTTCTTAACCTCGTTTTTTTTTATTAGAATGGTATCACTTGCATTTTTTATTATTTGGAGTAAATGGACAGTGGTTCAGACACGTGAGTTTCTATAAGAATTGAGGCATTCTTTAATTATTGGTTCCGTTAGTTAATTTTAACAGTATGCATAAATGTTTGGAGCAGTTTTTCTTAGGGTGAATTCTTGTTTCTTTAACTGCTTTAGATGCCTATACGTTGTTATCTATTTGGTGATTGGTTTGGCCATATGAAAATTGTTTCGAATGATTATTGAGGATGCGGGAATTGGGAAGTTTTAGCCCATCGGCGATTAAAAATTGCTCGCATGTTTACGAATTGAGGTGCGATGTGCCGAACAAAAGTGACAATTGCATGGCCCTCGTTTTAATTTTGAATTGATCCCTAGAACTCGAGGGGTGCCATTTAGCAAATTCCACGGCCCTCGCAAAGCCCAAATGCATAGTTACTTTAGGCGCGTGTTTAATAATATTATCTTCCTAAACTCGGGTGTGCATTTCATGTGACCCAAATCCAAATCCTAAAACGTTGAATAAAATGTGTTTTAGACTGCGGGTCATTTCATGTGACGCAATCCAAAGACATGTTTTAGACGACATTCAATTTTCTTAAAATTAATTGAAAGCGGTAAATAATTTAAAATTGCACTATAGTTTGAACATGTATAAAAAATCAGATTTTTAGCCAATTATAATAATTTAAGCGACCGTGCTAGAACCACGGGATCCGGGGGTGCCTAACACCTTCCCTTGGGTCAACAGAATTCCTTATTCAGAATTTCTGGTTCGCAGACTCCAATTGGGAAGTCGAATTTTTCCTCGATTTGGGATTTAAATTAAAACCGGTGACTTGGGACACCAAAAGCCAATCCTATCCCAAGTGGCGACTCTAAAAAAATAAATAAATAATCCCATTTCGAATAATGTCACTTTAAATGGAAAAACTCCCTTATACATTATCCTTCAGGTAGGTGTGTAAAAAAGGAGGTGTGACAGCTCTGGCGACTCTGCTGGGGACACGAACCCAGAATAGCGTCGGACTTCATGGACCGATTCAGGTTTAACAAAGAGAATGCACCGGATGTCTTCTGCATACAAAATCTCAAGAAGAAACCAACGGAGACTTTCCGTGAGTATGCTACTCGATGGAGGTCAGAGGCTGCAAAGGTTAGGCCGGCACTTGAGGAAGAACAGATGAACAAATTCTTCATTAGGGCCTAGGATCAATAATACTATGAAATGTTAATGGTTATCGAAAATCACAAGTTCTCCAACATCATCAAACTCGGGGAAAGGACTGAAGAAGGGATCAAGAGTGGGATGGTAACCAATTTTGAGGCATTACAGGCTACGAAAAAAGCATTACAGTCAGGGGGTATATCAAAGAAGAAAGAAGTAGGGACAGTGATGGTGGTCCAAGGACCAAAATCTCCACTCACATACCAAACATCTCCACCCACATACCAACCTTCACCTCCCAGATGTTCTCAACCCGCTATCGCCTATCACACTTATAACACCCAGCCGGCATATTACCATTCACCTCCGACCCGTCAAAACTATCAGAAACCCAGACCCAATTTTGATCGCAGGCCGCCCGAACAATACACCCCTATTGCTAAACCCATTGACCAACTATATGAAAGATTGAAGGCTGCCGGATATGTTACCACTATTCCTGCTGTTGCCATGGAAAACTCCTCCCAGTGGGTTAACCCAAACAAAATATGTGCATATCATTCTGGCATGAAAGGGCATACTATTGATGAATCCCGCACTCTGAAAGACAAGATTCAAACCCTGATTGATACCAAAGTCATACAAGCCAAGGAAGCCGCACCAAATGTCTGCAATAATCCCCTCCCAGATCATAGAGGCGAAGGAGTAAATGTAATAGAAACTGATGAAGAATGGGATCCTGAAGGGTCGATTGGGCTTATTCGGGAAGGTGATATCCCTAAACTGCAGTCACGCTCACATCTATTGTGGTACAGATACAGCCACAAGTCGAAGTTGAAGTAGCCGCATCAGTCCGGTTTGAAATTGAAGTAACCGCACTGCAACTACACCTACTCTATTTGAAGTAGAAGTAGCCACACCCTTCACTGTGACGGTGGCACCCATACCGCCCTTCAAGTCCAATGCCATACCATGGGATTATGTTGTCGAAGCTAGGAGAAAAGGAAAAGCAAAAATGGAAGAGTCTGGTGCTGCACAGGGGATGACTAGAACTGGAAGGATCTATACACCCGAGAATCTGGGAGGAACAAGCAAGGAGGCTGCTACCAAACAACTCGTTATTGAAACTGGTCCAGATGATCTCTGGAGGAAAGTACAGGCAAGAGAATACTCTGTCGTTGATCATCTGAACAAGACTCCCGCGCAGATATCCATCCTGTCGCTGCTATAAAATTCTGAGGCGCATAGGAATGCTCTGATGAAGGTGTTGAACGAAGCTTATGTGCCTAACAATATCACCAGTGGAGAGATGGCCAACATGGTAGGGCAAGTACTGGAGAGCCACAAGATCACCTTTCACGAAGATGAACTACCACCTGAAGGATTAAGTCACACAGGGCGCTGCACATCACAGTACAGTTTGAGGACAAATTCATCGCCAGAGTCTTAATCGATAGGGGCTCAAGCCTCAACATTTGTCCATTGACTACTCTGAAAAGGTTGGGTAAAGATTTCCATGAGATACGAGCATGGAGTATGAATGTGATGGCATTTGATGGGTCTCAAAGGGACACAATTGGGGAAATTAACCTTTGTTTGCAGATGGGCCTTACTTGGTTCGATGTTGAGTTCCAAGTATCAGACATATCTGCTACGTACAATCTTTTACTAGGACGACCTTGGATACATGCCGCTGGAGCTGTGACTTCTACGCTACACCAGGCCATGATGTTCGAATGGAACCATCAGGATGTAATCATTCACGGAGATGGAAGTAATCCCATTTACACCAGTCAAACTGTCCCGGTTGTCGAGAATAGAAGAAAGCTGGGTGGAGAAACT
>NC_031995.1:57915681-57920122 GCF_001879085.1 Nicotiana attenuata | reverse complement strand
AAGAGTAAATGGGTGGAGTAGCAAAAAATGAAAAGCATACTGGCATGGTCAGGGTATGAACCCGGCAAAGGGCTTGGGAAGAATCTCTAGGGCATCACTAAACCAATACAACTGAAACGTCATGGCACAACCATCGGGTTTGGGTATCAGTATACCTGGCAGGAGTATGATGATTGGTCGCCACCGTGGCGTGGTCCCTGTTACCTTCTCGAGCAGCCAGTGCCGCATCTGAGCCAGACCTTTCACCAGGCCGACACAATATGGGGATATATAGAGAAGGAAGCTTTGGCAGGGTTGAGGAACCTGTTTCGAGATATAACTAAATCTATTCGATATATAAAGTATCATGATAATAATTTTTCATTAGTATATTTCTTTCAACGACAATATGCTTAGTGTAGAGGAATTTATGTGGGGTACATTTCACAAATGGTCATATAATTATAATTTTTCTTCACTAAAGTCATATAACTTTGTTTTCTACCATAAAAATTATAAGAAAATTTACTAACTAACACAAAAATCATAGTGGTCAGAAAATAAATTTTCCGGTAGTATTTTCTTTTTTTCTATTTTCAGTCTAATAAATAATTACCCAATTAAAATAGAAGAAATAAGAGTATAGTTTTAGCCTCTCCTAAATATAATAGCCGATAAAATATTTTACATATATGTGTGTATTAAATACATATAACATACACATTCTATATATATTTTGGCTAGCAAATGCAATTAGTTTCGGCCGGGCGGTTAATTTTATATTTTTCCCTTAAAATAGGAATGATTCAACCCAGATTGCAATGAGATAGTTGAGGAGGAGGAGGAGGAGGAAGAAGGCCTTACCATTCAGACAGTGGAGAAGGGAGCATTTCTCAGGAACTGGACCGCCACGCCATCAAGGGCCAGACGAGTCCCGGGGTAACATGGCTACTAATGTTATTTGAAAAAAAAACAAGTCTTGTTGAGCATTTAGTTTTTAAGATATCTTCCTTTCAGTATTTTGTTTTGGAAAACATTGTTTTGAAGTTATTCAGACGATATTTCGTTTAACATTTCAGCATTTATCAAATAATTTGATGTTTTATTATCGTTATCTTTCATACCTTTCTTCTACAGCATTACTATTTCTTATCTTGATGAACCACCAACTGTGACATGTAATGAGACAACACGACATAAGGATAGTGACTCGGAAGAAGAGGATGAAATACCTGAGGAAGTTATCAGAGAAGTCGAGAATTTTGAGAACAAACCTAAGTCCAACCTAGACGAAACCAAGGCAATCAATTTGGGAGATTCCGACACCATCAAAAAAACTCGCATAAGCATTCACCTATCACCGTCAGAAAAGGAAGAATACACTCATTTCCTGAAAGAATATGAGGATATTTTTGCATGGTCATATGATGACATGACTGGCCTGAGCACATCCATAGTGGCTCATAAGTTGCCTACCAATCCAATGTGTCCGAAGCAGAAACTCAGAAAATTCAAACCAGACATGAGCCTAAAAATCAAGGAAGAAGTTACTAAGCAGATCAACGCCTAAGTCCTCAGAGTAGTTGAGTAACCAACCTGGTTAGCCAACATCGTACCGGTTCCGAAGAAAGATGGGAAAGTCAGGGTGTGTGTTGACTATCGGGATTTAAATAGAGCAAGTCCCAAGGACGATTTTCCACTACCAAATATACACATTCTGATTGACAATTGCGCCAAGCATGAACTCCAATCCTTTTTAGATTGCTTCGCGGGTTATCATTAGATTTGAATGGATGAAGAAGATGCAGAGAAAACAACTTTCATTACACCATGGGGGGTATACTGATATAAAATGATGTCGTTCGGCCTGAAGAATGCTTGGGCCACCTATATGAAAGCCATGACAACCATCTTCCATGATATGATACACAAGGAAATAGAGGTATATGTCGACGACATCATCATCAAATCCAAGAAAGCCACATATCACATAGCAGACTTGAGGAAGTTCTTTGACAGGCTACGGAGGTACAATTTAAAACTGAACCCCGCAAAATGTGCGTTCGGGGTTCCTGCTGGAAAATTGTTGGGATTCATCGTCAGCCGCCGAGGAATCGAGTTGGACCCGTCAAAAGTTAAAGCTATCCAAGAGTTACCACCACCAAAGAGCAAGAAGGACGTGATGAGCTTCCTGGGACGCCTCAATTACATCAGCCGCTTCATAGCACAGTCCACAGTAATATGTGAACCCATCTTCAAAATGTTGAGGAAGGACGCTGAAACAAGTTGGACTGAAGATTGTCAAAGGGCTTTTGACAAAATCAAGGAATACCTGTCTACGCCACTAGTCCTAGTCCCTCCAGAACCCGGGAGACCTTTGCTACTCTATTTGTCCGTACTAGATGGGGCTTTCAGTTGTGTTTTAGGACAACATAACGAGACAGGAATAAAGGAGCAAGCCATATATTACTTGAGTAAGAAGTTCACACCTTATGAAGCACGGTACTCTCTGCTAGAACGCACTTGCTGTGCTTTGACATAGATAGCTCAAAAATTGAGACATTATTTTTGCGCCTATACCACATACCTCATATCAAGGATGGATCCTCTGAAGTACATTTTTTAGAAGCCTACGCCTACCGGGAAGTTAGCCAAATGGAAACTATTACTGAGCGAGTTCGACATCATCATCTATGTAACTCAGAAGGCAGTCAAGGGACAAGCTTTGGCAGACCATCTTGCTGAAAATCTTGTAGGAGGAGAGTACGAACCACTAAAGACGTATTTTCCTGACGAAGAAGTATCATTCGTAGGAGAGGACATTGCTGCAGCCTACGACGGTTGGAGAATGTTTTTTGACGGGGCTATAAACTTCAAAGGAGTTGGTATTGGAGCAGTCTCGGTGTCAGAAACTGGTCAACATTTTCCAGTATCTGCAAAGCTCAGGTTTCCATGCACCAATAATATGGCGGAATATGAGGCTTGCATCATGGGACTCAATTTGGCCATCGACATGAATATACAAGAGTTGTTGGTAATTGGTGATTCGGATCTCCTGGTACATCAGGTTCAAGGGGAATGTGCTACGAAAAACACCAAGATACTACCATACCTGTATCATGTGCAAGAACTGATGAAGAGGTTCACAAGATAGAATTCAAACATGTTCCAAGAATCCAGAACGAGTTCGCAGACGCACTGGCTACTTTGTCATCAATAATACAACATCCAGACAAGAATTTCATCGATCTCATTTCGGTGATGATCCATAATCAGCCGGCATACTGTGCCCATGTTGAAGAAGAAGCGAACGGAAAACCCTGGTAAAAGGAGAATACTCGGAGCACGCAAACCATACTCAGAAACGCACACTTCGAAGGTTGTCCGATCACTTCTTTCAAACTGGAGGAACCCTGTATAGAAGAACTCCTGATCTAGGACTATTAAGGTGTGTTGACGCCAAAGAGGCTTCCAAATTGCTCGAGGAAGTACATGCCGGAACCTGCGGACCACATATGAACGGTTTTGTTCTAGCCAAGAAGATACTCAGAGCTGGATATTTTTGGATGACTATGGAAACAGATTGCATCTGGTACAGAAATGCCACCAATGCCAGATACATGCAGACATGATAAGGGTACCACCAAATGAGCTCAATGCAACAAGTGCACCTTGGCTTTTGCCGCTTGGGGAATGGATGTCATTGGTCCAATCGAGCCCACTGCTTCAAACGGGCACAGGTTCATTTTAGTGGCCATCGATTACTTCACAAAATGGGTAGAGGCTGCATCTTACAAAGCTGTGACCAAGAAAGTTGTCGCAGATTTTGTCAGGGACCGAATTGTTTGTCGATTTGGTGTTCCAGAGTCCATCATCACTTATAATGTCGCCAATCTCAACAGTGATCTGTTGAAAGCCATGTGTGAAACTTTTAAAATCAAGCACAAAAATTCCACAGCATACAGGCCTCAAATGAACGGAGCCGTGGAAGCTGCCAACAAGAACATCAAGAAGATACTAAGGAAAATGGTAGAAAATCACAAGCAATGGCACGAGAAGTTACCATTTGCCTTATTGGGATACCGTACTACATTTCGCACATAAACCGAGGAAATTCCCTATTTGCTGGTTTATGGTACCGAAGTTGTCATTCCCGCCGAGGTGGAAATTCCTTCTTTAAGGATCATAGAAGAAGCCGAACTCAGTGATGCAGAATGGATAAGGAGCCGCTATGAGCAATTAGCCCTCATAGATGGAAAAAGGATGAATGCAGTGTGTCATGGTCAGCTTTATCAGAACATAATGTCCTGAGCCTTCAACAAAAGAGTCAGACCAAGACAATTCACATCGGGGCTGGTGCTGAAGCGAATCTTCCCACATCAAGATGAAGCCAAAGGGAAATTTTCACCTAACTGGTAAGGTCCTTACATAGTTCACAGGGTACTAAACAGGGAGGAGCACT
>NC_031995.1:57872795-57915051 GCF_001879085.1 Nicotiana attenuata | reverse complement strand
CCAATGTTCTCAAAATCGGATCTAGAAAAACAGGAAAGATCGAGTTCTTTCTTCTTTGATTGTTCGTTAAGTTTTAAGACTCGTGTTGGCTTGAAACTTATGCTAATCGATTGTTCTTGGCAAGAACAATCGATTAGCCGGGTCATTCCGGAGGGATTCGGACTCCATGTTTGGCCCAATGCTTGTTAAAGATTTTCCTCTTTGGTTTTAGGTAATAACCCGCCTCCTTTTTGTTCTTTTCTTCTCTAGATTCTGTGATTCAGCATATTTAGGTTTTAAATTTTGCTTTGCATGGTTTAGTCAAAAGTTTAATTATCCGATTTTTGTTAAAAATTGATTAGAATTATTACATTGCCTCTTTACTCTTTTTTCTTTATTTGTTGTTTCAGCTAGATTAGTACCTAAATCTCTTTTAAGAATGGCTTTTTGCTTGCATGCTTTAATTAGGTTAGTCAATTTCTGGGCGAGTGTCAAATATAGGTTGTTTGTGGCATTCCATTTTAGTTTTAAGTATAATCATTTGGATTCTGGCCATTGCTAATGACAGAAAACTCTAAAAGAGGTAATTAGAAACCAAGACAGGGGGATCTAAATCTGGAATTGTTTAGAAGTTTCTAGAAGATGATGGTAGGGACTAAAATGCAATTACACTAGGAAAATTAGTTCAGTTTAGGTTAAAAAGGGGAAACTTCAGAAGTTTAAAGGACTTAAAAAAATAAGGAGAAAACCTGCATAGACAGCTGTCCCAACAGTTGTCCATTTTCTGGTACAAAATAGTACATTATCCCTAAATTGGAAAGATTGGGGGCTGACAGAACTCCCAAGAAAAGATTCCTCGATACCCCTCTCTCCCTTATCTTTTTCATGCTCCTACACCCTATAAAAGGGACCTCACTCTCACTCAAAAGGGGAGTGAATTTTCAGCATATTTTTACTCCCAAATACACACACGTTTTGAGTAGAAGAAAGGAAAGACTCATAGGCTGGTCTTTTGGATTGAATGTGAAGTTTTCTTTTCTGGGATTTACTGTTGTAGTTGTTGTGTTTGCTCATCTTTCATTAGTTGTTTTGAGATTCTGGGCTAGCTATCATCAAATGCAGGAATTCATTTTTTATTTCTTGTGTTCTGTTGCTACCTGCTGCTTTTAGGTATGCCAAAACACCTTTGTATTTCTCTTTGAATATAAAAATAAGATTCCTTAGTTGGCTGATTCCATGACTATACCTATTGGTTGAGTTTCTTGTATTTGTTAACCTATGGTTCTCTGTTAGTATTAACTATTGATACCAGCTCTTTGTTTACTTAATCATTAGTTAAAAAATTTTAAGTTAAGACTATTCTTAAACTAGTTCAGATGCTATTGATATTCGTTCATCCTGCTGTAGCATGTTAGTAATCAACATTTGACCTCTTCTATGATGCATTTAGTCATGTAACTCTTGGTCTCATGAAAATTTGTACTAAAGCCATTGTTAGTGATATGCTTAACATGAAAATGGAGGTTTGGGAAGCATGATCAACTGCAGGCCAAAGTCTGGATTCCATATGTCGAAATGAAGCTTTTAATTTCATGAAGTAAAGGTTCAGTGTGTAGAAGTGAGCATTTTATTATAAAAAGAGGCTATGAGCCCCGTTTGTGATGCTACAGAATGCCAAATGTTATTTTTTTTATTTTAGTGATTGTATCATTCGTATTAGGTTTTTACTATAATATAAAATTATCAACTCTTTGGTCGTGTATTCCATGAAATTTGGTAGAATTATCTAGCCATAGTTAGATTCAAGTAAAATTTGATTATATTTGGCTTGTTGGGTGATATAATGACTTGACATGTTTCCCTAGTATTATTAAACTAGCATTTATCTCTTAATTAGATGAATATATTTACAACTTTGGAACTCTTTATTATCCTTCAACATTTCTCTATTACTGATGCATGTCAAGGCTTGAAAAAATTCATTAGACATCAAAATTTAGAATTATTTCGATTTTATTGATTTCTTAAAGATGAATCTGCTGGTGGGTAGCAAAGTAATTAAGGAAATATGATGCATTGTGATTCTTGGACTGGGCCTGTTGAAGTTCGACTTAGGCAGACCAGCAATCGCTCATCTGTCACATAGCATAACAAGGCTTTATTGGGCTGGAAAGCCAAGGCCCACGTAAGGCCAGTTTTTATTATGAGTAAAAGGCCAGAATCATTTCACTCCCCTTTATTATGGTTTTGTCAATTAGAAATCAAGTTATCCTAGCAAACGTCTAGTATTGACACAACAAGAAAAAAAATGAATTCCATAAATCCAGACCTCCGCATGTAGTTTAAATCCCTAGCAGAATTTCTAATAATTCTTAATTTCGTAGTTTGCTTTAGGCGCGTAATTAAATTATCATGGCTATGGGTACGGTTCCCGTGACATAGTCGTGATACCTAATTCCAAAATTCGGGTGCACATTTTATGTGACCCGACCACAACTTCGAACAATAATAAAATTCACATGTTGTAGATCGTGGGTACGGTTCCCGTGACATGATCCGTGACGTGTACAAAAACAAACAGGTGCACGACAATCGTGACTTGTTCCAGAACTAAATCCATAAGCAATTAAAAGCGGTTAAAGTTAAAAATGCATAATAGGTTTAAAACATGTAATAAATCAGATAATTAGGCCAATTATTAATAGTTAAGCGATCGTGCTAGAACCACGGAACCCAGGAATGCCTAACACCTTCTTCCGGGTTAACAGAATTCCTTACCTAGTTTTTCTGATTTCGCAGACTTTTAAATGAAGTCAAATTTCCTCGATTTGGGATTTTTAAAATAAACCGGTGACTTGGTACACCATAATAAATTATCCCAAGTGGCGACTCTGAATAAATAAAATAATTTCATTTCTATTAATGTCACTTTAATTGGAAAAACTCCCTTATGTCTCTACGGGTAAAAAGGAGGTGTGACAGCTCTGGCGAATCTGCTGGGGATAAGAACCCATAACTTTTGGTTCAGGGTTCAAAAATTCGAGCTTAGAATAACTGTTATATTTGGCTTTTATTTATTATGTGATTTTTATTACATGCTTGGGCCTAATGTGCTAAATGCCGCTTTTTACCGCTTTGATATCGTTTGGACTGTATATAAACTGTTGTGAAACCCTTCTCTTCTAATCTTCTAGGTATTGCATGCTGGCATGACTTCTTTTCTGTTATTGTCATATCCTAATTTAGAACGAGGTTCGGACAAGTTGCAAAGCCGGATGATCTTTTGGTTACTGGTACGCTGCCCCCCTCCCCCTCTTCCCCCCTCCCCCCCGGCTCGAGTTGTCCGCTCGGGTAAGCCAGGTCTAGAACAATACACCCAGGTTTTAAACCTAGATGAACATAGCCTCATGCCGGATCCCTAGTAGGAACACTTGTTTGTATCATGTGCATTTGACTTTGTGGACTCAACACAAGGGTTGTGTCCGTCTAGGACAGGTGTACCCGAAATTAAAAGACCATCTTGATGCATTTTTACATGCGATTTGTGCATTTATTTATTTCGGCTTGCATATTGACCGGCTCTTAGATTAGGGAGGAAAATCAAAGGAAAACCGAGATTGAGGTAGGAGAGAGAAATTCATTTGTTTCCCAAAAATGGTGTTCAAAACATCCCGAAACTCTGCCGAAATTGAAAAAAAAAACAGAGAGAAGAGAAAAGGGGAGAAGGTCATTCCAAAATGGTTCGTATTTTCTTGTTGCGTCAAAAATGACTGAACTACGCGGGTCCGAATCTCACCTGATGTGAGATACGTAAGCAAACCTCATAGATTCCGGCCAAAATTTTTAAAAAATCATAAAATATTTTCTTTAATTTCTCTTTAGAAGTCTTTCCTTGAAAAATTCAAAAAAAAAAGAATAAAAAAAAGGATTTTTTAAACCCCAAAAAAAATATTATCCTTCTTTCTAAAGTCATTCATATGTTAACAAAAAAAGAAATAAAATAAATCAATAAAAAATCAATATCCAAAATATGGGTTTCTTTCATTTTGAAGTAGTTTTCCCAAAAATCCAAAAAGAAAAATTAGAAACAAAAATTCAAAGTATTTTTTTAGAAGTCTTTCTTTTGTAAATGTCATAAAAATTAAAAATTGAAGTCCAAAAATATTTTCGTTCTTCTTTAGAAGTACTTTTGTAAATTTAAAAAAGATAAAAAAAGAAACTCAGAAATCCGAAATGTTTTCTTAAAAGCCCTTCTTTCGAAAATCCACAAGTCAAATCAAAATCCAAAAAAAAAAAAAATTCTACCTTTTTAAGAAGTCTTTTCCCAAAATTCAAAAAACTCATAAATCCAAAAAAATATATATATTTTTCTTTCTTCTTTATAAGTCTTTCTTTCAAACATTTTAAACAAGAATCAAAACAAGAAAAAACAAAAAAAAATATTTTCTTTCTTCCTTTAAAACCTTTCTTTCAAAAATTCAAAAAAAAACGAAATTGAAAAAAAAAATATGTTTTTTCTTTTTCTAAGAAGCTTTCATGGTTTGAGTTTTATAAAAACTAAGCAAAAAAAAAAAGAGTTAGCTTATTTACTCCATTCTCGATCTTCCCGAACTACGCCATATCTGATTCATGCGGCGTCATGATACGTAGGCAATCATCATCGGATTCGATCATAGCCATAAAATTAATTGAGTGAAAAATAAAAAAAGAGAAAGAAATTGAGTGAAAAAATAAAAGAAAAGAGTGAAAAAAAATGAAAAAAAAGAGAGTGACAAAAAAGAAAAGAGTGACAAAAAGAAAAAAAAAGAAAAGAGAGTGCCAAAAAATAAAAGAGTGATAGAAACGAAATAAAAAAAAATTAAGCAAGAGTGGTTAAAGAGAGGCAGAAATAAAAGAAAAGAGGTACATACTGAAAGGGTTAGTTAAGGCCGGGATGAAACAGGCAACCGTTCAAACACATGGTAGAAGCGTTTAACTATTAGGTGCGTTGCATCCCAACGTACGATTTCCTATATGTTAAATGCCTCAAAAACTAACAAAGTTGTTGGGTGTGCAAATTAGCCAGGTTTTGGTGGTTGGTTTTGTTGGTAGTCTAGCCTCCCATCATTCACAAGATCCAAAGGCACAGATGGCCTCCGCAAGCAATCTACCAATCATCGGTCCTGAGGATAGCCCGGCATCGGCTATTCCGCAGCTAGAATCAGCAGTTGCTGAAGAAAATAGAATGTTGCGTCTCTGTATGTTGGAAATGTGGGACGCCTGGTCTAATGGTAGGGAACCGCCAAATGCAATCCCTGGGTTCCCTGAGTTAATCCCCAAGTCAGGTGAGGCTACCAACGTCCCTGTGCCCAACCCGCTCTTCCCATGCGGGCACCCTCCAACGCCGTCCAATGTTCCTGTCATGCCTTCTGTGGTTCGCCCCCAGGCGCCAGTTTCTAGAGCACCTCTAATATTGTTCTCTGCAGCACCAGTCTGCACCAGAGCACAACCAACTTTACCACGGCCGTATATTGAGCCTCCAGTGTTCACCTTTCAAGGTCCACGGCTTCAATCAGAAATAACATATGCGACCACTTACTCTTTCACTCAACCTCCGCAATATTATCTCTCAGTGGAGCAAGAAAAGGTTGTTAAAAATTCCGAGCAAGAGGAAATGGCTCGGAAGATGAAGAGCCTGGAACAAAGCCTGAAAAACATGCAAGGTCTGAGTGGCCAAAGGAGTGTCTCATACTCTGACCTCTATATGTTTCCCCATGTCCACTTGCCAGCGGATTTAAAGATGCCAAAATTTGAAAAGTACGACGGGCATGGAGACCCGGTCGCTCACCTGAAATGATACTGTAACCAGTTGAGAGGTGCTAGTGGAAAAGAGGAGCTGTTAATGGCCTATTTTGCGGAAAGCCTCACCGGAATCGCTTCTGAGTGGTATACGGATCAAGAAATTACCCATTGGCACGAGTGGGACGATGTAACGACCCGGCCGGTCGTTTTAAGAATTAACGCCTCGATCCCCTATTAACTGTTTTTCCCCGTATTTGTTTCTGCTATTGTGAGTTGCCGGAAGGAATTATTTGAAGTTTCGGAGGGTTTTGGGACACTTAATCCCTAAATGAGGGCTTAAGTTTTGAAAATTTGACTGTAGTCAGAACAGAGTGAAGATGGCCTCAGAATGGAATTTTGATGGTTCCGTTAGCTCCGTTGGGTGATTCCGGGTTTAGGAGCGTGTTCGGATTGTGGTTTGGAGGTCTGTACCTAATTTAGGCTTGAAATGCCGAAAGTTGAATTTTTGAAGGTTCCGATTCGATAGTGAGATTTTGATCCGAGGGTCGGAATGGAATTCCGGAAGTTGGAGTAGCTCCGTAGTGTTGAATGTAACGTGTATGCAAAATTTCAGGTCATTCGGACGAGATTTGAAAGACTTTCTGATCGAAAGCGTGATTTGAGAGTTTTTGGAATTCTTAGGCTTGAATCCGATGAAAAATTGGTGTTTTGATGTTGTTTTGGGCGTTCCGAAGGTTGGAACAAGTTTGAATGATATTTTAGGATTGGTTGGCATGTTTGGCTGAGGTCCCAGGGGCCTCGGGTGTGTTTCGGGTGGTTAACGGAGGGTGTTTGGCCTTCAAAGAACTGCTATTGCTGCTGTATTTCTTGGTTCTGGTTTCCTTATATGCAATCGCAATAGTGGGGCTACGATCGCATAGGTTTGTTGGTAAGGCGGAAGAATTTGTGCTATGCGATCGCCAGGATTGATCCGCGATCGCGAAGTAAGAGCAGTCAAAGCAATGCGGTCGCCTGAGGTTGTACGCGAACGCACAGTGTGGGCGCGTGTGGCAAGGGGTGATTGGCTACTCTGTGCGAACGCGGTTGGGTGTACGCAATCGCATAGAGGTAGGAGAGCTAGTGCTATGCGAATGCATGTGATGGATCACGAATGCACTGAAGAATTTTATAAAAAAAAGCTGGGCAGTATTTAAATAGCCAATCCGCGACCCTTCTTCATTTTTCCTCCATTTTTGAACGGGATTGAAGCTTTTGAGGGATATTTTTGAGGAAACCAAAGGGAAATCACTTGGAGGTAATATTCTTTACTTCATAACTCTTTTATATATGATTAAAGGTCGAATTAGTGGTGAAAAATTAGGGAAAAATCAGTGCAAAATGAGTAATTAGGGCTTGAGATTAAGAAACCTTAAAATGGGTATTTGAGGGGTCAATTGAACTCTGATTTCCGTGTTCTTGATATGTATAGACTCTTGAGAGTATGAGGATTCTGAAAATGTAAGTTTTACCCGATTCCGAGATATGGGCCCGAGGGGCATTTTGGTCATTTTACCTAATTTCGCGTATTAGCTTAGAATTTAATGGTAGAATCAGTTACTTGAAGTGTTATTTGCATTATGCAATTGAATTGAATAGATTTGGGTCATTTGGAGTCAAGTACTCGTGGCAAGGATGTGGTTTCGGGTTGATTTTTGAGCCGGTTCGAGGTAAGTATCTTGCCTAACCTTGTGCGGGGGACTTACCCTTAGGATTTGAGTCTTCCATGCTAATTGTAGTCCGTGCACGCGAAGTGACGAGTGTGTTCTCGGACTTATTTGTGGGAAAATTGCCTTTAGGGTTCTTAGGTCCTTATGTTCATCATATGGGAAGTATTCTGTTATGGTTGAGTTATCTAATTGCATAATTACCTCTATATGCTCCATACGATGTTGTTAGCCTTCCTCTAACTCTTACCTGTTACTTGGCCTTAATTGCGTTAATTGAATTAGCTGTTCTTTTTGTTGTTTGCTAAGGTTATTGTGCTTCTTAGTTTCTCTGTGATCCTCTCGTTGCTATGTAATCATACTCTTGGTGGTGGAAACTTCCTTGTGATTTGATTGTTGGATTGTTGTGATTCCCTTGCCGGGATGTATTGTTTATATTGTTGATTCTCTTGCCGGGATGTTGTTCATATTGTTGATTCCCTTGCCGGGATGTATTTTTTTTATATTGTTGATTCCCTTGCCGGGATGTTATTGTTCATATTGTTAATTTCCTTGCCGGAATGTTATTGTTCATATTGTTGGGTCGGGATACCAAGAGATACCCAGCACATATATTGAGGATACCAAGAGATCCTCGGGATACCAAGAGATCCCCAGTACATATATTGAGGATACCAAGAGATCCTCGGGATACCAAGAGATCCCCAGCACATATATTAAGGATACCAAGAGATCCCAAGTACATATATTGAGGATACCAAGAGATCATCGGGATACCAAGAGATCCCCAGCACATATATTGAGGATACCCAGAGATCCTCGGGATACCAAGAGATCCCTAGCTCATATACTGAGGATACTGAGAGATCCCCTAAGTACTTACGTTTAGGACTACGGCACGGGATCCCGAGATATCCCCTGTCAATATTCTGTGAGTGTAAAAGCACGAAGGGTGATGCCGTGCACTTTCTGTTTGCTGTGTTTATTTGTTGTTATCAATTTAAGTGTTTTAACGGGTTAGATTCCCAAACTGCGGTGATTCGCCGTATATATATATATACACTTCAAACTTCAATAATTTCTACATTTTTGACTCAATTAGTTTCTCAACTAAATTTCTCCTTAAATCGTCTGAGGCTGTATTCTACTAAAAAGGAACTTCTACTAAGTTATAAATTGTTAAATCCCATGGTAAAGGTAATAATTCATTCGACATTGCATTCTAATTGAAAATGGTACTTTCTTTATTTAAATGATTTCTAAAAATAACTTCATCTTTTCTCGCTTCCTTTCCTAATTAGTTTAGAATTTGTAATTTACTTATATTAGGTAAATGATACTTCTTGAACATCTTGAGTGCATTTGTACGGACATTATGTATTGTATAGCATGTGGATTTATTTTGTTAAGAGTGAGATGGAAAATACGGGAGCACAAGGTGCCATGTGTGCTGAAGGTTCGAAAGTTGAGATTATGATATGAGAAACCGAGGATTAAGATGGTCAGGATTGTGTATTAGACATGATGTGAGTGATTGAGTTGGCATTGCCTTCTCTGTTTGAATACATTCCTACTTGTCTCTGTTCCTATTATGTCAGTGTTGATTTACCTAGTTATCTGATGTACTCGGTTACCTGATTTACTTGCTTATCTGATTTACTTGGTATCGTTCATTACTACCCGTGTTCTCCCTTTATTGTTCCTACTGTTTGCATTTTGATTTCTCTCCGCTGTTGATATTACCTCGTTATCTTTATCTCGACATTTTATTATCATATCCTGTTCATTTTATTTGACCAGTAGGTGTCTTGACTGTTCCTCATCACTACTCCACCGAGGTTAGTCTTGATACTTGCTGGGCACCGCTGTGGTGTGCTCATACTACACTTCTGCATATTTTTTGTGCAGATCCAGGTGTTATTCGCTAGTAGCTGTGCAGATTCTTGCCGAGGAGACTCAAGGTAGCCCTGCTGCTGCGTTCGCAGGCTTCGGAGTCACCTTCCTATTTTACATTCTCACTGCTGTACATATTTCCATACGGTTGTGTTTATAAATGGTAGCGAAACTCTGTAAAGCTTATGACTTGTACTACCGGGTTTTGGGAAGATGTTCATTGTATAAGGGATTTATTTTAGAAGAATTTTAGATGTATTATTTATTGTTGTTTTTCCGCAATTATTAGGCTTACCTAGTCCTTAAGGCTAGGTGCCATCACGAAACCCAACGGAGGGGAAATTGGGTCGTGACAAGTTGGTATCAGAGCTCTAGGTTCATTGGTGCTACGAGTCATAAGCAGGTTTACTAGAGTCTTGTGGATCGGTACGGAGACGTCTGTACTTATCTTCGAGAGGCTACAGAACTGTTAGGAAATTCCACTTCTTTCATTCCTTATCGTGCAATATTGATTAAGCTCGAAGTATATAACTTATGTTCCTCTACATCCACTCGTGTATGATATTACGCTCTCAGTGTCCGCCATGCGCCAGTGGTTCGTGATGCTACAAACGGGCTACGAAGAAGTCAGGGATGCTCAGGCATTGTCTCAATGTGCTGTCCAGGCTGAAGGAACAGAGGTATTGAGAGACTATTCAGTTGTTCATATGGAGGCGCAGCGGTTTCCGACATCTGGTTGATAAGTGCGAGCTTGTGAAGGTTTAATTGGTTGACTAGTCGTCGCAATTGTGGCAAGGTTACAAGGTGAATGTTGATTGAGAATGGCTGGTGGTGTTGGGGTACCTTGTGATTGGTGTTGTGCGAGCTGCGAAAGTTAGTTTTGCGGATCATCAAATGTTGTGTTTCTATGGCTTCGCACTAAGTGGAGGAGTCCACTAGCGACGTCCAGATTGCAGAGTCAGATTTACATCAGTTTTGGCCTGAGGTATGTATATGAGTGGTATTGGAAGGTTTCCAAAATTTTTATATAACTAAAGACTGAGGTCTTGCAAGGGATGATATTGGGGCTTTGATCGGGATTATTGCATATCGACTATCCGATGAAATGGATCAGCTCTGTGGTGTTGGGTCAACATGGCGATGGGGTGAATTGTCCTTTGAATAGGAATCCTCTACTGGCATTTGTGCCAGCACTCTTGGATTGGGCGGTTTGTGTGACTCGGTTGAGTTGGGGAGGTGCAGTCCTGATGGCTTGGTTGCGTGCGGGTGCATGGCTGGTAGCATGGTGATTACTGGGTTTTGAGGCTTTCGAGGTTCATGTTTTGTTACGCGGGAAGAAACTCTATATGGGTGATTCAGCCGAATAATAGGGTGTGAGTATATATCAGACATTTGATTTGCATGGCTGAGTTGGGTATGGAAATTTTAGTACCCCGGAGGTTTGGGGCTAGATGCCTTCATATGTAGACTAATTCCTATTTGCAGACTTTGAAGAAATATTGAGAATGGGATAACTAATAGCATACTATACCGATAAGTTGTTGTGGATCTTTTGAAGCATATTTATCTAATTAGGAAGAACTAGGATTTGGTTGGGACTATTTGGAAGATCAGCAAGAATATGTGTTTTGTATCAGGTCAGGTTTGTGTACTCCTGTGAGATTGTCATTTTGGTTATGTTCTCAGGCAGAGTGGACATTATTTGTGCCTCTAGCCTATGTTATGTGCTGCTTTGTTATGTGGTGGTGAGCTATGAGGTTGTACGATTATTCCCCAAGCATGTTGCAATTTTGTTCAGGTCTTATGGCGATGCGAGGGAGATAGCCCTCGTAATGTTGATTTGCTCGTTGCACCTTATATGTGCTTGCTTCTCTCATATTTTATTGCTTCTATTCATTTCTCCCACAGTTTTATTTGTGCACTCTGTTGTGCTTAATCTCAGTATTCATATGATCAGTGAGCCCGAGCATTTTGGCTTGATGAGTATTTGGGAGCGAGCTGCACGCCGCAGTGGATGATATGTGGAATACCCTTTCCTTGTGTTTATTTGGTGTTCTGTTTTTCCTCTGTGAAACCATTTTGATGAAAACTAAATTTTTGTTGTTGCACAGGTTACACTTGTTAGAAAATTCTTCTACTTTGCTTTTCTTTAATTGTTTTACATAATTGAGTAATTACTGGTTTGGTGTACGAATTGTGTAATGTGAGAATCTGTGTGGTTCCGTGATGAACTGTTAGTTGTGCTGCTTGTATCGGATGAGATGAGGTTCTTAGACCTGAGATTAGTACTGTGATATCGGGCGAGAGAGCTTATTGACTTGTTGTCTTCATGGGCAGCTATGAGTTTCCGTATATTTCTTTATCATAAGCAGCGACGTGGAGGTCCGGGGCAAGGGGATATTCGACGTGAAGGGTATTGCCGGCATCTAGGAGGATATTTGAGCTGCGTGGAACAGCATGTAATTGTAGTCTGGGTTGGAATTTTGGCTCGATTCAGCTTGTTCAGGTCTATACAGTGTGATGATGTGAGATTCGGATCCTATGATGAAATTCAGATGTTGAGGTTTGGGTTCTGTTCTAAGGTAATGGGCTAAGGAGGAGGTGAGACCTTTTGCATAGACAGTTCTGCTTAGGTCGGGTTATGGGAAATCACCCCCGGGTGAATGTATGGTGAGCTCATGCAGTGATCCGATGGTTTTGGAACGACTCCAAGAACGTTCGAGGACGAACCTATGTTTAAGTGGAGGAGGATGTAACGATCCGGTCGGTCGTATTAAGAATTAACGCCCCGATCCCCTATTAACTATTTTTCCCCGTGTTTGTTTCTGCTATTCTGAGTTGCCGGGAGGAATTATTTGAAGATTCGGAGGGTTTTGGGACACTTAGTCCCTAAATGAGGGCTTAAGTTTTGGAAATTTGACAGCAGGTGGAACAGAGTGAAGACGGCCTCGAAATGGAATTTCGATGGTTCCGTTAGCTCCATTGGGTGATTCCGGATTTAGGAGCGTGTTCGGATTGTGTTTTGGAGGTCCGTAGCTAATTTAGGCTTGAAATGCCGAAAGTTGAATTTTTTAAGGTTCCGGTTCGATAGTGAGATATTGATCCGAGGGTCGGAATGGAATTTTGGAATTTGGAATAGCTCCGTAGTGTTGAATGTAACGTGTGTGCAAAATTTCAGGTCATTCGGACGAGGTTTGATAGACTTTCTGATCGAAAGCGTGATTTGAGAGTTTTTAGAATTCTTAGGCTTGAATCCGATGAAAAATTGGTGTTTTGATGTTGTTTTGGGCGTTCCAAAGGTTGGAACAAGTTTGAATGATGTTTTAGGATTGGTTGGCATGTTTGGTTGAGGTCCCGGGGGCCTCGGGTGTGTTTCGGGTGGTTAACGGAGGGTGTTTGGCCTTAAAAGAACTGCTATTGCTGTTGTATTTCTTGGTTCTGGTTTCCTTATATGTGATCGCAATAGTGGGGCTGCGATCACATAGGTTTGTTGGTGAGGCGGCAGAATTTGTGCTATGCGATCGCCAGGATTAGTCCGCAATCGCGAAGTAAGAGGAGTCAAAGCAATGCGGTCGCCTGAGGTTGTAAGCGAACGCACAGTGTGGGCGCGTGTGGCAGGGGGTGATTGGCTACTGTGTGCGAATGCGGTTGGGTGTACGCGATCGCGTAAAGGGAGGAGAGCCAGTGCTATGCGAACGCGTGTGGTGGATCGCGAACGCACTGAAGAATTTAATAAAAAAAGCTGGGCAGTATTTAAATAGTCAATCCGCGACCCTTCTTCATTTTTCCTCCATTTTTGAACGGGATTGAAGCTTTTGAGGGAGATTTTTTAGGAAACCAAAGGGGAATCACTTGGAGGTAATATTCTTCACTTCATAACTCGTTTATATGTGATTAATGGTCGAATTAGTGGTGAAAAATTAGGGAAAAATCAGTGCAAAATGGGTAATTAGGGCTTGAGATTAAGAGACCTTAAAATGCGTATTTGAGGGGTTAATTGAACTCTGATTTCAGTGTTCTTGATATGTATAGACTCGTAAAAGTATGAGAATTCTGAAAATATAAATTTTACCCGATTCCGAGACGTGGGCCCGAGGGGCATTTTGGTCATTTTACCTAATTTCGTGTATTGGCTTAGAACTTATTTGTAGAATCAGTTACTTGAAGTGTTATTTACATTATGCAATTGAATTGAATAGATTTGGGCCATTTGGAGTCAAGTACTCGTGGCAAGAACGTGGTTTCGGGTTGATTTTTTAGCCGGTTCGAGGTAAGTATCTTGCCTAACCTTATGTGGGGGACTTCCCTTAGGATATCAGTCTTCCATGATAATTGTAATCCGTGCACGCGAGGTGACGAGTGTGTGCTCGGACTTATTTTTGGGTAAATTGTCTTTAGGGTTCTTAGGTCCTTATGTTCATCATATGGGAAGTATTCTGTTATGGTTGAGTTATCTAATTGCATAATTACCTCTATATGCTCCATACGATGTTGTTAGCCTTCCTCTAACTCTTACCTGTTACTTGACCTCAATTGCCCTAATTGAATTAGTTGTTCTTTTTGTTGTTTGCTAAGGTTATTGTGCTTCTTAGTTTCTCCGTGATCCTCTCGTTGCTATGTAATCATACTCTTGGTGGTGGAAACTTCCTTGTGATTGGATTGTTGGATTGTTGTTGATTCCCTTACCGAGATGTATTGTTTATATTGTTGATTCCCTTGCCGGGATGTTGTTGTTCATACTGTTGATTCCCTTGCCGGGATGTATTTTTTTTTATATTGTTGATTCCCTTACCGGGATGTTATTGTTCATATTGTTAATTCCCCTGCGGGAATGTTATTGTTCATATTGTTGGGTCGGGATACCAAGAGATCCCCAGCACATATATTGAGGATACCAAGAGATCCTCGGGATACCAAGAGATCCCCAGCACATATATTGAGGATACCAAGAGATCCCCACTACATATATTAAGGATACCAAGAGATCCTCGGGATACCAAGAGATCCCCAGCACATATATTGAGAATACCAAGAGATCCCAGCACATATATTGATGATACCCAGATATCCTCGGGATACCAAGAGATCCCTAGCTCATATACTGAGGATACTGAGAGATCCCCCAAGTACTTACGTTTGGGACTACGAGACGGGATCCCGGGAGATCCCCTGTCGATATTCTGTGAGTGTAAAAGCACGAAGGGTGATGCCGTGCACTTTCTGTTTGCTGTGTTTATTTGTTATTATCAATTTAAGTGTTTTAACGGGTTAGATTCCCTTACTGCGGTGATTCTTTGTGTTGGAAACCATAGTGTTGTCAATACCTCGCCGTATATATATATATATATATATATATATATATATATATCCATTTTTTAATACTTCAAACTTCATTTTTTAATACTTCAAACTTCAATAATTTCTACATCTTTTACTCAATTAGTTTCTCTACTAAATTTCTCCTTAAATCGTCTGAGGCTGTATTCTACTTGAAAGGAACTTCTACTAAGTTATAAATTATTATTTCCCATGGTAAAGGTAATAATTCATTTGACGTTGCTTTCTAATTGAAAATGGTACTTTCTTTATTCAAATGATTTCGAAAAATAACTTCATCTTTTATCGCTGGCTTTCCTAATTAGTTTAGAATTTGTAATTTACTTATATTAGGTAAATGAGACTTCTTGAACATCTTGAGTGCATTTGTACGGACATTATGTATTGTATTGTGGATTTCTTTTGTTAAGAGTGAGATGGAAAATATGGGAGCACAAGGTGCCATGTGTGCTGAAGGTTCGGAAGTTGAGATTATGATATGAGAAACCGAGGATTGAGATGGTCGGGATTGTGTATTAGACATGATGTGAGTGATTGAGTTGGCATTGCCTTCTTTGTTTGAATACATTCTTACTTGTCTCTGTTCCTATTATGTCAGTGTTGATTTACTTAGTTATCTGATGTACTCGGTTACCTGATTTACTTGCTTATCTGATTTACTTGGTATCGTCCGTTACTACCCGTGTTCTCCCTTTATTGTTCCTACTGTTTGCATTTTGATTTCTCTCCGCTGTTGATATTACCTCGTTATCTTTATCTGGATATTTTATTATCATATCCTGTTCATTTCATTTGACCAGTAGGTGTCTTGACTGTTCCTCGTCACTACTCCACCGAGGTTAGTCTATATACTTACTGGCACCGCTGTGGTGTGCTCATACTACACTTCTGCACATATTTTGTGCAGATCCAGTATTGTTCGCTAGTAGCTGTGCGGATTCTTACCGAGGAGACTCAAGGTAGCCCTGCTGCTGCGTTCGCAGGCTTCGGAGTCACCTTCCTATTTTACATTCTCACTGATGTACTTATTTCCATACGGTTGTGTTTAGAAATGGTAGCGAAACTCTATTAAGCTTATGACTTGTACTATCGGGTTTTGGGAAGATGTTCATTGTATAAGGGATTTATTTAAGAAGAATTTTAGATGTTATTATTTATTGTTGTTATTCCGCAATTATTAGGCTTACCTAGTCCTTAAGACTAGGTACCATCACGAAACCCAACGGAGGGGAAATTGGATCGTGACATACGATATGGCCCGAAATTTTGTCCGCCAGTTCCAGTATAATGTGGACATCGCTCCCCACAAAAACTCTTTATCCAATCTGAAAAAGAAAACCGCGGAAAGCTTCCGCGAATATGCTGTCAAATGGCGTGATCAAGCTGCTAGGGTAAAGCCTCCAATGGATGAAATTGAAATGGTCACAGTCTTTCTAAAGGCCTAAGAAGCGGACTACTTCCAGAACATGATGTCCGCTATGGGTAAGTCGTTCGCTGAGGCTATCAAAATTGGGGAAATGGCTGAAAACGGTTTAAAAACAGGTTGAATCTTGAGTCATGCTGCTTTTAAGGCCTCATCACAGGCTGCTCAAAATGGTTCGGAGGGTTTTATGAACAAAAATGGGAGTGAAGAGGGAGCAATGATGGCTTCAAGCTCAAGGGGGCCCGCAGGTCATTCAGCCAATCATATGCGCCTCCTACGGTCACACCACACTATTATCCCCTTCAAGATGCTGCTTATGCCGTGGCACCGCCTCCTTATGCGGTGATGAACGCGCAACCTACACGCAGCCCCAACATCATACACAAAACCGAGCTCCACCTCCCTTAAATGCCCTTCCTCACCAAGCTCCATATAATCCCCAACCAAATGTTCCCCATTACAATCCTCGCCCAAGAGAGCCTTTCAAAAAGAATCAGTTCACCCCTATTGGCAAATCGTATTCAAGCTTGTTCTAAAAGCTAATCAGGCTAGATCTGTTGCAGCTAGTGGCCCCAAACCGGCCGAACCCCGAGTCCCCTTCGCACCGAGCTGATGCTAGATGTGAATACCACTCTGGAGTAGTAGGACACAGTACGGAGGACTGTTGGACCCTCAAAAGGGCAGTTGAAGACCTGATTGAAGCTGAAAGAATTGTTCTTCGGGACGAAGAGGCTCCTAATGTGACGAACAATCCCTTGCCTGCTCACAAAAATCGGCCAATAGTCGAAATGATTTGTGAAGTTGAGGAATTTGACCTGGCACTGAAGGTCATTACAGCCATTGACGAGGCAGAAGAAAAGTCAAAAAACGATCGCCAAGCCTGAAAGTTCCCCATCAGACGGGAGTCTCGCTAGCGAGTCTTGCTATCCTTTCTGCGTCCGGATTATCTCAGGGTGTGATCCGGATATTTTTACTTTATTGTCTTACTTCCTGATGTAAACCCTTCTATCTTTGAAAATCAAAATAAAAAAATCATCAAAACCAAAAAAAATCAAAAAATTAATATTTCATTGTCCAGGAATGACTCTTTTCTTAATCTTGTCGCTTTTCTTATTCTCTTTTCAGTTCTGTTAAATGCAGATTTCAATAATATGACATGCTTGCGGACTTCATGACCAGATCCCAAAACGCTGTCAGACTTCGAAATAATGAATCAAGAGTAAGAATGCAAAGAAGATAAGTTTGAGGAAATAAAACAAAGAATTGGAACAACTAAAAAAAAATTATCTCCAAATTGAAAAGGTCCAAACATTGCAACAAGAGTACTTCCAAAAGAGAGCGTTGTATTTGGGACACATCGAATGAAACGTCTCTGAAACAACTGTCAATGCAAATGCAGTCAAAGGTAATATATTGGATCCTCTATATAGCATTAATGTTCTCCGATTGGGATGAAGAAGGCTTTTATTCTCGCTACCCAAACACTATCAACCCCTTGCAAACCCTTTGAGCCGGTTACTTTTCTTTGATTACCCTCCTTGGAACCTGAAAGTGTTACTGAAAAAAATTGATTGAAAAAATGAAATGAAGAATGAAAAAAAAAGAAAGAAAAGAAAGAAAAGAAAGATACAAAAAAGAAAAAGGTGGAAGAAGAGACAAAAAGAAAATGAAATGAAAAATGAAAAAAAGGAAAGGAAAAAGAAAGAGAAAACAAAACAAAACAGAAAAACAAAAGAAAATCAAAAACAAAGTTCCCTGAACTACGTTCGACTTGATTCCGAAAGGATACGTAGGCAGCCTCTCTCTGGGATTCAGTCACACCAAAATAAAAATCCAAATTCCCCCAAAGTTGAAACTGGGGCAGAAGTTACAATGGTTCGGCAATGGGTTCGCCTGAAAGGTTCCAATATTGTAATTCAATCCAAATGCTTTTTACCCCAAAAGCCTGTTCAAGTCCTTCTAATCAATCGGCAAAGAGGTTCAAAATGGGAGGATCCAGTTACTTGGATCTGACACATAAAAATGAGAGAAATAAAATGAGAGAGTCTTATTGGTGAAAACCTACACGGGCACCGTGAGGCAACGGCAAGCAGAGAAATTGAAAATGAGAGAGTCTTGTTAGTGAAAACTCGCAAAGAGCACTATAAGGCAACAGTGAGAAGAGAAATAAGAGAGGTCAGCTAGTGAAAACCCGCAGAGGATGCCACTGATTGAAAGAGGATCCTCACAGCCATCCGCATCGACAGACTCCTGGCAAGGTTTCTCGAATTTTGAAGCAAAAGTTGTGATGAATTTCTGAGAGTCGGACGGTTTACACAGATGAGGCATCCAGTTCAAAAGGCATGTCATGTTCATTAGTCCGCATGTACTCCAGATAAGTCCTTCTTTCCTTTCCCCGAAAGGGACACATCTTGTTTAAACTCATTCCCCGTTCCATTATTTGTTTTCTTTGAATCCCTTTCGGTCTAACTCTGTTCCAAAACTAAGACAAAGAAAGGATGGCAAGACTGATTTACAGGGCTTTTGAATGACATAGGAGAATGCGCAAAAAGGCACCCAGCCTTGGCAGGGGCATTAAGTCGACCTCGACTGCCATGGCGGCCGATGCTTCAAAATCAAAACTCTTGGAAGGAGAAAATCAAATTGAAGTGCCTATAAAGGCAAATAAAGTTGAAAAGGTTGAGTCAACGTGGCTAACCGTCTCGGCAAAGGTTTGAAAAGCCAAGGTACCCCAAATGCTCTGAAATAAGTCAGAAGAAAGAAGCCAGAAATGAAAGGCCGAAGGCCAAACAATGATTGGAAAAGAATAAGTCCCACGCGACTAGCCGTTGCACCAAAGTTTGAGGAGCCAAAAGTTCCCCAATGCTCCGAATTTAAACAAAAAAAAAAAGAAGAAGAAAAACAACAAGTCAGAAGGGAAAGGTCTACAGAAGCAAATAAAGTCAAAAAGGTTGAGTCCCACCGACCAACCGTCATGGCAAAGTCTGGAAAAACTAGAGGTTCTTCAGGGTCAGAAATGCAATCGGTATTCAGGATACAACCAGTTGCACTTGAAAGGGCCGAGATCAAGTGGTTGGAATAATCAAGGCCACAAAACCAACCACCGTTTCAAACTGACAAGTTGTTCTTTGTTTGAAAAATAGGAAATGGGTGCAATCCAAAACAACCTTGCAAGAAGCAGGAGCGATAAAAGCAAAGTACCCAGAGACCAAAATGGTTCTGCAGCAAAAGTTAATCCAAAAAGAGATGTCCCCTCCAAACTCTTTATTCATTCTCCTAAATAAAATGAAAAGTGAAATGAAAAAAAAAAAAGAAAAATTCAATCATGGTAGTATAGGGCCTCCAATCCCTAGCTGTGTCTTTCCAACATAGGGTCTCACTCCCTAGTTTATGCCGGCATAACCCGATGACTTTTCCAACATAGGGTCCCACTCCCTAGTTGATGCCGGCATAACCCGATGACTTTTCCAACATAGGGTCCCACTCCCTAGTTGATGCCGGCATATCCCGATGACTTTTCCAACATAGGGTCCCACTCCCTAGTTGATGCCGGCATAACCCGTTGACTTTTCCAATATAGCGTCCCACTCCCTAGTTGATGCCGGCATAACCCGATGATTTTCCAACATAGGGTCCCTCTCCTTAATTGATGCCAGCATAACCTGATGCCAACATAGGGTCACCATCTCCTTAGTTGATGATTTTCCAACAATAGGGTCCCCAATCCCTAGTTGATTTTATTTTAGATATAGTGTCTCCACTCCCTAATCTCTTTTTCCCAAGGATACACAATCCTGATTTTATTACTTTCAATAGTGAAGTATTTTAGAATTTTGTTACAATAACTCACGAAATTTTCCTAGTGAAAACTGGGACAGAAAAATTTCGTTTGTTTGTTTGTTTTGGTGTCTGAGCAGGTTATACCTCGAGACACAGGGTTTGAGACGACCAAAAGAAGAAGTCTCAATCCAAAATAAAAGAAAAGAAGAACAAGAAAAGAAGTGAACTCTAAGTGTACAAGCGGAGAAAAGATGTGGACTACTCAAGATATGATTGAAGTCATACGCTTTGCATGTCCCGCCTTGATCCAAAAAGCTGAAGAAAAAATGAACCAGCGTTTTCAGCTAACGAGCATCAAGATTCATATCAGAGTCTGCAAGAAGAACCAACCAAGACTCAAGATCAAGCTTCAGAAGGTTCATAGATAAGAATCTTGTAACTCATAGCTGATAAGTTTAGTTAGTTTAGTTTTTCATTTTGGTGTAACAAGGAGCTCAGCAAGCAGAAACAGCTGTCCATTTTCTGGTACAAAATAGTACATTATCCCTAAATTGGAAAGATTGGGGGCTGACAGAATTCCCAAGAAAAGATTCCTTAATACCCCTCTCACCCTTATCTTTTTCATGCTCCTACACCCTATAAAAGGGACCTCACTCTCATTCAAAAGGGGAGTGAATTTTCAGCATAATTTTACTCCCAAATACACACACGTTTTGAGTAGAAGAAAGTAAAGACTCATAGGCTGGTCTTTTGGATTGAATGTGAGGTTTTCTTTTCTGGGATTTACTGCTATAGTTGTTGTGTTTGCTCATCTTTCATTAGCTGTTGTGAGATTCTGGGCTAGCTATCATCAAATTCAGGAATTCATTTTCTATTTCTTGTGTTCTGTTGCTACCTGCTGCTTTTAGGTATGCCAAAACACCTTTGTATTTATCTTTGAATATAAAAATATAATTCCTTAGTTGGCTGATTCCATGACTATGCCTATTGGTTGAGTTTCTTGTATTTGTTTGCTACATGTGTTTACCTATGGTTCTCTGTTAGCATCAGTTGTTGATACCAGCTCTTTGTTTACTTAATCATTAGTTGAAAATTTTTAAGTTAAGACTATTCTTAAACTAGTTCAGATGCTATTGGTATTCGTTCATCCTACTGGAGCATGTTAGTAATCAACATTTCGACCTCTTTTATGATGCATTTAGTCATGTAACTCTTGGTCTCATGAAAATTTGTATTAAAGCCATTGTTAGTGATGTGCTTAACATGAAAATGGAGGTTTGGGAAGCATGTGCAACTGCATGCCAAAGTCTGGATTTCATATGTTGAAATGAAGCTTTTAATTTCATGAAGTAAAGGTTTAGTGTGTAGAAGTGAGCATTTTATTATAAAAAGAGGCTATGAGCCCCGTTTGTGATGCTACAGAATGCCAAATGTTTTTTTTAAGTAATGGTATCATTCATATTAGGTTTTCACTGTAATATAAAATTATCAACTCTTTGGTCGTGTATTCGCTGAAATTTGGCAGAATTATCTAGTCATAGTTAGATTCAAGTAAAACTTTATTATATTTGGCTTGTTGGGTGATCTAATGACTTAACATGTTTCCCTAGTATTATTAAACTAGCATTTATCTCTTAATTAGATGAATATATTCACAACTTTGGAACTCTTTATTATCCTTCAACATTTCTCTATTACTGATGCATGTCAAGGCTTGAAAAAATTCATTAGACATCAAATTTAGAATTATTTTGATTTTATTGATTTCCTAAAGATGAATCTGCTGGTGGGTAGCAAAGTAATTAAGGAAATATGATGCACTGTGATTCCTGGACTGAGCTTGTTGAAGTTCGATTTAGGCAGACCAGCAATCGCTCATCTGTCACATAGCATAACAAGGCTTTATTGGGCTGGAAAGCCAAGGCCCACGTAAGGCCTGTTTTTATTATGAGTAAAAGCCCAGAATCATTTCACTCCTCTTTATTATGGTTTTGTCAATTAGAAATCAAGTTAGCCTTGCAAACGTCCAGTATTTCCACAACAAGAAAAAAAATGAATTCCATAAATCCAGACCTCCGCATGTAGTTTAAATCCCTAGCAGAATTTTTAATAATTCTTAAATTTCTTAGTTTGCTTTAGGCGCGTAATTAAATTATCATGGCTATAGGTACGGTTCCCGTGACATAGTCGTGATACCTAATCCCCAAATTTGGGTGCACATTTTATGTGACCCGACCACAACATCGAACAATAATAAAATTCACATGTTGTAGATCGTGGGTACGGTTCCCGTGACGTGA
The DNA here is from genome assembly GCF_001879085.1 of Nicotiana attenuata. Taxonomy (NCBI): domain Eukaryota; kingdom Viridiplantae; phylum Streptophyta; class Magnoliopsida; order Solanales; family Solanaceae; genus Nicotiana; species Nicotiana attenuata. The sequence continues at coordinate 57,892,855 of NC_031995.1, read as the reverse complement.
TCCGCGACGTGTACAAAAACAAATAGGTGCACGACAATCGTGACTTATTCCAGAAATAAATCCATAAGCAATTAAAAGTGGTTAAAGTTAAAAATGCACAATAGGTTTAAAACATGTAACAAATCAGATAATTAGGCCAAATATTAATAGTTAAGCGACAGTGCTAGAACCACGGAACCCGATACTGCCTAACACCTTCTCCCGGGTTAACAGAATTTCTTACCTTGTTTTTCTGGTTTCGTAGACTTTTAAATGAAGTCAAATTTCCTCGATTCGGGATTTTTAAAATAAACCATTGACTTGGGACACCATAATAAATTATCCCAAGTGACGACTCTCATGGCTATGGGTACGGTTCCCGTGACATAGTCGTGATACCTAATCCCCAAATTCGGGTGCACATTTTATGTGACCCGACCAAAACTTCGAACAATAATAAAATTCACATGTTGTAGATCGTGGGTACGGTTCCCGTGACGTGATCCGCGACGTGTACAAAAACAAACAGGTGCACGACAATCGTGACTTGTTCCAGAAATAAATCCATAAGCAATTAAAAGTGGTTAAAGTTAAAAATGCACAATAGGTTTAAAATATGTAATAATTCAGATAATTAGGCCAATTATTAATAGTTAAGCGACAGTTCTAGAACCACGGAACCCGAGACTGCCTAACACCTTCTCCCGGGTTAACAGAATTCCTTACCTTGTTTTTCTGGTTTCCTAGACTTTTAAATGAAGTCAAAATTTCCTCGATTTGGGATTTTTAAAATAAACCGTTGACTTGGGACACCATAATAAATTATCCCAAGTGACAACTCTGAATAATAAAATAATCCCGTTTCGATTAGTGTCACTTTAATTGGAAAAAATCCCTTATGCCCCTACGGGTAAAAAGGAGGTGAGACAGTCATTCCCGCCGAGGTAGAAATTCCTTCTTTAAGGATCATACAAGAAGCCGAACTTAGTGATGCCGAATGGATAAGGAGCCGCGATGAGCAATTAGCCCCCATAGATGGAAAAAGAATGAATGAAGTGTGTCATGGTCAGCTTTATCAGAATAGAATGTCCAGAGCTTTCAACAAAAGGGTCAGACCAAGACAATTCACACCGGGGCAACTGGTACTGAAGCGAATCTTCCCACATCAAGATGAAGCCAAAGTAAAGTTTTTGCCCAATTAGAAAGGGCCCTACATGGTTCACAAGGTACTAACAGGAGGATCACTCATACTTGCAGAAATAGACGGAGAAGTTTGGCCAAAACCTATCAATTCAGACGCAGTCAAAAGATATTATGTTTATTTATTTTACATTTCTTCATCTGATGTAACTAAACTACGCTTGACCTGATTCCCGTTTAAGAGGGGATACGTAGGCAGCCCTGTGGGTTCAGTCACATCTTAATAAAATCCTCATTTTCCTAGAACCAGAAACTGGGGCAGAATTTTTAGGAGGACCCTCAAAATTCTGGAGCAAGTCCAGCCGACGTCATCGTGTGTAAGATAGTCAGAAATTGATAAAGTAACTGGGGCGGAATTTTGAGAAGGATTCTCAAAATTCCGAAACAGATCCAACAAACTTTGTCACATGTAGAACAGCTGAAGGATCACTTACTAAACTGGGGCAGAATTTTGAGGAGAACCCTCAAAATTCTAACGCAAAGAAGCCGCAATGTCTCTAAAAGTGTCGCAGTCATTAGTTCATCTAATTTACTTGATATTATATACCAGTGTTTTCTAAAATAACTTTATTTCATCAAATAAGTGCATATTTTTCGAAAACTTTATTTCTATGGCAGACAGGTGTTACCCAGGGTAACTCGAACAGGATATCCAGAGCAAAGCAAAGCAAAGCAAAACAAGCAGACAAAGACATGAACCAACCTCCCCCGCAAAACTCACGATTTTTTCTTTGGATGCAGGAACAAGGAATAACCACAAGTACATGCGCCTTAAAATCATTTCCTTCATAACAACCGGACCGCCGAGCGCAAATATATCTCCAGCTAAGAAATATTCTGCTCCTATTGCTATTTGTCCATTGCATGAGACTAAGCATTGTCTCCTCTTCTTGCATGAGGCTAAGCCCGGCCTCCCTATTTGCATAAGGCTAAGCATTGCCTTCTCTTTGCATGAGACTAAGCCCTGTCTCAAATTTTGCATGAGGCTAAGCCCTGCCTCCCTATTTGCATAAGGCTAAGCATTTCCTTCTCTTTGCATGAGATATAGCCCTGTCTAAAATTTTGCATAAGGCGAAGCCCTGCCTCCTTATTTGCATAAGGCTAAGCATTTCCTTCTCTTTGCATGAGACTAAGCTCTGTCTCAAATTTTGCATGAGGCTAAGCCCTGCCTCCCTATTTGCATAGGCTAAGCATTGCCTTCTCTTTGCATGAGACTAAGCCCTGTCTCAAATCTTGCATGAGGCTAAGCCCTGCCTCCTTATTTTCATAAGGCTAAGTTCTGCCTTTCCTTGCATGAGACTAAGCCCTGTCTCAAATCTTGCATGAGGCTAAGCCCTGCCTCCCTATTTGCATCAGTCTAAGCATTGCCTTCTCTTTGCATGAGACTAAGCCCTGTCTCAATTCTTGCATGAGGCTAAGCCCTGCCTCCCCGTTTGCATAAGGCTAAGCACTGCCTTCTCATGAGACTAAGCATTGTCTCCCTTTGCATAAGTGTTGCTCTATTCTAAACCTTGCATTATCCTCTTCTCTCGGGGCTAAGCTCTACCCCCAAACTCTACACAAGACTAAGCTTTGTCTTGTTATTACCTTTGGTATCATGTCTCTGCACTTCATAGGCTGATGTATAGCCAACTTGTCCAAAGGCGTCATAGTCCGAAGGCATCATCCTCATAGCCTGAAGACACCATATCATGGCCTGAGGATCTCTCAATACTGCACATTATTATTCAAAGGCGTCATGGTTCAGAGGCACCATTCTCATGGCCCGAGAATATCATTTCATGGCCTGCGAATCCCTTATCTCATGATTCATGGCCCGGGACGTCATGGTCTAAGGATGTCATCCTCACTGTCCAAAGACAACCTTCATGGTCCAAAAGGAATTTGCATTATGTTTAAATTCTCGCAATAATATATATACTTGCATGCATCGTGTTTTAAAGTTTTGCAGGTAATTCAGGAGTTAACCGTTCCTCAAACAGGAGCAACCTTCGCTCCGTTTCTGCTCATACCATTTATACCCTGCCATTATTTCAAACGTAGTCGACTCCCATCAATTACCCGCCTTGACTCTATGACCGTTCAGATATCTGCCCTGTGTTACATCCGTTATGCTTCAAATTCACATCCATAACTCCGCATAAATCCATCCGATATTATCCTTTCCGAAGGTACCCTTTCCAAAGCATACGACTATTCCTATAACAATTCCATCGGTGTCACTCACCGATGGGTCCAGAACTACACACGGCCTGATTCCTGTAAAACCAGGGATATGTAGGCCGCTCAGAGACCAGGGTGCGGCCTATATTTTTCAAAATACCCCATTCGGTCAAAATCGGCCATCATTTCTTTACCCGACAACTCTTTCATCCTTCCCGGGTAAAGAGCGGCAGGTGTTGATACCCAATTTTATCCTCACATATCTCAAATATACATATATACCTTCAAAATAGTGCATAAGCATCACCAAGTATTTTTCCATAATTTTCTATAATTTTTGAAGTCTTATAATCAATTTAGTCCTGCATTTTTATATAAATAATTATTAATTACATCACAAATAATTTTATATATAATATATTATCTAATTTCTCATCATTTATATCCTTATTAAGCTTTACATATTATATATATATATATATATATATATATATATATATATATATATATATATATATATATATATATATATGTATGTATATATTGCATCCTTAGGCTAAAATTGCATATTTTGCAATAATAGCCCATATATATGCATAGTTACATTATTTACATAAAAATGACTTTTTATATTTTTATAATGTTAAGTAATTGTCTTAAATCATTTTCATGCATAGATAATAATTTTATTATTTATTAATTATTTTATAAATTAATTTTACTGATTTAATTGGGTATTTAAAATCTAGCCCCTAAAAGACCCAATTTCGGACCTATACACTACCCAATTACCTCCAGCCCCATACACCAGCCCAACATCAAATACCCAATACCCTTAACCCATTAACCAATCCCACACTCGTTTTATAACTCGACCCAGAACCCTTGAATCAGGATCGTTGATCTCTGAAATCAACTGTCCATATCACCCCAACCCTTTTTAATTAACCTAACCCATCTAAACCCTAATCACTTCACCCAGCTTGTCGTCTCTATACATTCCCTCTCTCATCTTATCCCCCTCTCCTCTCAAATCCCTATCGCTGTCAGCTCTAATCCCTTTCGATTCCAGCCAGATATGGAATCAATCGGGGATTTTCTTACCTTATCGATCCTTTCTCGCTATTGGTTGCTCGTTTATGGTATAACATAATTTCTTGCTTAACATGGCAAGCCGATTTTCCTTATTTTGAACCAAATCTAGTTCGAACCTTCATTCTTTTTCATCTATATTCATTCTACGTTTTTTTGGTGTGAATCTCTGAGATTTGGTTCGATTTTTCATTTACCATAAAGCTAGGGTTCAAATATTTTCAAGATTTGCTATAGTTCCTCTATTTTGTTAAATATTTTCTTAATACTCGTTTATATCTACCTATGTGCGTTGTATCGCGATTTTCGTTGATATTTCTAATTAGTTTTATTTGCCCTAAAATTAGGGCTCAGATCTTTTAAGATCTGTTATGGTTCTTATTTCTGTTAAACATTTTTCTTTAAGATCTGTCTATGTGCATTTTATTTTGATTTTCCTTTGATTATTTCTGACTAACTATACTTACCCAAATTGGTTTCAGACCTGCTTTAATTGAACCAAATCTGGTTCGATTCGGGTTCTCTTTTTGAATAATCTCCTGTCCACGTTCATTGTATGCATTATGTACCTTATTTTACTGCCGATTTTGTGGTTTACCTAAAACTAGGGTTTGAGACTTTTACTAATTCTCCGTGCTCTTTCCTTTCTCGTATGGGACTGATATTTTCCTTATTTTGTTCAATCTACCATGTTTCCTTTATTTCTCTACCTTATTTTGCCTTGAAACTGTTTGTTAATTGATATCTTCCTTATTCTAAGTGTTACTCGCCTGATTACACGCTATTATGCCCTGTCAATTGACTGAACTCTGTACTATCTGTCCTTAAACGAGACTTCAATTGATTCTGTGATTATTTTCTTCCCTTGTTTATGTGTGTTTGATTACGTCCCTTATTTGTTCACTTAATTGAACACTATTTAAACCCTTTCTCCTGAGGACAAGACTCGAACTCTCATACTCTCACTAAAAACTTGGTTCTTTCACTCTGATCATGTGCTCATTGTTTTGGTTTTGGCCGGCTAAAAGCCAAGGCCAAACTGTTTTGGAACTTAACTGTTGTGGCATATTTACTTGTTTTCTTACTTAACTGGTATGCTCTGATCCTTTGCAATTTCATTCTCTATACTTTGCTCCACTAGCATGTTCCAATTTCAAGTATGATTCAGTCATTTCATGCGATTCTATGATCTCATCTAGTCCTATGAATGACACTGTTAATTTAAGATTAACTAGTTCGAATAATATGAATCCTCTTATAAGTTAGCCTAATGTCTAAATTTGTTTCATTGCACTATTTGTTAATCCTACACTTGTTTTGAACTTAGTATCCCTGTAATACTTTAGCATGAAATTGGTTCACTAATCCTAACTTTACAGATTTTCGTATGGTTACTTAATTCATGTGTCTGGCCAACTTAACTGTTTTTTTTAATTGCTTCTGTGTTTAAACAATGATTGTCCTAGGTACTAGCATGAATGTTTAGCTTAACCAGACGTTTAACTCACTTGAACTATGTGTTTGAGCATAACTTTGTTTGGTGCAGTTCTGCCTGCAGCTCTGTGTTCTAAATCCTGTTTCTTCTGAAATCAAACTATTTTAAAACCTTCCCCCTACCTCTTTTATGTACTGATTTTAAAACCCCCACTCTTAGTCCTTTAAGTTCTCAATCACTCTAGTGTGAGCACTACTCAGGGTCCATATGAGACTTTTGTGAACTCTGACACACTAGAGACTGGTTTTCCAATCTCTTATGAGCTATCTTCTGAATGTATTGTTCTGGTGTGAGCATTGCCCTGGGTCCCTGAGGCCCTTGGGAACTTTGACACACTAGAAACTTGGTTCTAATATGCTATGGATGAATTACTATGTTGTGCCTCAAAGTTGTTATGGTTGGAAGGCCTGGTTCCTAGGTTTATTTGGGCCTAATGAGGCTCCCTATAGTGTCCCCTTACTATTACGTAATTCATTTGTTATTCTCGTCTGTAATAACAGATTTGGGAAATATTTAGTAAAACTGGGGGATTTTCTTATTTCCTTTTGCTAAACTGGGTAGAAACCCTGCCTATAGGATTCAGTTATGCTGTCAATTCTATTCATTTGGTAAAAACTGTATGAGTTCTACTGTGCTTAGGAAACCTGCCTATAGGATTTTCATTGATAGTGTTAGTTCTGTGTTTGCATATTAGAAGTCCTGCCTATAGGGTTAGCATTAAAATGCATATTAGAAATCCTGCTCATAGGACCTATCAATCCAACAAAATGTGCATTAGCAATTATGCCTATAGGACCTCAATGTTTGATTTGATCGATTTTCTGGCAATCTGCATAATTTCTGCCCATACACAGCTCGTAGAAATCATGCCTAATGGACTTAAGTAAGTACAACAGTTAGAGATCATGCCTATAGGATAAAAAAATCAGTCTAGAAATCATGCCTATAGGACTTAAGTAAGTACAACAATTAGAGATCATGCCTATAGGATAAAAAAATCAGTCTAGAGATCATGCCTATAGGATTAAGAGGGAATATAACCAATCTCTGTAAGTTAAAGTCAGTGCTACACCTAGAAATCATGTCTAGGTCTGTAATCATCAAACTCGTAGAAAGCATGCCTGTAGGATTCTATCAACTGATTCTGAATACAATCGGTCTTGGCAATCACTTGGACAATATACTTGTAGGATTTAATAATTCTGGATTTATAATTATGACGTACTACTGCCTGAACTGCCCAGATCGTGCTAAATAAAATCAGTAGGCAAACAACAAGTTTAGACACTCGCCTTAATGAAATTGTTTCTGTACATCTGTCTTCCCGCATAGATATCCTGCCTATAGGATTGTTTAAGATCGATAAAGATTGTTAATTAATTGCGTGCATTTGTTGTTTATGTGCGGAGGTTAACATGAGCCCTTATTTGCTTCATACTTGCAAAGTCCTAACATGTTTTGTTTGTCGCTTAGTCTTTTACATTTTTTGAGCAACCTAGGCTTGGCCTAGAAATATCCCCAAATAGAAGTCCCATACGAGAAGTCCCTTACCTCCAGGGTCATAGGTAAGGGACGGGTAGTGCACGCATAGGGATCGAACTAGAATCAATTAGAGCGCTTTAGATAACAACTTAAAGATAGTAATTGGGTAGCAGGAGATGATGGTCTATGCCCGCTGAATAATATGAGTAACACCCCGACTCGAGGGAGTTACCAAGTATTATTTATGTTGCACGGGGTAATCCTTTAGGCTAAAAAATTTAGGACCCCCATCCCTATTAAATATTCCTCTCGCTTCTTTAGACTAATTCATAAGTTAAGTTCGGTCGGACCCACCGTTGTGGACCTCAAGGGGTGCCTAAAACCTTCCCCTCAAGGTAATTTCGAGCCCTTACCCGATCTCTGGTGATGTAAACTGGTACAACATGAGTTATCTGCTCTAGGTTCCCTAACGCACCTTAATCCGTTAGGTGGTGACTCTTTCAATTCCAATTCCCTACCCTCTCAAAAAGGAGTTGTCCCGGAAATGTCGAAACCCGATTTCGCGAAAAAAAGGGGGCGCGACGGTCACGATCCAAATTCCATTAAAGGTCGTGATGGCGCCGGACACCACTGTCGGGCAAGCCAACACAAAGAAGTTAATTAAATTCTCATTTTAGTAATTTCGAAATCATTTCTTTTCCTTACATTAACCCATAAATAATGAACTTCACTGAGTAAATAATGATGTCTTTAGCAAATTTTCAACACTGAATAATCCCATATACATCCAAGAACCCGGTGTCACAAGTGTATGAGCAATTTCTAGGAAGTAAAATGTAATACAACAACTGTTTGGAATACAAATAGGACAGAAAAGAAAATACTATTACTCTGAAAGAGACTCAACTGGCTGCGAGTCGTCTCGAGAGATGCAGCTCACCTAAGTCTCCGTATCAACTATACCGTTGCGCCCAACGAGGCCACTAGACGTACATGTGCCTGTGCAACAAAAATACACAGCAAGTGTAGTATGAGTACGAAAACAACGCGTACCCAGTAAGTATCCAGTCTAACCTCGAAGAAGTAGTGACGAGGGGTCGATCTCGACACTTACTAGTGGTCCAGTAATATCAAGTACAGTAATGAAGTGAATAAATATGAAACAGGGTAAATATATGAAATAAACAAGTATAAAGTACGTGATACAATTCCCCTCTTTATAATTTTACTCAAGCTCTCAGCTAGCAAGTTCCCTCCGTAACTGGAGCATATATATATGACTATAGTGGATTTCATCAAGGAGGTTATCATGAATCAAATCAGGGAAAATCCTTCAGATACACTGGCATCGTGCCAAATATTACGCACGATTCCATGAGGATAATATATATATATATATATATATAGAAAATGCCGAGGCGTACGGCCCGATCCTACATAAAAGTAGATTTTGCACTGCCAGAGGGTCGAAGGGCGCGAACCATAGATGCATCTATTTTTCCCCTCGCGAATCATACATGCGACGCGGTCCCCGCTCGTGAATTATACATGCGACACGGTCAAATATAAATTTAGGGAGTTACCCCACTCGCGGATCATACATACGATGCGGTAGAATATAGGTTTAAAGAATTACCCCGCTCGCAGATCATACGTGCGATGCGGTTACACATAGATTTCTTAAGTTATTAAGGTATTCCTTGTTTCTTTTTAATTTATGAATTTCAAATGAAAGCTTTTAAGTTCCCAACTTTTCCTCAATATCTACTCCTTTCAAAATCATTTAATAAGTTGACTCAATCTCGCTCCTCCTCAAGACAAACAATAAATATAATTTAACAACAATATCAACAAGGCATGATGTAAGCCTAAAACTACTCGGACATAGGCATAGCTAGTAACTACGTAGGGACTCTCGTCACCTCGTGCGTACGTAGCCCCCACAATTAGAAGCACATAGTAATTTAGTCCACCTATGGGGTTAATTCCCTCTTACAAGATTAGAAAGGAGACTCACCTTGCTCCGAAGTTCCATAACCGGCTTCCAAGCCCTCCCAACGACTCAAACCGACGCCAAACGCTCCAAAACCCATTATGATTGATGAAGATGGCACTCCAATGTGCTCCAAAATTGGCTCCCATGGGCGAAAATGAAAAGAAATAGAGCCAAACCCTCGTTTTAAAAGACGACACTGCCCAACCCTGATTTTCGCACCTGCGGTCACTTGACCGCTTCTGCGGTTCCACAGGTGCGGCCCAACTACCGCTTCTGCGGCCTTCCACCAAATCCCTCAACTCTGCATCTGCGGCGCCCATCCGCTTCTGCGCCTCCTCTTTTGCGGCTCCACACGCCCAGGTGCGGTTTCACTTCTGCGAAACTCGACCGCATTTGCAGTCCACGCCTTCTCCAGCAAAAATCCGCTTCTGCGAGTCCTTTCCTAAACCTGCGGGCTCGCATCTGCGGCCCTCTTCACACAGGTGCGGTTACACAAGATGTTCATCTGCTTCAGTTCTTCCTCAACTTCAAATTTCAATCCGTTAACCACCCAGAATCCACTAGAGGCCCCCGGGACCCCGTCCAATAACACCAACCAGCTCTAAAATATAATGCGGACCTGCTTGAGGCCTCAAATCACATAAAACAACGCTAAAACCATGAATCACACTCCAAATCAAGCTTTATGAACTTTAGAACTTCAAACTTCTATATTTGATACCGAAACCAATCAAATCACGTCCGATTGACCTCAAATTTTGCACACAAGTCATATTCGACATTACGGACCTACTCAAACTTCCGGAATCGAAATTCGACCCCGATATCAAAAAGTTCACACCGGTCAAACTTCTCAAAAACCTTCAAATTTCTAACTTTCGCCAAACGACTCCAAAATGACCTACGGGCCTCCGAATCTACTTCCGAACGCGCTCCCAATACCAGAATCACCATACGGAGCTATTCCCAGATTCGGAATCCCAAACGGACATTGATAACACTGAAATGCACTGCAACCCAAATTCATGAAATTCTTCCCAAAATGCTAACTTCCACAATAGGCGCCGAAATGCTCTCGGGTCATCCAAAACCCAATCCGGAAATACGCCCAAGTCCGGAATCATCATACGAACCGTTGGAACCTTCAAATCCCGATTCCGAGGTCGTTTACTCAAAACCAACCCTTAGCCAGATTCTTCTAACTTTAAGCTTCCCAAACGAGAATTCTCTTTCCAAATCAACTCTGAACTCCCCGAATCTCAATTCCGACTACGCGTACAAGTCATAATACCTGAAGTGAAGCTGCTCATGGCCTCAAACTGCTGAACGACGCGCTAGAGCTCAAAGCGGCCGATTGGGTCGTTACAGATGCCGTACTATTTCGCTTTACTTATATCATCATTTCATGGTAAGGACGGGAGTAAAAGCACGAAGGGTGATGTCATGCCATTTTCATATCATTGTTTTACCTGATTTCATTGGGTGATGGTTTACTTGGCTATTTCGTGATTTCATACCTGTCGTAGCTGTTATATTTGCCCCTTTTTCGCATGTCTCCTCCCAGTTTGTACGTTATCATTTTCTATTATTGTTGTTGCTTTATAAATATATATATATATATATATATATATATATATATATATATATATATATATATATATATATATATACACACGTGGATGTCCTGTCATAGCCTCGTCATTACCTCGTCGAGGTAAGGCTCGACAACTACTGAGTACATTTGTTCGGTTGTACTCATACTATACTTCTGTACTTCTTGTGCAGATTCCGGTATTGGTCTCAATGGTGCGTGAGGTGCATCAGCTCGGATCATTGCATATGGAGACTTGAGGTAGATCTGCTGGCGTCTCCGCAGACCTTGAAGTCCCCTTCCTCTTCCCACTTTTACTGTTCATTTCCTTCGAAACAGTTATATTTATTTCAGACTCTGTTTGAAGAACTTCTAGTTGCTCGTGTACTCGTTACTCCGGATCTTTGGGAGTAGATATTATCACATGACTTATGTTGGTATTGTATCAGATTGGGTTTATTTCTCGTCGTATATCATCACTATGTTTTAACCGTTAAAAATTGACTATTTAATTATCTCACGTCGGCTTGTCTAGCAAGTGAATGTTAGGCGTTATCACGACCCCGAAGTTGGGATTCCGGGTCGTGACATAGAAAGAGTGTGTGTGTGTGTTTGCGCCTACGCAACTTTTCAAAGTATTAGTCTTCATTTTCTAATTTTCATGCGATCACGATTTTATGGAATAATAGTTCCATAAGATATAACAATTAATCTCTTATGTATCAAAAAACACACTAATGGACTGAGCTACATTGACTGAAAATAAATATTTTAAAGTATTAAAATGTACATTGCGTCTCATCCGATAAATTGACATAGATGAGAAACCAGTATCTTCATAACAACCTTTAAGCATAAGAATTATTATTAAATAAATATTTTTCCTCTTCCAAATGGCCGATATACTTGTTATTTGCATAAACAATAAAAGGAAAAAACAGATAGTAATAGGAATAGAAGAACACCAGTACTTGTACACTTATTACGAATTAATAGAACTGCGCAAATAACCCTTTTTGAGCAGACATCAGAGATAATATCAAAGTGAGCACAAAAACAGATCTAGATTGCTAACAGTAGTAGATACTAGATATACCTTTTTAAAATAGTAAAGTTAGGTTTTTATGAGAATATCTATAAATTCATATTCAACTTTTGTGAATAATCACATAGAACTTTGCGTCCCCAAAATCCTTTAAAGTGCCCATTTTTATTTTCTAATATTCGTGCAATCATATGTAAAGAATAATAGTATATCTTTAAGGTATAACAAGTTTTTGGGTACGCGTTCTGCGCGTGAATCCTAATTTAATGAATATATAAATTTTAAAATTATTTAACTACAATATTAAACAATGTATTGAGTTTTTAAAATAAATATATAAAAAATAGCCTATGATTACTTTGTGTGTAAATTCAAATTTAGTGATTTTTTTCCTCATAGGTTGACTTTGCTTATGGATAATCAGCCACAATTTTAGTGTAAGAGATATTTGTCACCTTCATTATTCTATAAAGATTTTCTTTTATACTTAATTTTTTATTTCATAAAAAGAAACATATGGTATAAATATACTTACAATTAAAATTTATTGCTTTTGTGTAAAAATTATGTGATGATTCATAGACTATCATATGCAATACAGTACCCAGTCACTAAAGTAAGCTATAATTTATTTAAGATTTTAAAATAAATCATGTATTGGTCGCTCCTATTCCAAAGCATGCTAAGTCAAATAAGACCCCCTATTGTCGTTGAGCAATCACATTTATGGAAAGAAATAAACTCTTTCGGCAAGCTATCCTCATACAAAGCAAAAGCATATTAATTATCCATACTATATCAATTTTAAATTCAAAATATTAAGACTTCATACCTAGTGTAATCATAAATTATTTAATAATTAAAGTTTTAGTTAATTTTAAAATCTTAAATATTAGAAAAGTATTATAAATTTTAAAAATTATTAGATAGTTATTTCTAAATAATAATTGTTCCTAGAAAGTAGGAGATTAATTAAATGACTATTTCTAATATTAGAAAAATAGTAAAATGACTATTTTACCATTGTGAACTGTATTTAAAAATTTTATTATAAAAAGGTAAGAAAAAACTAATGATATTTCACTAAGTACATTCGTGTTTAGAATATAATATTGTTATGAACAATAAAAGAAGAATATTGCGGAGAAAAGTAGGGAGAGATAATTCTTATTGATTATGGGATCATTTACAATGGAATAGGAAGAGCGTGACTTAGCCACCAAGCAATGAACCCTAGAATCTCTCTAAATATAGATATTCACCATAAATACAATTCTATTTATAACACTCCCCCTTGAATCTCTATCTACCATATAATGTGACTCGTTCAAAACCTTAACTAAAATAAAACCCAATGGGAAAAAAAATTCTAGTAAACGAAAAAGAGTACACATATCTAACAATACGCCTTTTGGTTGCCTCGTTAAAAACCTTGCAAGGAAAACCTAGTGGGACAAAACCTTATAAGGAAAAAAGAGTACAACGCATATTAACTCCCCCTGATGAGATCATCAATTCACATCCTTGAGCTTTCGCATTCCAATCTTGTGCACCATCTTCAAAAGATCGTTGGTAGATATTTGATAAACAAATCAGCCATATTAACTTGAACGAATTTGTTTCACCTTGAAATCATCATCCCTAATAGATGTATTGTCTTAATATGATCTTGTTGGAATCGTCAGTTCAATATCTTCATATAGAGGTGAAAACTCTTGCTATCATATTATCATGCCTATAGTTATAGGAAGATACATTTGTGCACAAATTGCACAGAGGAAGTGGTACTTCAAGATCAAGAATTGTATATGCTTCAAGCAACTTAAATCCTTCATGGATTGTCATATAAGTTAAGTCATATAAGCCATATAATAGACTTTAGATGCATATCAAGTTTTTTATGTCAGGCTAGACATATAAGATATCGAAAACTGACTGCACATACCATTGGCTTTATACTTTCAAGTGTTTGAACTGCAGGTCCAAAACTACATGTCTTTCATATGGAACCAAATTACACTTGAATCGTTTCTCCAGACATATGATCATCATATATATTTAGCGCTATTATAGATGTCGTCGACAAATATTTTATATCGGTTCCAACCTTTTTATTTTTCATAAAGACATAACATAGCGATCTCTTTATTCATATATTCAGGTACCTGAATCTCTCATGAGATTTTATGAAGTGTTATGTTATGCGATCTTCTAGATCACTTGCCTCCTTATTATGATCATTTTGATCATTTGCTCATCTTCTTTATCACAAAGTTTATTTGAAATCGATTTGTCTATACGCTTTAAGCGTACTATAGACTTTGTCCTTCTAGGACTTATCTAATAGGAGCATTTGCAGTGAGAATATAGTTACTTTCTTTGGGTCAGCAAATGCGTCTGGCATACTTTGCAATAAATTGCACATGAATTATCCTTTTATGAACTTCAAGTTCATATTATTTTATTCGAGGATCTAGATGTATAAATGATAATTCATTCCATCTAACTTTTTCTCAACTGTTGTATCTTGTCTCCCCCTCAAGTTAGAAATACTAACTTGTTTCCTCAACTTTGAGAACTCATCTTTGTGCGTTATGGTGTTAATCAAAATATACCCCGCACATGAATAATAATAAGATGAAATTATTTGATTCCTGACCCTGAACCACTTGTAAGGGGAGAAAATAATATACTTTGGTATATAACGTATATCAAACTGATATACAAAACTTTGTTCTCATAATCAATAGTTTAGCTATTAAGTGAAGGCACTCAATAAATTATTTTGCTAAACCAGCTGTGATGTAAACCAACTTATCAAGATAAACTATCTTGAATAGAAAATCTGGAAATCATGCTCGAAATTAAATTATTGAGCAAGTTACCTCGCAAACACCAGGTTGCAGGTTAATAATAATCGCACATGTAACCATCTCATAGATGCATCTTATGTGGTATACATGGCAGGTGAATGGGCCCATATTCACCTTTGATATTTTTAGTATTAATGGGACTCAATCCCAATTTTAGTTGGTCTATTAATTAATGAGAACAAACAATATAAGAGAATTCGTAAAGCACTTTCTAGTTCTTTAACATTTACCCAAAAGATTCTCTTTTATTTATGCACATCACACTTAAATTAACATGGCTAAATCAATTATGCCAATTGGATAAATTATCAATATTGATAAATTCAGGTTTACACCATGATGTGTGCAATTATCAATAAACTCCAAGTTTATTATGATATGGTTTTTATATCAATAAACTAATACTTTATTGTAGCATTCTTTTGTTTGTGTAGTACAAACTGAAGAATAAAGCGGGTAGATTTTCACATACATATTACCCCGCTACAAGCTGTAGTAATAAAAGATATTAAATCTTTCCTTTATTTATAGTTTCAGTATGACCAACCGCTTTCGCGAATACTTTAGAAACTCAATAAGTTTCTTTGAGACTTACTACAACACAACGTCTTATTGATAATCAATTTTCTCCAAAATAGTATAATTGGCTCTTCTAGAGCTCTCAATTAATTTTGTATTACCACATATTCATCAACATCCATATAGTGAATAACTCTTTTAAAGAGAAAGTTATACCATTATGGTTATGGTCAAAATCATTATAGGCAAGATATGTTGCTTCTATTACTTTTGCCATGTAATAATCGCATTGCCATAATATTTTGGCTAATCACAATAGGTACGTCATCAATGACCATTCATGCGATAATAATGAAAATATTTTCTTATATCATCTCAAACCTCCTTCTAGAGGTGAGTGTGGTATATTCACTACCACTAGCATATTCATATTCTTCCAAGAATGAATATATATTCATAAATCAGATGTTGTCACATTCACATCATGAATTAACCATAGTCATCTGTATGTGCTTTACGAAATCTTATGTCAAATCAATGACAAATATTACTTTCATAGAGTGAAGGATTATTTTGAGAATCCTTATTATTCTCATTATCACAATGATGACGATTATAATTTCGTCTAATACCACGTCCACATCCATTGATACCTTCACGGTAATAATTTTGTCTTCTTTCAGACTTATCACATACTGCTATTCGCATTCTCTTAAGGGAATGAGAATGAAGTAAATTCAATGGGACGGGTATGCACTTCTTGTGCCCATAATCATACATAAATTTGATCATGCCAAGACATAGAAATTTTACCACTTCGAGTGGTTATAATTTCTTACTAACTCCATTAGAGTTATAATCAAATTTTATTGTCTTTGCTTGTATTTAAAATCAAATTATAGAATGAAAGAGAAAAATACGGTAAATACTTACCTTAAATCCAGAATATAATCATGAAGGAAGTTCATGGAACAATTGACAATCATTATGCTCAATCCCAAAGCTTCTACTCAATTAGTTAGAGTCTCGTGCTGATAACGTGTTATGAACAATAAAAGAAGAAGAAGAAGAATATTGCAGAGAAAAGTAGGGAGAGAGAATTCTTATTGATTATGGGATCATTTACAATGGAATAGAACCCTCTATTTATAGGGAGCGGGTGACTTAGCCACCAAGCAATGAACCCTAGAATCTCTCTAAATATAGACATTCGCCATAAATACAATTCTATTTAGTTGGTTTATAAGGTCCTTAAATTTAGATCACTATAATTCTAATAAAGAAAGGTTTAGTAAACAAAATTTTATGTTTTTGTATAGTGTAAATCCATTTTTTATGAATATAAAAGTTGACCAAATACTTTTAGTCGGTAAGAACAACTCTTCAATGCCAAAAACTTAGTAGCTTATTATATGCATTGCCATTATGATTTATATGATTTATTCTCATAAAATAAAAATTTAAACAAAATAGAAACATGTAAAGTTCAAGTTAGGCGATTTTGAATTACTCCCGGTGGAAAGGAAATTTGAAAACATTAAGGGTGTGTTTGGCATAACGAAAAATGTTTTCCGTGGAAAATATTGGAAAACAAGTAGTAATCTTATTCATTTTCCGGTGTTTGGTACGCAAATTAAGGAAAGTGACTTCTCAAGAGTATTCAATAATAATTTAGATATAATAAACATGAAGCCATAAACTTTCAAACCAACAACCTTCCGAATCCACAAATTTCATAAACTTTCGAACCGCTAAACTTTCGAAACCGTGGAATTCCGAACCCGTAAACTTTATAATTTCTAAATCCGTAAACTTCCAAACACATAAACCTCTGAACTCATAGCTTTGGTACTTGTAAAATTTTGAACCTTTAAACCGATAAAGAAAAACTAAAACTGAAAAATATATTTAAAAAATAATTTTTTTTCACGGGGGGGGGGGGGGGGGGTTAGGGTCGAGGAAAAAGTGAAAAAAGGACAGAAATTTGAAATTACAAAAAAAGTAAAAAATAATTTTAGTTAGTCGAGGGGGCGTGGGGTAGGGGGTAGGAGTGGGGTGGGTGGTGCAGAAAACGAAAAAACGAAAAGTTTAGAAAGTTAGCGAAAAAAAAAACGTAAGGTAGTATTTTTTTTAGTCGGTAGGTTGGGGTTGGGGTGGGGGTGGGGTGGGTGGGTAGTGGGTAGGTAGGGTGGGTGATAACAGAAAAATTGAAATTTAAAAAAAAAAAAAAACCTTTTTTGGAGAGAGGGGGGGAGGGTGGTTGGTGATGGTGGGGAATGTTGAGAAGGAGTTTTGGAAAATGTTTTCCCTTCTCTTGATAAGGAAAACATTTTTCTCCAATTGGAGGAAAATGAGTTGATAAGGAAAATATTTTCCAAAACATTTAAGCCAACCAAACATGGGAAAATTAAAAAATATTTTTCGGAAAATGTTTTCCTTCGTACCAAACACACCCTAAGTTACGGTAATGATCCACCTCTTTTATTCCCTGATCATAGTTGTATTGTAATTAATGTGATCAATTTATATAAGGTAAAATCTTCATATAAATAAAAATTTAGTTGATTTAAAAGACCTAAATATTTGGAAGATAAGTAAATGACCATTTTATATAATATATAAATTTATTTTTAAAGGGTAAAAAAGGCGAACAACATTTCGTTATGGGCCTTCGTGCTTTTAATATAGTATAGATGATTGAAAATAAAAATGAGATCTTTACGCAAATAATCGTTTGAATTTATTATTTATTTTTTTCCAGCCAATATACGTAATTTATAGGAAATATAACACTGTATAGCCGCTCTCAAAATAATAGTAGCAAAAAAAAAAATTGTATATGTATACATTCTGTATGTTATATACAAAAATTATACAAATTTCATACACGTTTTGGGCTACCAAATATAAATAGTTTCTGTCGCGTGCTAAAAGTAAAAAAAGCCCTAAATTATACTAATATATCGATGGGATTTTTCTCTTCCTATACATATTTGAAACTTATTTACCAAAATTGTCCTAGTTTTGTATTTTACCTGCCCTAAACAAGGATTATTTACAAATTATATACAATCTATTATTAGTGCCTTAAATTAGGGGATTCAGTTACATCATTTTTCTTTTTTGTAGAAATGGCGTGGGGTAGCCACTGTTTAAGCTGGTATTTACTTTTTATCCAGCATTTTTAATGCTTAGCAATAGCAGCCACTAGTCTATTAAAATTAATATGAAAAGACCGTGTTACCCTTTCTGCTATCTCTTTTCTTCTGATCCTACGTATACAAATATTGGAGGATAGACTGCTTGTTGTTCTTCCTCGTTTGGTACCATTGATGAGGAATGGAAAACTTGTTTGCTATCAAATTGTTTGTAGGCTTTGCACTAGTTGCTAGTATCTTCTTCTTCAATTTAGTATTCCAGTTATTTTCACATCATTGTCTGCTCTTCCTGGTAGCTTAGATGCTATAACAGACCATCTGCAAATTCAAAAAATAAAAATAAAAATACTTGGGGTCACTCTTAAATACTAAAAATGTTATTAAAATGGGAAAGTTAAAGAAAAAAAATCAGGTTTTAAAAGAGCAAGAATTAGCCTGCTTCTAAGTTGAGTGTAGAGAGAGCAGATAATGTTGTCTTCCTCTTGTGTAAAATTTTCAAGTTTAATATCTGGTCTCAAATAATTCAACCATCATAACCGGCAACTCTTACCACAACGCTTTAGGCCTGTTAAGTAATTTGCACACAGATAAGTTAGTCTTTAGTGTTGAACAAAGGCTATATACATAATATATATATAGTGTGTAAATTCAAAAGTTAAGGACATGGTCCTGAACTTAGAGTTTCAAGTTCAAAAGTTAAGGAAATGTAGTCTTGAAGTCCTAAAGTTAAGTTCAATAGTTAAGGACACAAGTTCAAAAGTTAAGGACATGCAGTCCTTAACTTACAGTTACAAGTTCTAAAGTTAAGGACAGGCAGTCCTTAACTTATAGTTACAAGTTCAAAAGTTAAGGACAGACAGTCCTTAACTTACAGTTACAAGTTCAAAAGTTAAGGACAATAGGTCCTTAACTTTGATTTCCAAGTTCAAAAGTTAAGGACAGGCAGTCCTTAACTTACAGTTACACGTTCAAAAGTTAAGGACAAGCAGTCCTTAACTTACAGTTACAAGTTCAAAAGTTAAGGACAATAGGTCCTTAACTTTGACTTACAAGTTCAAAAGTTAAGGACGCTTGGTCTTGAAGTTTGAGTTCCAAGTTCAAAAGTTAAGGACATGTAGCCTTGAAGTCCTGAACTTAGAGTTCCAAGTTCAAAAGTTAAGGACAAGACAGTCCTTAACTTACAGTTACAAGTTCAAAAGTTAAGGACAATAGGTCCTTAACTTTGACTTACAAGTTCAAAAGTTAAGGACGCTTGGTCTTGAAGTTTGAGTTTCAAGTTCAAAAGTTAAGGAAATGTAGTCTTGAAGTCCTAAAGTTAAGTTCAATAGTTAAGGACACAAGTTCAAAAGTTAAGGACATGCAGTCCTTAACTTACAGTTACAAGTTCAAAAGTTAAGGACAGACAGTCCTTAACTTACAGTTACAAGTTCAAAAGTTAAGGACAGACAGTCCTTAACTTACAGTTAC
>NC_031995.1:57807795-57867795 GCF_001879085.1 Nicotiana attenuata | reverse complement strand
TTGCCTAGTTCCACGATAGGCGCCATCACGACAGTTTGATTTTGGGTCATGATAAGTATAGGAGTTAAAATAGCACGTGCTAGCCAATTTTCGGATTGGTCATTCAAAAATAGCCAGCGTTTGCCAAGTCATGGAAAAATAGCCACTATTTTGCCGCAATAGAGACCGGTCCAGCATAATATACTGGAGTTTGGTGCACATGTGCATAAACTTTTAGCATATTATGCTGGACCGGTATACTTTGATGGCTCCAGTATAATATACAGGAGTTCCAGTATATTATGCTGGAGTATTTTCCGGATTTTGAACAGTATATTCGTTCAGATTTATCTTTACATGAAAAGTGATTAAATTTCGATAACTTTTGAAACTATGGCTATTTTTGAATGAACACTTGTAAATCGGGCTATTTTTGAATTTCTCCCAGTATAGGAAGGTATAAATCCCTATATATTTGGATAAGCCCAATAGTCCTAGTCCTATTTGGATAAGCCCAACAAGCGTATTCCTATTTGGATAAGCCCAATAAGCCAAGTCCTATTTGGATTAGTTTCACTCCATCGCTCTGTCTCTCCACATCCATTTCCCTCCCCCGCAGTGTGAAAATGGCGGTGTTATGCAATGCCATCTCTGCGTGTTCTATTACGCATACTCTGAGAGTAACATCATCTAAAGTTGCAGTGTGTTCGAGCTCTCGAGTCTCAGTTCCTCAGCTTCATCTTTCCGATTCTCCCTTTGTCCCCGAGGTAGAATGTAACACCCCAAATGCTCCCTTGATTTCTCCGAGAAGAAAATAGTAATTAAATTTAACGTTTGACATTGTTAGACTCTGATAAATAAATGAAACATGATTACTTTTGGTTTTTCTGCGGATATGTAGGTTAACAAGGCAGTTGATTCTTTGTCAAAAGAGTTCAGAGAAGTTGACAATTTAGTGGCTCGCAATACTGCCCGAGTTTTGAGAGCTTTCCAAAGGGTCAGGGTTGGGTCTCATGTAAGTTCTTATTTTCTAAAATTTCCTAAATTGTACTCCCTCCGTCCCATTTTATATGATCTTTTGATTTGGAAGTAATTTTTATGAAACTTATGGTATAAAAATAAGTCATAGATATTTGTGTGGCTATACATTATCTTAAAATAAATGAGAAGTTTAACAAAAAAAAAAAGAAAGTGCATCACATAAATTGACAGAATGAATAGCTCGTAAACACCATTTACACATGAATAAACATCGCCTCTATTTTCAAAAGTGTGCTGAACTACATTATATTATTTACACTGCCCAGATGTCTAGAACTTGAGTTCATGTGGAATGCATTTCTATATTCTAAGTGCTCAGTGGAACACAGTTCTTTTACTGAACACAGGTGAAGAAGAGAGAACATGGTCTCCACTAGTGAAATAACATTTAGTTGGTCTAAATGTCATAGTGGCAATAAGTAGGCACTCTATTTTGTCAGTACTAAAAATGTACCTGCATCAGCACTTTGGTGGTAGCACGGGCTATGGTCATGAAGAAGCTGGTGGACGTGAAGCTTTGGACGAGGCTTTTGCAGAAATTTTTGGTGCTGAGTCTGCAATTGTTCGAGCACAGGTTCACAACTTTTTCTTCTTCTTTTTTTCCTCCTTTCATTTCCATGAAAAGGATGTGTTTTCTTAATATACTTTCCCACTTCACCTTCAGTTCTTCTCAGGTACTCATGCTATCACTTGTGCATTATTCGCTTTCTTAAGACCAGGGGATGAGGTACACTTATTTTATTCTTATTATCACCACAATGTTCTGTTTCATGAATTATTGTAGTCCAGAATACTGGTTAATGTTTCAAATGTTGTCAAGTCTTTTTATGAAAATAACTTGAAATCAACTTGCTTCAGCTGTTGGCGGTGGCTGGTGCACCTTATGATACTTTGGAGGAAGTTATTGGAAAAAGGGATTCTGGTGGATTGGGTTCCTTAAAAGACTTTGGAGTAGAATACCGGGAAGTCCCCGTGAGTTGCATTTATATGTTCGATATTAGCTCCACATGGTTTAACTTTTCCGAATTTAAGAATTTCCAACTTTGTTTGGACGTTTCGCAGCTTGCAGAGGATGGCGGGCTTGACTGGGATGCACTTAAAACATCTTTAAGACCTCATACGAAGTGTGCACTCATACAGAGATCATGTGGCTATTCCTGGCGTCGCAGTTTGAGTGTAACTGAGATAGGTCAGGCCATCAATATAATCAAGGTAAATCTCTCGACATCATGGCACTGATGGTAATGTTATTCTAAAACAACTCTCAAATATCTGGAAACGAAAAGGAGGATGCTGGAGAATTACAAGTTATTTATAGTATACTCTTTCTCAGGCATAAGATGCTCTGTCCTTATAATTGATCTTTGCCTGATGCTTGATGGTTTGTGTTTGTAGCGCTGGCATAGTTAGTTATAGATTTTTCTCTTTCACTTATCAGTGTTTGTGTATGCCTTTACATTTGCTATTAATAAAGATAGTTCTACCTTCAATCTATTTTATTTGATGCAGATGCAAAACCCAAGCTGCCTGGTCATGGTAGATAACTGCTATGGTGAATTTG
The DNA here is from genome assembly GCF_001879085.1 of Nicotiana attenuata. NCBI lineage: Eukaryota > Viridiplantae > Streptophyta > Magnoliopsida > Solanales > Solanaceae > Nicotiana > Nicotiana attenuata. The sequence goes on along the minus strand of NC_031995.1, from coordinate 57,865,214 downwards.
TTGACGACATCGAACCTCCTATGGTGGTATATAAAACTATTCTTATCCTTAAAGTTCTATTGCATGTTAGAAATGTCAGAAGTTGATTTTTGACTGAGCAGGGTGCTGACCTAATTGCGGGCAGTTTAATAAAAAATCCTGGTGGGACAATTGCACCATGCGGTGGATATGTTGCAGGAAGAAAAAGATGGGTGGAAGCAGCAGCTGCCCGTCTCTCGGCTCCAGGACTTGGAGTTGATTGTGGCTCGACCCCTGGTGATATAATGAGAACCTTCTTTCAGGGTTTATACCTCTCACCTCAAATGGTTGGTGAAGCAATAAAGGTATCTCATTTCTGCTCCAGTTCCAATATGGTCATAATCTTTTCTTCTACCTCGCCTTGATATATGTATCTTGCAAACTCCTGTTGCAAGGGAAGCTTTCTGATAGCTGAAGTCATGGCAGCTAGAGGATATAAAGTGCAGCCACTTTCTCGGGTCAAGCGTCATGACACAGTGCAGGTTTGTCTGTCACATCTTGCATTAGTCAAGGCATATACACGTCCTTGTGTTCCTAACTGCCGATGAATACCCTCTGTTTGCACATGAGGATATACAATTTACTCCCACCATTCAATCTCACTTCCTTTCACTGAGCAATTAGAACAATCTTCATGTTTCATCTATGAAGTATATCCCATTGTCAAGTACATATTGGTGCTCTCAGAAGTGTGCCCATATTTTAAGGCACCGCTGAATTTCATTCGTAAACGTGAAAGTGGACTAAGTTTTATTATGCTTTTCAGGCAGTACAACTTGGAAGCCGTGAGCGTCTACTTTCCTTTTGCGAGGCTGTTCAGAGAAGTTCTCCTGTCAGTTCTTTTATCAGGCCTGTTGCAGGTGCTACTGCTGGCTATGCATCTGAGGTATGATCAGTTCTTTGGGAATGACAGTATGCCGTACTTGAAGGAAACTCTTCGACTTAGTATTAACACTGTACTGGAAATAAAATTATTGAACATGGTAATTACTAATGTTATGACACAGGAACCAATATGTAACCATCATGGCTGAAAGCTCACATAGAATTAGTTGTGGTAGGAATCTAATATGAGCACATACGTACTTTTTGTAGCAGGAAACAATTTTGTCTTCTTGTATCTGCTTGGGTTCGTGGGGATCGTGGAAGATCAGAGAGATGTGACAATGAATCTTAAGCAAGCTCATCTCTATCCTAACTTTTGAGCTTGGGTAGTCTGTTTAATTTTGGGTCTCGGTTGATGTCTTCAATTATGTGGCACAAACTGTTGCTTATATGATCTTTCCTTATTGTGGTTTGGTGTGACTACTTGATTGTCTTGGTCTATCTACCTTATTTACCAGCTTGCTTTCTCTTTTTTTCTTCTTCCCTGTGCTTCATTTGGATGCTTATAGTCTAGTTGATATATGAAGCACATGTAATGGGTTGTTTAGCAGAGTTTATAATCTTGAGCAACTCATCTTCAGCCTATTTTTGAAATGTTATTCATGGAGTAGGTAATTTTTGCTGATGGAACCTTCATCGATGGAAGTACTAGCGAGCTCTCATGTGATGGGCCGCTAAGAGAGCCTTTCTCTGTTTTTTGTCAGGTAATACTCTGTCATTTCTTCCACCACTGATTAGTTTGCTATAGGAGTAATTAGTTATATGTTTGCTTATGTAGCTTATCATGTGGGAAAGAGGGAATTCGTCCTTTCAATGAATTCTGGGGAAGACTTAATTTTATGTCACTTGAATTTCTAATTGCAGGGTGGCACTCATTGGACGCAGTGGGGACTAGTTTTGGGGGAGGTTTTGAAATCTCTATGAAACTTGGAAAGATTGTGCATTGGCGAAATACCCTTAGGAAAACTTCTTTGTTTTCACCAAGTTCCTCAAAGTCTTATCGACATGATGAATTGTGGCCTAAAGAGAATACATCAATTTTCTCTCATTTAGAGGTAATGATAACAATTTCCGATTTGCACAGCGGAAAAGCCTTGGTCTGCCAATGATGATAATTACTGGTTTGGTCTTCTATGAACTACGAATATGTGAAAGTCTGGAAAGATAACTATGATCATATGTACCCCTTGACTATGATATTTTCATGGCTTCACTGAGTATGATTATTCTATTTGAAACATTGCCTTTAATGATTGTCAGATTATGGACACAATCACTTATTCCTGTCTCACCCCATCAGTCCAGAGAATGATAACATGTGGTCCACATTGTCTTATCGTATACAAGATGCAAAGGAGGTGAAGTTGGTTGCTCCGCCATGGAAATTAGAACAAGAAATCTGGCTTAAGCACTTGTTAGTCTCAGTATTGATGTTTTGGTCAATACAAGTTGTTTCTCAGAAAAGGAATGAAAAAAATTGCATGGAATTTCAAAGGCACAGCCATGTGTTTCAAAGAGGAAAATGAGAGGGTAGGTTTCCCCTCTTTCGATGTGCACCAGAAGATATGGTTAGAAAATTCTGTAGATTCCTGAAAGTAATAAATTATATTCCTCCTGACAAAACATGCATGATTTACTAGGTGCTCAAATACTTGCAATTATGGGTAATCCTAATAGGATAATGAGAAATGATTAGCAGAGCTAGGAGCACTGGTGTTGTTTATCATACTGTTATAATTTAATTACTCTGTACCATGTTTATCTCATTATGCTTTCACGTGGCTGCTACTTTAAAGGTTTCACCTACTTCCTTCTGTGTAATAATTTCTTTTGGTCCTATATCCAAAGGTTGGGCTTGTAGCATGAAGCAAAGCAAATAGACTATGAAAACGGAGCCGTGGTCAAGTTTTGCCCTGACCATCATAACATCCACTTAATCACACATTGATGTAAAGTTCTTCAATATGCTCAAATGTTGTCACTTGGATGGAGGAATTCATAAACTTGTTCACAGGAAAGATGATCAATTTTGTTGTCTAGCTTGCTGTTCATGTTTTGTATATTCTTTGGTGTAAATCACGCATTGTGGTGTTTTTGCTCTAGCTTCCTGCATCAATGACTGCCTATTTTCCCCCTAGTAAATATAGATGAACATTATGATGGAAAAAGATGTCTCCTTTTATGGGTCTTAGGCGATTCTCATCTCATGAGTTAGGTTCAAGATTCTTTTTTTTTTTTTTAAAGTATTAGTCTTTCTTATTTGGAGCTATTGTGGAAGCTTCTTATTTTGTATTGTAGTCCAGTCCAAAATTGTTGAGCTGATGCCTAGAGGTACCCTACTTAGTCAGACATGTATTCCTATGAATTGACTTTGTTGATTAGGTATTATGATAATCGGGAGGTCAATTTTAGAGTTGTCTCCGAAGCTGTTCTGGAATGTGAAATCAACGTGACAAGTGTTTTAAAGTTTCTTCTTTGTCACTAGGTTCAGTTTGGCACTACCACGTATTTATTAAATTTTGGTATGTCATTGTCTCGGAGGTGTATCCTTCTGCCATTATGGGCACTAACGACTATTGATTGGTAGGCATTTACTGCTGCACTGGACTCTGAATTTAGCGATGTTAAAGGCGTGGAAGATACTCCAATAACCCAATCAATCCTTTTTGTTTTTCCAACCCATAACCCAATCCTTCACTACAGGATGATCATGTCCATTTCTCTTACTAGTAGTTAATATCTCCTTCCTCATCCATCCCCCCCCCCCCCCCCCCCCCCAACATACACACAAATTTCTTTGGGTCTCCATATGAAATATTGGATTTTAGTAAAGTTCACCACAAAGAGCAAAAGCCAAAATCCTTTGGAATTGCAGTAAATGAACAATACAATCTTACACCACACGAGCCAACCTCCCCTCAGAAAAAAGTCAAAACGCTTTACGTGTGGCAGAAACCGTGGGGGTCAGCAATTGTGGACCCTCCGACTAGGTCGGATCGGACCGTACATGACCACGTCGTTTGTTGAGAATTTCTATGCCGCGTGTTAAACGTTCTTCTAGATATTGGACCCATTAGTTCCATAAAAAACCAAATTCGATTAAACTGTGAAGGTACTTCTCGGGTCCACAATAAGTGATATTTTAATTTTTTTTTTATGGTCCAAAATAAGTGATTTTTTCATATTTCAAGAATGATTTAATTATTCTTTTCCTATATTGCCCTCGGAGTAAATGATGTTGGAGTATGTGTTAGGAGTGCTTATATGAAGAGATAATAAAGGTTAATATGGTCAATATCATTGCTAATTAATGTTAAAAGGTGAGTTTCTTAATATGTGTGAAAACAATCAACAAATCACTTACTTTTACCAATCACTGAAACACGTATATATTATTTTGACATATAAAATTAATGTTCATATCCACATTGAATATTCAATACGTTGATTTTACTGGTCTGAACTATATCATAGTTTCATGGGAATAGTTTTGTCATCTTTTCTAAACTTTGAAAATTAAGAAGCAAAAGTGTCGCAGGTAGCCCACAAATTGAGAAAACTTGAGTATCAGTTTGAAGTTAACTTTTTACAACTTTGCCATAGGAAAATGACACTAGGAAGAGTTTAAACTTAACTGTATTGAGTGTTCACACCAAATAAATAAATGCAACATATATTCTTTACTGATTCTTTTATTTAATCATGATTAAGTGACATTATGTAATTTTAGTTTGATTTTTACCTATTAGGGTCAAATTGCATAGTTTAATGTAAATAAGTAATAAATATTTACTGCTTATCAAGCCGCGTAGGAGAAGAGTGAATTAATTCTCTCTCCTTTTAAGCATCATAATATGAGAAACTCAACGTGGCGACGTTAACAGGCTTGTACGATCTACAGGTGGTCTGTTTTGGTTGGTGTCCAATTTAATTCACTCCCCAAGAATTCCAACTCTCTCTCTCTTCATTGCTACAAACTCGGTAAGTACTTGTCCCTCTCTTTCTTCTCTCTTCTTTAGCTCCCACCTCTACATTCATTGGTTATGGGTTACCTTTTTTTTAAATGTTGAAATCATTATGTATTTTGTTCGATAATCATAAAAGGTCACTTATGTGGAGAATATTACGTACTTGTTTAGATCACAATATTATTGAAAGAACAGATATTTACCTAAATGCTGTTTCAGTTCTTCAGTGCAGCAGCTGCTTCTTAATGTTTGAAGCTTCAAATTTCAGAAGCAAATACATGATTGTTCTTGAGCCTAAGACCCAAAGTTAATAATCCGTACTAGTAATATTACGATGCTTTGGATTCCCCCTCTTTCTTTCTCTTTTTTGTAGTTAGGACTAAGTTGTGATATCAACAAGTAATCTTTCTTTTTGTCTTTCCACTTACCTTTAACTCTGATGCTTAAGCTAAGTAACAGATTTATTATAGAACTGGGGCCTTTTTGAAGGCTTAGGTGAGATTGGCATGAATGAATTAATACAGCTCTTCCAGTTATAACATTAAGTTGAGGACAGAAAGCAAAACTGGGTAGTTCCTGCAATTAATTCTCAGTTTAATTTCCATCACAAGTTCATCTGGGAATAAGGAGTGACAGTATAATTGTGTTAAAACCTGACTGGTATGAGAAGTCAGATTGGTTGTTTGGGTTTGTTAATTGTTGCAAGTGTGAAACGTCCCATTATTTCTCTTTGACATAGGGACCCCAAAGTCCACACCATGTATTTAAGGAAGAGACATCTTATGGCCTCTTTTGCTAAGCGGTAGAAAATGGTAGAAGGGAAAAGGAGTTTGGAGGGCCTTTCTTCTGAAGGATGTAAAAGACCTACAAGATATTTTGAAGATAAATATAGCTTACTGTAAAAGGTTCTAATAGTCACATTTCTTATTGACTACAGAAATTTCAGACTCGGACATTCTTCATCGTCAAACGATCCAGCATAAGCTCCTGACATTTACTTGTCTTTTGTTTGGTAGATGTGAAAGGGAGCCTTGGTGTAACCAGTAAAGTTGCCTCCATGTGACCAGGAGGTAACAGGTTCGAGCCGTGGAAATAGCCTCTTGCAGAAATGCTGGGTAAGGCTGCGTACAATAGACCCTTGTGGTCCGGCCCTTTCCCAAACCTCGCGCGTAGAGGGAGCTTAACGCACCGGGCTGCCCTTTTTGTTTGCGAGATGTATTGTTTAATGAGATGGGATCTGAAGATAACGGGGAAAACCTTTATAGACCACAATAGGACTATAGGAGTCTGTATATTCCGTTTGTTTGGTGTTTGCATATTGATCTGATTTAGTATGACATGAATATTAAGAACTCTTTTGTCCACCTCAATTTCTGTTACACTATTTTACTTTAAACCTGAAATCATCTGTGTACTTCAGAGGATTTTTTTACTTGAGGATTCCCATGAAAAAGTCATAATGCTCCAAATCATATTTCATACAAAGCACTTCCATTTTATGTGAACCAAAAATAAGAAGTCACAGAGGATATCCTTTTTATTCTCAGACAGTCACAGTCCTGATAAGTCTTAACAACACCGTGCAGGTCTTGATTTTGATATTCTCATTGGCTAGCTACGAAGATGGAATTAGATCTTGGGCAAGTCACACTGATAGGATCCACTGATTGGCTAGCTAAAAAGATGGAATTAGATCGTGGGAAAGTCACACTGATAGGATGCACTGTATGTCTCATGCTGACTATGCATTTCAGTATACAGCTAGTGACAGAGCATTTTATGTCATGGAAGAAGCCTAAAGAGCAAAAGGCCATAATCGTCATCGTCCTCATGGCACCCTTGTATGCTATTGACTCCTTCATTGGGTTGATTGATTTCATGGGAAGCAAACCCTTTTTCACTTTCTTGGATTCTGTCAAAGAATGTTATGAAGCAATTGTAAGTCAATATATAGCTAACTTACCCATTGAGCTGTGTTCTTATCAGTTGCATAAACCAGAGATTCTTTGCTTACTTCTATTCTAAGTGATACAGGTGATGGCTAAGTTCCTGGCATTGATGTACACTTACTTGAACATATCCATAAGCAAAAACATAGTCCCTGATGAAATTAAGGGAAGACAGATTCACCACTCATTCCCAATGACACTCTTCCAGGTAAAATATGTGAACTTAGTGTAGTGAAAATTAACACTGCATTCTCATGAGAGAAAATTTGTGATATTGCTGGTTAAAATAACGAACTTTTTATTCTGCAAGCTGTATTAGTTGAGTATACTGTTAAGCACAAAGTTCACTATTTCAACTATTTGCGCCTACAGCTAGGTGAGATTTAGTTGCTTAGTAATATTACAAAGCCAAATTATTGTTACTGTATACTAAGCTCACAGACTCAGGGGATAGGCATATAAGTGTGCTGCCTCATTTTTTGCCCCCTTTCAAAAGTACCACGCCTCTCTGTATATGTTTACCCAGTCACAAGCTAACTGTTTTATCACTGCAGCCTCACACTGCTCATTTGAACCATCATACGTTGAAGCTTCTCAAGAACTGGACATGGCAGTTTGTTGTGATTCGCCCTGTATGCTCCATCTTAATGATTTTTCTACAACTTCTCGGAGTGTACCCTAGTTGGGTTAGCTGGACCTTTACCATGATCTTAAACATATCCGTTTCACTGGCTTTGTATTCTCTTGTGATTTTCTACCATGTCTTTGCAAAAGAGTTGGCACCTCACAAGCCACTAGCCAAGTTCCTGTGTGTCAAAGGAATTGTCTTTTTTGTTTTCTGGCAGGTACTCCTCTCATCTTTTATTACAGCCTTATCTTTCGCTTTCTTGTAAATTACATATTGGAGTTCAGTTTTGCTGTTACTTTCTTATTGAAAGGATATTGTTCATGCCTGTGGGACCCTGAATTGTTGATTAGGCATGTTCTATATTTTCAATATCCTAATGGTATTGAAATCAAACCATTAGTAAGTTTCAAAAAAAAAAAAAAATCAAACCATTAGCACGTAATTACTTTATGGAGTCAGCTTTTACATTAAATTTTCTTATGCTTAGTCTTGAAAATATTAAACTTCATACCACTTTGCAGGGTATTCTGCTTGACATTCTAGTAGCACTAGGCATAATCCGATCTCAACATTTCTGGCTTGACGTGGAGCATATTCAGGAAGGTATTCAGAATGTACTAGTGATTGTGGAGATGGTTTTCTTTGCTATCTTTATGCGTCATGCATACAGTGCTGCACCATATCGCCAAGAAGCTGTTACAAGTTCAGGAGATAAAAAGAAAGAGTGATAATGCAACATGTATTGTCGTGAAAATCATCTTCAGATATCTGTCTCTTCTTCCTATTCCTTGTATGTCATCTTGGACTTGCTTGTTGATGTACACTAGATTCTTCTATTAAATAAATATCCTCAATGGAGTCATAAGCATGCAGAAATTGATGGAGTAAGTAGAACTAGTGTTTTATCATCAGGCAGTATAGTTGTACCTTGCACCTATTTCAAGATATGTAGAGATGGAAAAAGATCTTATTAGAACTAGACAGATCAACTAGAATATATTGTGAGACAGACTTAGAACTGAATCCTTCCATGCTGTGGCAACTGCTACTTCATTTGAAACAAAACAGAGAAGCATATGAGCTGGTAATTCTTTTCTTGTCAAGACGACTATAAAAGCCAACATAAACCTGATATTCCCAATTTCTCATGCAATATAAAATCTTGTGATAAACAAGTTAAAGAGGTAAATATATCTCACCATTGCGATGCTCTTTATGTGTGCATTATGTCAAGAATGGTAACCTTTTATTTCATACTATTCTTAAATACAATGAATACAAGATGTTGTTTATATAACATATAAAAAGTATCTATACTTGGAAGGTAATAACTACTGTACATAAGTTTAGTCTATGATCTTGGAATCTATAATTGGAGACAAATAAGAAGGAATCCCTGCCATCTCTCCCTAAAATCGCTGCACAAATCTTCTGTTACAGCTCATGCCAACATCCCCCCTCAAGTTGGTGCATAGATGTCTCAATGCCCAACTTGTCTAATGCGCTGTAGAAAACCTTGCTTGATACTGCCTTTGTAGAATGTCAGCCAACTGATCTTCTCACTTTACAAATGGGAATTGAATTATTTTATCTTCGAGCTTTTCCTTGATAAAATGTCAGTCCACTTGGACATGTTTTGTCCTGTCATGTTGAATTGGATTCTCTGCAGTCTCTATGGCCGCTTTGTTATAGCAAACAGATTCATTGTTGAACCAGATGAATAACCAATCTCTTTCAGTAACTCTTTCAACCAAAGAAGCTCACAAAGTCCTCTAGCCATGCCTCTAAATTCAGCCTCTGCACTAGACAATGCGACTACTTTTTGCTTCTTACTTCTCCAAGTGACTAAGTTTCCACCAACAAAAGTGAAATATCCTGATGGTGATTTTCTGTCAGTGATACTTCCAGCCCAATCGGCATCCGTATAACCATTAATATTTAAATGGTTATATTTCCTAAACATGAGTCCTTTCCCTAGAGAAGACTTTAAGTACCGTAGAATTCGAAGTACAACATCCATATGTTCCTCACTAGGGTTATGCATGAATTGACTAACCAAGCTCACCGCACAGGCAATATCCGGCCGTGTATGAGATAGGTAAATCAATTTTCCCACCAGCCGTTGGTACCTTTCTCTATTTGTAAGTATCTGGTTTGAGTGCACTCCGAGTCCACGGTTTTGAACTATTGGAGTGCTTGCAGGCTTACATTCAAGCATTCCCGTTCAGCTAAGCAAATCAAGTACATATTTCCTTTGTGAGAGAAAGACGCCCTGACTTGATCGAGCTACCTCGATTCCCGATAAATATTTTAGTCCTCCAAGATTCTTCATCTCGAATTATGTTGCCAAATGCTTCTGCAAATTTGAGATCTCCTCCTTGTTATTCGATGTAATTATCATGTCATCAACATAAATAATTAAAGTAGTTACCATCCCTTTCCGATGCTTCAAAAATAGAGTATGATCTGAATTGCTCTGTTTGAATCCATGCTTCCTCATAGCCAAGCTAAATCGTTCAAACCACGCCCTCGGTGATTGTTTCAGTCCATATAGTTCCTTCTGCATTTGCATACAACTCCACCTTGTGAGGTAGTAAAGCTCGGTGGAATAGTCATGTATACTTCTTCTGCATGGTTCCCATGATGAAACACATTCTTTACATCAAACTGATGTAGTGGCCAATCCAAGTTTGCGGCAAGAGACAACAATACTCTTATCGTATTCAACTTTGCTACTGGTGAAAATATCTCATGATAGTCTATACCATATGACTGCGTAAATCCCTTAGCTACAAGTCTTTCCTTATAGCGATCTATTGACCCATCTGCCTTGTATTTAATGGAGAATACCCATTTACATTGTACTGTTTTCTTTCCTCCAGGCGGCGGCATAAGCTTCCATGTATCATTCTTCTGTAGAGTTGCCATTTGTTCAGATATTGCTTTGATCCATTCTGGTCATTCTGTGCCTCTGTACTGTACTTAGGAATATAATCTGAAGATAACTTATGCACAAATTCTTTGGTACAGGCATGGTTAGCAATCAGATACTTTGCCTTGTTTTTTTCAAGAACTGGTGAGTACTGATTTGGTTGCTTACTACGATTATGTCTGAAAGATAATATGTAACCAACAGAAGCATCAATAGCATTATTGAGAGAGCAGTCGAGATTGTACCTCAGGAGTATTCTGAGGAGAGTGGTCGTTTGGTACTAAAGTATGAGAGATGGTTTGTCCTTGTTGGATGAGATCCTCCTGCATACTCGTCTGATCATCATTATTATTTTCTTCTGAACTTGTCATTTCCATTGGTGGTTGATTAACCAGGTCACCTTGAATTTCTTCAGAGATTGGTTGAGTCTCAACTAGAACAGGTTGTAGCAATCGAACTTCATCTGATTTAGTTGCACCATCAGTGTCATTTTTTTCCCATGTTTGTATCTTCAAAGCATGGCCAGTTTTCCCAACCATTCACATCCTGCTCTTCACCAAGAAGTTTCTCCTTAAGAGAAGAATGTGAATCTAAATTTCTAAAGAAAGTTTCAGATTCAATAAATATAACATCCATTGTAACATAGAGGAGCTTGGTAGTAGGATCATAGCATCTATAGCCTTTCTTATGAGTCGCATATCCTAGAAACACACAACGGACAGCACAGGGATCAAGCTTGGTCCGCCGATTTTTATGAAGAGGCAACACTACCAAATATGCGAGGTGGAAGCATTAAGGCAGATGGAAAGGTACACGATGAGCAAGAGTTGCTCGAGATGGCATTCAATTCAACAAATAAATAGCATCAACAACTGCATTTGTCCAATAACGTCGTACATGTGTTGCTGTTAAGGGGGCTCGAGCTGTTTCAAGGATATGTCTATTTTTCCGCTCCGCAACACCATTTTGCTGTGGTGTTTGAGAGCAAGTAGTTTCATGATACATGCCATGTTCTTTAAAATATTCCCGTAGCTCATTATTGTCATATTCCCCACCATTATCAGACCGAAGAATTTGAAGTTTAGCAGAGAATTGAGTCTTGACTATGTTATGGAAAGAGTGAAAAATTGCAAATACCTCATTCTTATTTTTCATCAAATAAAGCCAAGTCATACGTGTACAATCATCTATGAAGGTTACAAACCATCTATAACCTGATGAAATCGATATAGGAGCTGGTCCCAAAACATCCGAATGGATCAACATAAAGGGTATCTCACAATTTTTTGAACTTATTGGATAAGAAACACGTTGACTTTTGGCCATGATACAAGGTTCACACCTAAAACCATTCACATATGTTGGAAAACAAACTTGTAAACAAATGCCTTAAGTAAGAAAATGATGGATGTCCCAGTCGACGATGCCACAACCAAATCTGTCGTTCTTTTTCACCGGTCCCTCGTCCAATATCTGCCCGGCCAAGGCTGAAATCATCCATGTTGTAAAGCCCATCTGTTTTAGTACCACGACCAATAATCTCCTTGGCGAGAATATCCTGAAACAAACAAAACTTAGGGTAAATTAGTGCACAACAGTTTATTTCCTCAGTAGCTTGGCCAACAGATAACAATTAGTTGAAAGAGATGGAACTGAAAGAGTGTTTGGTAGTGAAAAAGAGGGTGAGAGTGCGACTTTTCCAGCCCCTATAACTGGATATGTCACTCCATTAGCATTAGCAATGCACGTTCTTTTTGGTTGACTGGATTCAACACAGTCTCTTAAATCAAACGTCATGCGATCAGTCACCCCTGAATCAATAATCCAATCAAGGTTACCTGAATCAGTAAGAGCCATAGATATGTTTGCTGCAGCAGGAGAAGAGCCTGTTTGTACAATAATTTGAGAATCAATGTTTGTCGTAGCATTAGGAGAGTCTCCAGTGTTCACTAATGCAGCTCGACCAGCTTCACGTTTTCTTTTTGCCTTGAGTTCATGCCACCATTGTGGATATCCATCCAACTTAAAACATATATCTTTAGTGTGCTTCATATTTCCGATGTGTTTGCAGCTGATAAGTAGGGATTTTGACGGCTTATTAGCACATTTTTGCTCTTGTCTTAGTCTGAAAGTATCGAATTGTGTTCCCAAAACTAATAAAATTGTGCAAATTGCAGGAATGCTGTGAGTTTGGTCTCCCATGATGAATTTCGACTGAAAAAGGAGTGTTCCGAAGCACAAGGCAATAAAGGGCGCATAAGCATAGATGTGCGGTCCGCAGAAGGAATTCTGCGGCCGCAATCCAAGCCAAATAACCCAACAGGAAATTGTCAAATGTTCGGACCGCACATGAATTGTGCAGCCGCAAATCTGGGTCAACACTGACAAGTATTTTCAAGTCCAGAGAATGTGCAGAAGATCAAGCCCTGATGCCTTGCAGAAGTGCCGGATCGCACAAGAATTGTGCGGCCGCAGAAGTTGCATCGCAGCCGCAATCCAGAAATGTGCGGCTGCAAAACTCACCTTCCTGCTAGCTGAAGAAATTTGCGGAGACCGCACATGGAATTGTGCGGCCGCAAAATCTCCTTAGGAGCATTGTTGTCAGTAATTTGTAGCCTAGTATAAATAGACAAGTTTCACAAAATTAGGTTAAGTTTGAACATTAAAAGCTGCCGTAGCCGTTTCTTTTTACTATTTTAGGAAGTTTTAGCTTATTTGAGTGTTTTGACATTAGATTTCATCAATTTAATCTGTCATTATGAGTTTAATTAGCTTTTCTTCTTTATTTTCTTCAATTTTCATATGAGTAGCTAGATTTTTACTAGGGTTGTGACCCAACCAACCCTAGTGTGTAAATCTTATGGATATTTAATTTAGTGCTTATTTATGATTGAATTTTGATTATTTAGCTTAGTTCATGCTTTAATTTAGAATTAATGGTTGCAAACATTGATTCATGCCTATTTTACTTAGTCTCTACTTGAGAAAGAGGGACCTAGTCTAGGATAACTTAGCTAACGAGGAATTGGGTTAGTTGAGAGATTGATTAGCCTAATTAAAGGGTTCAAACTAGAGATAGTAAGAACCGATTTGAGCTCATATCAACTATTTTGTTTGATACCCATTTGTACTTGAGAAAGCCAAATTGGGCAAAATCACTCTCTGACTGAGAGGTATTGAGTGGGTAATGCAGAGTTGCAAGCTATAATACACCCCAATCAACAAAATAAGCAATAACGTCTTTATCCCAAACACCTAGGTTATGGTCACATCCCTAGGCCTTAAACTATTTCGAAAAACCTCAAAAACATTCATTTCTAGTCCATTTTCTTTAGCTTGAATTCATTAGAGTAACAGTAGAAGTAGAAAACAAAACTCTGTTGTGGAAGTGCAATCTTAGGTAGTCCATTTGGTTGCTTCAAATATATAATCCTGACACCCTTCATAACTCCCAGTGATTTCGACCCCTACTCATAGTTGGGTAATTATTATTGCATAAGACCGTATCATATCTCTCAGTGGATGTTATCAATTTTTGGCGTCGTTGCAGGGGAGCTAAAATGGGGTTAGCTATATATTTGGGTTTGTTTTTGGAATATCTTCTTTTCCTTCCATTGTTACTAACTTGTGTGAAACAATTTTAGGTACAGTTATGGCGACAAACAATGAACTCGGAAATATGCCTTTGGGGGATGTGGACGTCGACGATGAGCAAGTTGAGGAGGTTCCTCTTGAACCTCAAGCCAATAGAAGAGGCCGAGTGCCTCATGACAATGTCCCCGCTCCACCCCCACCTCCACCACGAGCGGCTCCACACCGGGTGTTACCCAATGAGGGATATACTAGTGAAATGGTCTCTTCCCGTATTAGGGCGGGCAACTTTCAAATCACCAATGTGATGGTCACTTTGCTTGAGCAACGGGGTTTCTTCACTGGTGCTCAAAGTCAAAATGTGTATAAACATTTGAAGGGGTTTGTGGATACTTGTTGGGGGAGAAAACAAACAAATGTCTCCGAGGATGCATTGAGGCTAAAGCTTTTTCCCTTCTCTCTACGGGGGAAAGCTTTAGATTGGTTGGAACGAGTACCGAACCATTCCATTCGTAATTGGGATGAGTAGGCGGAAAAATTTATTGCTAAGGTCTTCTCTCCCGGGCATATGGCTACACTTCGAGATGAGATTTTGGCATTCAAGCAAGAGCCGTGTGATTCAACAAACCTTCTATCGTGGGATTAACACAACCATCCAATGTGTAGTGAATCAACTTGCCGGTGGAAACTTTATGACAACGCCTTATGCGGAGGCGTGTGAGATTTTGAATGAAATGGCGGAAACATTATCGGCATGGCAATCTCGGGCCAATGTTCCACAAGGTGATCCGAACATGATCCACCTTCACAAAGATTTGCATGACCATGGACAAGCCATTGCTGAATTGACTACACCATGAATCAACTAGCAAAGGCTCAATTTTATCAAGTGCAAAATCCTAAGCAAGTCAATGTCATGGAGGGTGAACATGATGATAAACAAGAGAAGGACCAAGGGTCCACAAGTGCAAAATTGAGTGGAGAATTATGTGCAAGAGGATAGTGGTTTTGATCAAGATGATTCTTATAATGAACAAGAAGAGGAGGTGCAATATGTGAACAACTTTCAAGGGCAAAGAAACAACTTGCAAGGCCCAAACCAACAACAATGACAACCTCAAAACAATCAAGGCAATTAGAATTCTAACAATCAAGAAAATTGGAGGGGTGGCAACAATCAAGGGAATCGGCATAGCAACAACACTCAAGGAAATTGGAGTCGAAATAATCAAGAAAATTGGGGGGAGGTAACAATCAAGGCGGACTGAACAACAATCAAGGCAATCGGGGGTCGTGTTTTCAAAGGTCCTCGATGTATCAACAACCGAAAAACTCGCCTCCTTATCCTTCCTATGGTCCAAGTTCTTCAAACAATGAGATGGGGCATATCGAGAACATGTTCAAGCAAATGATGGAAAAAAACGCCAATTCGGATGCCCAAATTGCCTCACCAACACATCAATCCGCAACTTAGAAGTTCAAATGGGCAAATCTCTCAAGCTCTAAATTCTCATCCTAAATGGGAACTACCAAGTGACACGGTCGTAAACCCAAAGGGTGGAAACAAAACGGGGCATGCCATGACCGTTACTACAAGAAGTGGAAGAGGTGGAAATGCACTCACCTCAAGTCAAAGGCAACTTGTGGATGATGAGCAAGTGGTGCAAGAAGAAGAGGTCCCGAACAATGTGGTGCAACCAAATGATGAAGTTCGGATTGATATTGATGATAGTGTGGAAGAGACTCTAGAGGAGGTGAACCTGTCTAGGGATCACATTATTGACGTACCGGAGCCGCTAGTGCAAAAGGCTAAGGCACCATTGCCTAAGCCTCCGTCTCCATACCCTCAAAGACTTTCCAAACAAAATGGTGTAAACCAATTCAAGAAGTTCATTCAAATGATGAAGAGTCTCTTAATTAATGTGCCATTAGTTGAAGCTTTGGAGAAAATGCCTGGTTATGCCAAGTTTATGAAGGATCTTGTGACAAAGAAGCGGTCAATGAATTTTAAAACCATCAAAGTCACTCATCAAGTGAGTGAAATTGTGCATTCAATGGATCCTAAGTTGGAGGATCACGGTGCCTTCACGATTCCTTGTACAGTTAGAAGTGCCGATTTGCTAAAGCTCTTTGTGATCTTGGGGCAAGTATCAATTGGATGCCCTATTCGGTTTTCAAGACATTGGGAATTGGGAAACCAAGGCCCACCTCTATGAGATTGCAAATGGCTGATCGTATTATGAAAAGACCTTTGGGAGTGATTGAAGATGTCTTGGTTCGTGTTGATAAATTCTTTCTTCCGGCGGATTTTGTCATTCTAGATTGTGAAGTTGATTATGAGGTGCCGATTATTCTTGGGAAACCTTTCCTTGCTACAGGGAAGGCTCTTTGTGATGTTGAAGCCAGAGAACTTACTTTCCGAGTTGGTGATGAAAAACAGGTTTTCCACGTGTGTAAGTCCATGCGGCAACCAAATAGCGATGATGTGTGCTCATTTGTGGACTTGGTGACCGATGTTATTGTTGATGAAACAAGTGCTATGATTAATGTTGGTGATATGTTAGAGGCCGTCTTGCTCAACTTTGATGATGAAGAGATGGATGGCTTCATGGAATGTGTAACTCTTTGCAAGGAATGGGGTCTTACAACTATGCACCCCGGAAATTGTCCTTGGATATTGAAAATAGGACAACTCCTCCTACAAAGCCTTCTATTGAAGAACCTCCTACCTTGGAGTTGAAGCCATTGCCTCCACATCTTCGGTATGAATTTCTTGGCCCTTCTTCTACTTTACCAGTTATTATTTCCTCTTGTTTGACTAACGTACATGTAGATTCTACATTGTCAGTGCTACAAAAGAGGAAGAAAGCTATTGGGTGGACATTGGCGGATATTCGGGGGATAAGCCCCGCATTTTGCATGCACAAGATCAACTTGGAGGATGGCGCCAACCCATCTTTTTAACATCAAAAGAGACTCAATGAGGCTATGCAAGAATTTTTCAAAAAGGAGATTATCAAGTGGATGGATGCCGGGGTTGTCTTACCCATCTCTGATAGTTCGTGGACTTCTATGGTTTAATGTTTCCCAAAGAAGGGGGCATGACGGTGGTCACCAATGACACGAATGAGTTGATTCCTACAAGAATGGTGACTGGTTGGAGAGTGTGTATGGACTATCGCAAGCTCAACAAAGTCACAAGGAAGGATCACTTTCAACTTACTTTCATAGATCAAATGCTCGATAGATTAGCCGGTCGTTCTTTCTATTGCTTTCTTGATGGGTATTAGGGATACTACCAAATTCTTATTGCTCCGGAAGATCAAGAGAAAACAACCTTTACATGTCCCTATGATTATTTTTCTTTCAAACAGATGCCATTTAGTTTGTGCTATGTACCGGCGACTTTTCAAAGGTGTATGATGGCTATTTTCACGGACATGGTGGAGGACTACCTTGAAGTTTTCATGGATGACTTCTCGGTGGTTGGAGATTATTTTGATGAGTGTCTTGCAAATTTGGATAAGTGCTGGCAAGATGTGAAGAAACAAATTTGGTGCTAAATTGGGAGAAACGTCATTTCATGGTCGAGGAAGGCATTGTCCTTGGCCACAAAATCTCAAAGAATGGAATTGAAGTTGACAAAGAAAAGATTGAGGTGATTTCTAAACTTCCACCTCCAACTTCGGTGAAGGGTGTGCGGAGTTTCTTAGGCCATGTAGGGTTTTATCGGCGTTTCATCAAAGATTTCTCTAAGGTGGTGAACCCGTTGTGCAAACTTCTTGAGAATGATGCTACGTTTAACTTCAATGATGGTTGAATGAGATATTTTGAATTGTTAAAGTTCAAGTTGAAAAATACTCCCATCATCACCGCTCCAAATTTGAGTGTCCCTTTTGAACTCATGTGTGATGAAAGTGACGTAGCAGTCGGGGCTGTTTTAGGGAAACGCATCTACAAGATTTTTCATCCGGTCAACTATGCTAGTAAGACCATGAATAGTGCCCAAGTCAACTATACTATTACGGAGAAAGAGCTCCTTGCCATTGTGTTTGCAATTGAGAAGTTCCGCCCATGCTTGATGGGTGCAAAAGTACATACGGATCAATGCGGCGCTTCGTTATCTTATGAGCAAGAAGGATTCCAAAGCTCGGTTGATGAGATGAGTTCTTTTGTTGCAAGAGTTTGATATTGACATCCAAGATAGAAAAGGTAGTAAAAACCAAGTGGCGGACCACTTGTCTCATTTGGAGGAGGAGGGGAGGCTGCATGATGGCCTTGAAATCAACGACTCTTTCCCCGATGAGCAACTCTTGGCTATTTCAATGAAGGAGGTGCCATGGTTTGCGGATCTAGCAAATTTTCTTATGTGTGGAATCATTCTGGATGAGTTCTATTCTAACCAAAAGAAGAAGCTAAAACGGGATTGTCAATATTATTATTAGGATGAACCATACCTCTTCCGGATTTGTATAAATGGGGTGATTAGAAGATGTGTATCGGAAGATGAGCAAGGTGAAATTCTTGGGGCTTGTCATTCGTTGCCATATGGTGGTCATCATGGTGTAGCGAGAACGACAATCAAAGTGCTTAGCTGTGGTTTCTATTGGCCCACTCTTTACAAGGATGCAAGTGAATTAGTGAAAAGATGTGATGAATGTCAAAGGGCCGGTAGAATGTCAAATAAAAATGAAATGCCTCTCACTACCATTTTGGAGATTGATATTTTTGATGTGTGGGGTATAGACTTCATGGGTCCTTTTGTGAGTTCTTGTGGAAACACCTACATCTTAGTTGTAGTGGATTATGTGTCCAAATGGGTTGAGGCCTTTGCTCTACCCAACAATGAGGCGAGAAGTGTGGTAGCATTCTTGAAGAAGAATATTATCACAAGGTTTGGTACTCCGCGGGCTATTATAAGCGATGGATGGTCACATTTTTACAACAAGGCTTTCGACACTTCACTTAACAAGTGCGGTGTTACTCATAAAGTCACGACTCCCTATCATCCACAAGCTAGTGGTCAAGTAGAAGTCTCCAACCGGGAGATAAAGAGTATTTTGTCCAAAACAGTGAATGCTAATCGGACGGATTGGTCCAAGAAGCTTGATGATGCATTATGGGCTTACCGGACAACTTACAAAACACCTATCGGAATGTCACCATACCGGTTGGTGTTCGGGAAAGCTTGTCACCTTCTGGTGGAACTTGAGCACAAGGCCATGTGGACTCTAAAGAAGTTGAATCTTGATTGGGATGTAGCCGATAACTTGAGAGTTGCACATTTGAATGAATTGGATGAGTTTTGGTACCATGCTTATCCAAGTTCGTCCTTATACAAAGAAAAGATGAAATATCTGCATGGCAAATATATTTGGAACAAAGAGTTCAAGGTGGGCGATCTTGTGTTGTTGTTTAACTCAAGGTTGAGGATGTTTCCCGGAAAGCTAAAGTCTAAATAGAGTGGTCCTTTTGAAATCGTGGGTGTGACAACATTTGGTGCATTAGACTTGAAGAAAAAAACAATGAAGTATTCTGAGTCAATGGTCACCGGGTGAAGCACTATCTGGGAAAAGTTGGAGATAGCCACGTCGTGGCGGTCATTCATTTCACTTGATGGTATTCCGTGTCGTGCCGCGACGTTAAATCATGCGCTTCTTGGGAGGCAACCCATGTTTCTTTTCCTTTTTCTTTGGTAGTTAGGTGTTATTTTTGTTATAACTTGATTTGAAGTGTACTACAGGGCTGAGCGTGACTTACAAGAATTGTGGACAAAAATCTGGCTAAGTGTTGCAAGAATTGCGGACTGCAGTTGATTGTGTGGACCGCACATTTTTGGGTGTTGTATGAAAAGAACATTGCGGTCGCACAATTAGCTTGCTGACCACACAAATGACAGGTTGAAAATACCAACCCTTTGAAGTTTCATCCTATCAGAGAAGAGGTCGATGTGTGACTGCAGGGGAAATCTGCGACCACATAGGAAATCTGCGGCCGCACACAAAATTGTGCAGCCGCGGATGAGATGCTGAGATGAGGCCCCGAGGTAATAGAGTGCGGACCGCACTCGACCTTCTTCCCCTTAGCAAACAAATGTATAAATAGAGGAACAGGGCCCATTGTTACATTTTTCACCCTCTGAACAAAAATTTGTGCTTTGTTAAAATTTCTTGGTGATTCTATCTGTCCACACACATAGCCAACCTGATCATTCACTTTGTCACGCCCCGACCTCGGGGAGCGCGACTGGCGCTCAATCGAGATACCCCGATCGAGCAAGCTTACACAATGCCGTCTACCAAATTCACCCATGAATGAAGAGAAGATACATTTCATTAATTAGACAGTAAAAGGTCATATGAATAACACCAGTTCATTTCCATTAGTTATGTCATTAACAAGTTTCCAAAATAGTACACTATGCATTCGTAGTTGAAGTGGTACATATGATACAATTATAACACTTTCTGTCTAACATTCCCAAAACTAAATATAACCCACACTATGTCTACGGAGCCTCTAACAGAAATAAAAGAGTACTACGTTAGTGCCGGCAATAAGGCCCCGGCTATACTTCAAAATACTATGTACAAAGGACAAGAGATACAGGACCACGAAATGAAAAGGGGCTGAGACATCAATCTCATCCCATATAAGGGGAAACATCTCAACACATCAATCTCATCACATTAACACGGGGGTTTACCCCTCAATCACTCCTACACCGGCACGTGTAATTTCTGGGTTAGGTTATTTAGACCTACCCTTCCTCGGTGACTAAACGATACTCCCCAAAACATTTATTATTTAGAGGGATTTACCACTCATGTCATAATCCTTTACACGCCTATTTGTTCCATTGGCACTAATGGCCCCAAATTATAATATCATTCTTGGCACATTGGCCATATTTCATATTTCATGCTTACAGTTTCACTTTCAAACACCATCATGGACCATCAACAACAAACATTTCTATTCAAGACTTTAAGTACACATTTGAGCAATTAAGGGTCTTAGACACATGTCATTTCTTACACAATTCGACATGATAACTTTCATTAGAATCATGTTTTTAAGTCATAACATATTACCACACAGCCCATACTTAAATCACATCCTCAAATCGTACCACAACATAACAAGAACATTTGGAATACAGATTGGACACATATATCTTTTGACACAAGGCTTATTCGGAAGAATCAATTTATAATGAGCACACGGGACTTACAATGACATTGCAGGGTTCAATTCTAAAAGAGGAATTTAGCCAACATACCTCGCTTTGAGCTTCCTTAAATTACTACAATATTCGAAAATCTTAGCCACTACGATCTATTTAGAAATATAACAAAATTGAACACGAATTAGGAAGGAGTTCACGGTTCGAGATCATTTGAGCATTTTATCAAACACTAGGTGGGTGTCGCGCCCCCTTTTTCCTCCGCGAAAATCGGGTTTATGACATTTGGAGGGATAACTCGTTCCTTTTGGGAATTGGGTTTAGCAATTGAAGAGTCGCCACCTAATGATTAGGGTGCATTAGGACACCAAAAGAGTTTGATTTGAATAACCAGAGATATGGTAAGGGCTTGAAATTATTCTAAGGGGAAGGTGTTAGGCACCCCTCAGAATCCACTAGTGTGGTTCCCGGCCAGACAATTATTGTGAACTGAGATGCAATTAACATATAGGCAAATAAGGCTCAAATAAGAGGGGATTTCAACACATAATGGTTTGAAGGCAAGATTAAAAAGGGCAACTAGAAAAGCTGATTTTTTAAAAAGTTACAATGCTAAAAGAATAAAAGAAAGGAGGAATCCTAGGTTTATTAAAAATATGGATGACCCCACACAATGACCGGTAATCACTCCTCAATGAGGGGCTACACGTGACATTATCGCGTGGTCATCATATCCATATCTACCCTTCCCACCCTATTAGGGTATTTAAAGCGCGGATTGGTCTCGATTACTTATTGCATGCTATTACCCGTCCCGTTCCTACCAGTCCCGGAGGCACTTAGGACTACTAATCCTAAAGGGAGGGATATTAGGCTCATCTGGGGTTTCAAAGGTAAAAATTCTAGACGACATACAAAACACATTCTGCATATTTGGGGAGACATATAAACATANCTTTAGTTTTATAGGCTTAGCGATTCCTTGGAGGTTCTTGCCAAGCCCCTTTCCAGGTTCGTATCCGCTCCAGTTCAATATGCTTTCAATTTTGTTGTCCCACCATTTGTCCTTGTCAACGGCGTTGACTCGCTCGATGTGGTGGTAGGTCTCCCCGCCTATCTTTCTTCTGCCTCCTATTGCTGGGATGGTCTGGCGACTATATATGGGATTGCTACCGTCGCCGTGAATGATCACCTCTTTGTGATTCCATTCAAACTTTACTGCCTGATGTAGTGTTGATGCCACGGCCCCAGCGGCATGAATCCATGGTCGTCCCAACAACAGATTGTAAGATGCCGGCACGTCTATCACTTGAAAATCAACATCGAACCAAGTAGGCCCCATTTGCAAACACAGACTAATTTCCCCAATGGTAGACCTTTGGGAGCCGTCGAAAGCTTTTACGTTGATGGCCCCGTCCTTGATCTCATGTAGTCCCTTTCCAAATGTCCTGAGTGTTACCAACGGACAAATGTTGAGGTTGGACCCTCCATCAATCAGGATTCTGGTGATAAAATAATCTTCGCATTGCACGGTGATGTGCAAAGCCTTGTTGTGACTCAACCCTTCTGGTGGCATCTCATCTTCATGAAAAGTGATCTTCTAACTTTCCAATACCTGTCCTACCATGTTAGCCATCTCTCCGCCGGTGATGTTGCTTGCTACATATGCCTCACTCAGCACCTTAACAGGGCATTCTTGTGTGCATCGGAATTTTGTAGCCAAGCAAGGATAGAGATTTGCGCCGGTGTCTTGTTCAGCTGATCAATGACCGAGTATTCCTTGGCTTGTATCTTTCTCCAGAGGTCATCTGGCCCTGTCTCGGTGATGGTTGGCCGACTATAGGCCTGCTTGCTTGACTCAGCCAAATGTTCCGGGGTATAAACCCTACCAGTTCTCGACCCTGTGTCGCAACAGCTTCTCCGAACATGACCTTGCCTTTCCTTCTTGCCTCGGCTGTGTAGTCCCATGGTATAGCCTTTGTATGGAACGGTGTTATGGCTGACATCGCCACTGGAATTGGCGTGGCTATCTTTACTCCGAACGGAGCCTGCACCGTGGGCGGTATAACTGCAACTTCGAATGGTGCCTTTACTGGAGACACGAATTCGACCTCAATTGGCGCTGGCGTCTTTGCTGATGATGGTGCTTCAAACTCAAGCGACATGGACATATTTACCTTGGCGTCCCTAGAGGACTGAATCTGGACCACGATCGGATTAAGGGTGACTATTGGTTTCTTTGGGTTGTCACTTTCTGTGATGAAACCAATTGATCCCTCGGGATCCCAATCATCCTCTATTTCAATCATATGAACGCCTCCACCCTTGTGGTCTGGTAGAGGGTTATCACGGACATTTGGAGCAGGTTCCTTTGCCACAATAATCTTGTTATCAATTAGAGTCTGTATCTTATCTTTCAGAGAGCAGCATTCGTCAATGGTGTATCCTTTCATGCCAGAATGGTATGCACAAGATTTATTTGGATTAACTCACTGAGAAGGGTTCTCAAGGGTTGCAGCAGGGATAGGGTCTCAAGGGTTGCAGCAGGGATAGGGGTGACATAACCAGCAGCTTTAAGTCTTTCGTACAACTGATCGATAGGTTCGGCAATAGCCATATATTGTTTTGGAGGTCTTCGGTCAAAGTTTGGCTGAGGTCTAGGGAAGTTTTGGCGTGCAGGTGGGGATTGATAGTGGGCTGGTTGAGTATTGTAGGCTTGGTAAACATGTGCGGGTTGGGAATGTTTGGGTAAAGTAGGCTGATATGTGGGAGGTGATTGATAAGTGGGTGGTGGAGTTTGGTAAGAGGGTGAGGGTGCTTGGTAGTTTGGAGTAGGTTGTTATGCGAGTGGAGGCATTGGGTAGGTTTGGTATTTGATGGGAGATTTGTTTCTTTGTGCAACCATTACGGCTCCTACGTCCCTTTTCTTGGACACACCTCCTGACTGTAAGGCCTTATTTGTAGCTTGCAAGGCCTCGAAGTTCGTAACCATACCGCTTTTGATGCCCTCTTCGATCCTTTCTCCCAACTTGATACTGTCAGAAAATTTGTGGCCCTCGATCATCATCAGCCTTTCGTAATACTGTGGGTCTTGAGCCCGGACGAAGAATTTGTTCATTTGTTCTTCTTCTAAGCAGGTCTAACCTTAGCAGCTTCGGACCTCCAGCGAGTAGCATACTCGCGAAATGTTTTTGTGGGCTTCTTCTTTAGATTTTGAATATAGAACACATCCGACGCATTCTCCGTGTTGAACCTGAATCTGTCCATAAAGTCGGACGCCATGCTTACCCAGTTCGACCACTTCTTTGGATCTTGGTTAATGTACCAAGATAAAGCATCTCCCTTCAAGCTCCTCATGAAAAGCTTCATGCGGACTTTCTCGTCTTTTCCTACTCCAACTAGCTTGTCACAGTACGTTCTCAAATGGACCCTTATATCCCCTGTACCATCAAACATCTCGAACTTAGGAGGTTTGTACCCCTCGGGCAGTCCGACATCGGGCTGTATGCAAAGATCTTTGTAGTTCAGCCCTTCAATTCCCTTACTTCCTTCAACGCCTTGAATTCGGCTAGTCAATTTCTTAAGTTCTTCGGCTAGGTTTCTGATGAGCAAGTCCTTATCATCAGGCTCGGGTGTGTTTGAGATGGGTTGGGTGGAGTGCGGCATAGTCTCCACGTAGATAGGGGTGTTATGGTGGGTGTGGCAGTGGTCATTTGTGGAGTTTTATGGTTCTGGGATGAGCAGCGGGGTATTGTTGGAAGTATGGCAGGTGTTGCAGTGGTGGTGAGGAGCGGGATGGTTCTGTTGCTTCGGGATGTTCTGTGGCGGTGTAGGGTTCTGAGCATTTGGGAAATTGATATCTGGAGTAGTGAGGGAAAATGACAGATTTTCCTGATTCCGAACCTGATCAAGTTCTTCTTGGAATTTCAGTAGCTTTTGTTCTAGTTGGGATGCATTTTCCTTGGGAACCAGAGTACCGTGACCATGAGTGATCTCTACCCGTTCAGTTGAGTTCTCCATTATGGCGTTGTTCAAATCTTCCATCTTCCCTTTGTTCTTGTTTTTGACAGGACTAAGAGGAGGAGTGGGTGGAGGCCCCCTTGATCTCGTGGAATAAGATGATGTTGCCAGAGTGCACGAACTAACCTTTGGGGAGGGGAATAAACAAACAAAAAGTAAAAACAAAAAAGGTAATAAGTCAGTGAGGATCATAAAAAAAATATTGCAATATTTAAACACATAGTGAGAATGTAATATCGTGTCCTAATTTGGGGACCTCTTTGTGCCCGAGGTAGGCCTAGCGACAAGTTGATTTGGAGAACTTGGAATGCTAAATGTCTCATTGATAGAAAATAAGACGAATCCCAAATCGACACTAAATACAGGAAATAAAAGTCACTAATGGCCATTGGCCTTATTACATTTCATAAAAAGAAGAAAACTCCTATATATTTGGTCCCAGAAGGACCTTTCCCAGGTTGAATGCTCTCATTGATCAAATCCTCCAGCTCGCGTAGGTTCACCAGTAAAAATGCCTTTGCCAGGTGTTTTCCTTCGTTTCCCTCAGAGTTCTAGCAGTCGCTGACTCTCTTCCTCACTTTTCCTTCCAATTCCAACAGACTGTATTCCAAATATTCCAGCTTTTCGCTAGCTTTGGCGGCTCTCTCTTTCCACTCATTGATTTGGTCATTTGATGGAAGACTCCTCCACCAGTCTAGCAAGAGTGGGGGTGTGCTAATCATACCGAAACTGGGGACCTCGTGCCTCATTTTCTGCAAAACAAAAGGGTTAGACCCTACCCCCACCAGACTCGATATAATATTAACAATTAGCATGAAGCAATTTAGTTCTCCAAATAAATGCACAGAACGTGACGACGTCCGTTTTGGGTTTAAGAAAACCCAATGGACTTTGGACAGAGCTATCTTAAAGGATCATTATGTGGACAACATAACTGATCCGGCTAGGTTTGACCATGATGCATGCACAGTTAAACAGAGTAAGGTTTCTATGGGGTTTTAGACTGGTACCCTTGAGCGGACAACTCAAGAGGGAAAGGCACGGAACCGTCGACTACACCGTTGATCGACTGGTTTTACCGCAAATATGCCTTTTCCGGATTTAGGGGGTGATAATATCGGAAGAGCACAACCACTCATTATAAGCGTTGCTATGGTATTTGTTTGGCACGAGTGGAATATGATGTTGATCATGATTATGCAACAATTAAAGGCATGTTGTCATGTATTTGCACGTTTAAGAAAGCAGTAAATACGATAATTTCGTAATTTATAGCAGCAATGAAGGAAAGCAGTAAAAGAAAGAAACAAAAAGATGAGTCAATTTCGCAATCGAAAAGGAAATTGAATACTTTAAAAGAAATAAACAAATAATTGCGCTTAAAGAAGCATAAATTCACAGTAATAGTCTGAAATGGTAAAAGCCTAAAATTCCCCAGCGGAGTCGCCATGCTGTCGCGCCCCCTTTTTCCTCAGCGGAAATCGGGTTTATGACATTTGGAGGGACAACTCGTTCCTTTTGGGAATTGGGTTTAGCAATTGAAGAGTCGCCACCTAATGATTAGGGTGCATTAGGACACCAAAAGAGTTTGATTTGAATAACCAGAGATAGGGTAAGGGCCTGAAATTATTCTAAGAGGAAGGTGTTAGGCACCCCTCAGAATCCACTAGTGTGGTTTTCGGCCAGACAATTATTGTGAATTGAGATGCAATTAACATAAAGGCAAATAAGGCTCAAATAAGAGGGGATTTCAACACACAATGGTTTGAAGGCAAGATTAAAAAAGGCAATTAGAAAAGCTGATTTTTTAAAGAGTTACAATGCTAAAAGAATAAAAGAAAGGAGGAATCCTAGGTTTATTAAAAATATGGATCACCCCACACAATGTCAGGTAATCACTCCTCAATGAGGAGCTACACGTGACATTATCGCATGGTCATCATATCCATATCTACCCTTCCCACGCTATTAGGGTATTTAAAGCGCGGATTGGTCTCGATTACTTATTGCATGCTATTACCCGTCCCGTTCCTACTATCCCGGAGGCACTTAGGACTACTAATCCTAAAGGGAGGGATATTAGGCTCATCTGGGGTTTCAAAGGTAAAAATTCTAGACGACATACAAAACACATTCTGCATATTTGGGGAGACATATAAACATATAAGGCTCAATTATACCTCCTTGAACAGAAAAGCATACAATTAGCACGACTTTCACATACTGTTTAGGTCTGATTAAAATTGAATACGAGGGAGTCTAAAAGATTGGGGCAGATTGGTTTACTACATAATTCAGATAAGAAGCCCGAATTAGGACTGCCTGCTGGTCGTAATAATTAACAGAAGCAGATTCAGTTTTTAATTACTACTCTAAGGCTTGCCTAAGTGTTAAGACGGGGTCCTATAGACATGACATCTACTGAATTCAAAAGGCGATGAGACGGTAAGAACTCGGAACGAATTATTTGAAACCCTATAGGCATGCTTACTAAACTTTGGTTAAGTGAAGGACTCATATTGTCAAAAGAGAGGCAGAATTAACAGATTGATTGCAGTTTCTGCAGGTGAAAGTACATATTATTACTGATTCTTAGATCTAACATTGAGCGAAACGAATCAGATTCATTTAGAAGCTCCTATAGGCATGCTTTCTATACATTGCTGATTTTAAACCTTATAGACGTAGTATCTGAATGCAGAAGCTTGTTTTTTTTAACCTATAGGCATGCTTTCTATACATTGCTGATTTTAAACCTTATAGACGTAGTATCTGAATGCAGAAGCTTGCTTTTTAAAAACCTATAGTCATGGTATCTGATGCAGAAATTGCTTTTAAAAACCTATAGACATGATTTCTATATGTATTGAGTATGCAGAATTAGAATAGACCTATAGGCATTAATTCTATATGTATTTGAATATGCAGAATTGTAATAGACCTATAGGCATGATTTCTATATGTATTTGAATATGTAGAATTGCAATAAACCTATAGGCATGATTTCTACCCTTTTTGCATGCATAGTTACCCCAACCCTGTTTCACTAGCGAACCCCAAGTATTCTTTACAAATTATTACAAACCAGAGTAACAAATACATCAGAAAAAAAATACAAAGAAAATAATTACAACCCTAAAAGGCCTGATTCTTGACTTCCTGCCTGAAATATGAGATGGACGAACTAAAAGATCATCGATCCAAAGCCTAATTCTTACCATTGGGGACAAGTGCAGTGCGGAAGGGCCAACCCTCGAGTGTCCAAGTTCAGAGGGAGCTCAATGGGTCCCAAGGCAAGGCTCACAAGAAGGGGGCAGAACTTAAAGTCTAAGAGAGAGTGCAAGTGCAGAAACAAAGTTTTAAGAACTAAGAAAGTAAAGAAGAGGGGGAGAGGTGTTGGGAAACCGCCATAAACAAGTCATACAAAGGGTTCAGGGATTAGGGAAATTGCCAAAGAGCCTATGTGCTTAGGCATTAGCTACTTCTGGGCATGCACAGCAATAGAGAGTGCTGTTATGCTTATAGAATCAACAAGAATACACAACATATGATGGTGACATGGAGGTTATGATTCCAGGGGAATCAAGTTTGAGTCATAGACAATAATACTCAATACTGTCATGTCTCAAACAAACCATTAGCATCAAACACATTGGGGTAGGGGGTTTGGGATTCATAATAGGAGGAAATTATAGCATGCTAAAGTAAACGCTGAACTAAACACAAACAGTAGGCAGACGTGCAAGTAAAGGTATTAAGTAAACACATTGTTTGTGATTGCTGAAAATCTAAATCAGGACATACCAGTTCAAAGAGAAAAATACAGTAAAAGAAAGTATCATGGCTTGAAGGCAGGCCACAGTAGAAGTAGTAAAGCAGGAGAGAAAAGTTTTTGAGTGCAAGTGATTTATAAGAACTCAGAGTGTTCATGTGTCTGTGTTAATGAAAGAGCAGGGTATTTATAGTTTGAAAATAGGTAGCAAATATGGCAAGAATCATAGTTTAGTAGTAATTATAGAACTATGTATCAATTAAAAATCAATCAGTACAAGGGCTTCCTTTAATTAAGGAGTTCAAACTTTAACGGTAAAACTTTTAAGGAAAGAAATCAAGTAAGCACCTTGTGCAAAGTAGGCAATTAGGGGTAAATACATAGGGGTTAAACTAAGGGAAGAATTAATGAAGAATTTTTGAAATACACGGTTAACCAAATAAGGTAAGAAACAAAATAAACCAACCAGTACATAGTAAATCAAGGAGTCAGGGATTTGAAATTATAAATAAACCAAGTCAGAAATAGGAGAATCGAAAGGCTAAGGGAAAGTTCTCAAATCAACCCAAGAATCAGGGAAATCAGTAAGACAAGGAAAGAATCAATCAGACATACACAAGGGGGTCTGAAATCAGTCCCAAATTGAAGGTCATTTTAGAGGAAAACTCAGCATATAAAAGAGTATATAAGTATTAAGCAGGCGAGGCTAAATTTAGGTCAAAGAGGAACATCATATAGTAGCAGACACAGGTAGTCACATAGGTCGATTTCAGTTACTTAGTAACAGAGAAGAGAAAGTATCAAATAGTATGCCAAAGGTTCAAGTAAAAGAGAGTTTAGCAGGAAGTTAGAATCATATAGAGAAACAAAAGATTCAGAAATTCAGTCGAGCAGTAGATGAAACAACTTTCAGAAACTCGAATAGGTTCAAAGAAATTAGGGCTCTGAAACCAAACAAGTTCAAAGATGAAGAACAAGAGAATCACATAGCAAATAGTCTCAAAACTTGAATGAATCCCACAATTTAGGGTTTTCACCATCAATCGAGTGTAGAGATGAAAGCAAGTAAATCAGGCAAAATACTAACGAAATAAGTTCAGAAATCTCAAAAGGGAACTAAGACTTTTAACATGCATATTCCAGTAGCAGAACAACATAAAGAAACACAGCAGAAGAGCAACACAGTAGAAGAACAACATAAGAAACACAGTAGAAGAGCAACACAGTAGAAGAACAACATAAGAAACACAGTAGAAGAACAACGTAAGAAACACAGTAGACATGCTTAAAAATTCAGAAAAGCTTTGAAATGACTTAACAGAATCCTAAATCGGAAATGGTAAAAGGGGTTTTGAAGGTAAAGCCTTGAAAGAAACTTTGAGAAAACGTTTAAAAACTTAGAGAAAACACAGATCTATGACGGATCTAAAAGAAACAGAAGAACCTTGAAGGTTAGGGTTTCAGAAGAACCCAGATGGTGAGAAAGGCTTGGAAAGTCATTGATCTGAGCAGGAGGAGCCAAGAGTCAGGCTTGAATAGCCATGGCTGGACGGAGCAAGGTCGAAGATGACCGGAGACAGCATAGCACCGAAATAGACCAAGGTCTGGACCAAGCTTCTTCAAAGTCTGGTCTTGAGACCCTAATAATCGAGCATGTAGGAGTTATAGGAGGCAGGTACATGCCTTTAATGGCTTTGGAAGCCATGGATTCAGGCGACTTGGGGTGGAAGTGGAGGGAGGCTGCTAGGGTTTCTGAGAGAGAACTGGGAGAAGGGGGGATTCAAAGGCAGCTACCGGTGAGAAATGGTTAGGGTTTGGGGGGTAATGGGAAATTAAAAAGGAAAGATTAAAGGGTGGCCGTTGATCATTTGATCAACGGTCTGGATTGAATGGGGATCCGGGCGGGTTATTTTAAAAGGGTCGTGGGTCGGGTAGACTAGGATTTGGGTCAGTGTAATTGGGCTTTAGAATTGGGTTTGATTGGGGGGTTGATTTGGGGCTACAATTGAAATAAACGGGGCTAGTATTTAAATAGCCACTTTACCCTTATTTTATAAAATAGTAAAATAATTTCTGGAAACAAATTAAAGGCATTTAAAATGATTAATAATACATACTTACCAAATGAAAAATACTGGAGTAAATTTTATAATTATAAACACAATTAAACCTTAAAAGAGGCTAATATTGTAATTATATGCAATTTAGCTTTAAAAATACTAAATAAATTTATAAAAATATGCAAGAATTATGTTAGCTATATTTTGGAATAAATATGAGAATTCAAAAAATGAACCACAAATGATAATTTTGGGGATAATTATTGGGTTTTTCCTTGATAAAATAGGGCAATAAATTGATTTAAAAATCTTTGAAAATTAAGGAAAAATAATAAAACCTTGGGACATACTTATATATGCATATACATGCTATTTTGAAGGTATTTTGCATATTAAAATATACAGGAAAAAATTGGGTATCAACAGTGGGCATTATGTTTCTAGCTTCTCCTATGGTGGATTTCCCTCAGCCCACAACCCAAGTTCTACCCATTTGGGCATCAACTACCTTCCCACACTCATGATTGTACATGCATGCATAGATACACTCTCATACCCAAGAATTGCTTACCTTGTTACTTATTTTCAATTAAATCTTGAAATTGAAGGTTAGGGTGTAGAATCTTACCTCTAGGATGAAGACCTTGTGACTTTTTCTTGTGACTTCTTCAAGACTTGAGCCAATATTGGTAAACCATTAGTTTAGGAACCCCCTCTTACTCTATATCACTTCCCCACTCTCAAAATATCTGACTTTTACATTACAACTGTTATCCAGTGGCTATATATCAAAATAGGGTCGGGTTACAAAATTAGAAAAAACTCCGATGTAGATCTGCGGTCCATAAAATGGACCGCATAATGGCCCTCCGGAACTGGTCATTTCTGCTTCACTTTGAGATAGGTCTGCGGTCCGCAGACCAATTCTGCGATCGCATAATGTGCCGCAGAACTCCCCTCCGAATTTTTTTATGTTGGATCTGCGATGGATTATGCGGCCGCATAATGGTCCTAAAATTAGCTCAAGTTTCTGCTTCATTCTGCGGCAGATCTGCCATCCGCAGATCAGTTTTGCGAACGCAGAATGGACCGCAGAAAATGCCCTGCAATGCCAAAAATTTTCTTCAACTCCCCAACGCACAGTTTAACCCAAAAAGTCCGTAACACATCTCTACAACCATTAACACCTAAATCTATCTTGGCACCACAAAACCACAGGTTTTAGGTAAAATTTTACGGGACCTTACACACTCATTACACTCATTCATCTAGTATGCTTCAATTTCATGTTAATTTTTTTTATTTTAGTTTAATTTGTAGATTTTTAGTTCTTTTTAGGCCATTTGTCTTTTGAATTCAATTATGTACCTATGTGTGGAAAATCTGAACTGGGTTAACTAATACATGCTCTATGGGTACTGGGTTAGCATATTTTCTTGTCTCTATGATGTTGCCATGTCATTGTGCACAAAATTGAAAAACCTAGATAGAAAAAAATTGATCTGTATGTAACTTTTGAAATTTGCGGCCGCACTTGAATGTGTGCTTCGCAGATACTGATTTCAAGGGAAAAATAGTGAAAGATGGGATCTACGGCTTCAAGATAAAATGTGTGGACCCTAGAATTCCCATCGCGGCCACAGAACAACACTTCTTCTATCATCAGAGAGTCCTTACCTTGAAACTCCAATGTGCGGCCGCAAGGTTAATTGTGCGGATCGCAGAAATCCTATTGCAGCCGCACATTAACCAATTCTCTATCATAAGAGAGTTGGCATTTTTGGGTTTCAAAGGTGCGCCCGCAAGTGAAATTGTGCGGACCGCACAACAAAATTTTGTGGTTTGTGATTCCCCATATATGGTCGCAAATGAAATTGTGCGGACCGCAGATCACTTCCCTGTAAGCATGATCTAACTGTGTACCCTCACTGTTTCTCCTGGTTTATATCTTACTTGCATGTCTCCTGTGTATGTTTGAACATTGAATTGCAACTAACAATCACCTTTGCTTGATACAGACAATGGTTCAATATAGGGGACGAGGCGACACTTCTAAAGGGACAGGTGGCCTTCTCGGGGTCAACGCAAGAGTGACTTAACCCTTGGCCATCCAAAGACAATAAGGAAGAAAACAACAGTCGGCAGAGGGAGAGGTGCAGATTTCTGCGAGACGAGCTCATATGTCCTGTCTAGGGAAGTATCAGAGGGCAACTCAGCCTCTGTTTAGGAGTAGCCGGCCGTTAAACCAAGTCCGCAAGGGAGATACCAACTCAGGGACGAGCCGTTCTCATCTCATATCACTTCCGAGGGATCGGAGAGTGCTAGTCAGGCTTCTTAGCCATCGGCTATACCAGTCCCTGAGGCACATGATGCACCAGTTCAGGATATCCCCGATGATGGCAGAGGCGGAGATGCCACAACTCCCGGTCTTGAAAGAACAAAGAAGAAAGAGGTTTGGGAGGATCATTTTTATCAGCTTGGCTACTTTCACTAGATTCCGTACATGGTGGCCAGCAAGGTCGCTAACCCTTGAGCGACAGTTCCTATTAACAATTTTGGAGAGGTAAAACCCAGCCGTGTTGAGACAGTTCAGGGCAAGCAAGGGGTGGATGCGGTTCACTCAGAGTGTAGTGGACGCCAAAGAGTACATCGTCCGTGAATTCTATGCCAATGTGGCTCACATCAAAAAGGGGACAAAAGTAACCAAAGTACGTAACCTAAAAGTGAGGTTTGA
The DNA here is from genome assembly GCF_001879085.1 of Nicotiana attenuata. NCBI lineage: Eukaryota > Viridiplantae > Streptophyta > Magnoliopsida > Solanales > Solanaceae > Nicotiana > Nicotiana attenuata. The sequence continues at coordinate 57,831,471 of NC_031995.1, read as the reverse complement.
TCAGCATATGCTCAACGCGTACTTGGGGTTTGCTGATGTTGAGTCAAAGAAATATTTGGAGAAGTGTGCAAGAATAGGTCCGACCTTGGTTAGCGGAGATTCTGGCACCACCAGGGCCACCACCACCATGGATTGCTACTGGGGTCCCCATCCACCGGAGCACATTAAGTTTTGAGGCAAAGGGGTGGCAAACTTTTGTCTGTAGCAGATTGGACCCGAGCTACAATGAGACTCACCCTCTGATCCCTCGGGCAGTTTTGGTTGATTCTATTATGGTCGGGTACCCGATAAATGTGGGTGCCATGATGTCGACCAACATCTCAGTGATCGCTCGGCAAGATGACTCATCCTACCCATATCCCAACACCATTAATGAATATCTCACCGATGCAAAGGTAGAGCCGAGGGATTGTTGATACCCAATTTTTTTCTATATATATTTAATATGCAAAACACCTTTAAAATAGCATATGTATGCATATATGAGCATTTCCAAGGGTTTTATTATTTTTCCATATTTTTAAAGGTTTTTTAATTGATTTATTTCCCTTTTTTTATTCATAAAATCCCAATAATTATTCCTAAAATTATTATTTTTGATAATTCATATATTTTATTTCTATATTTATGCCAAATATGGCTAAAGTAATTTTTACAATTTTTTTACAATTTTATTCAGTATTTTTAAAGCTAAATTGCACATAATTGTAATATTAGCCATCTTAAAGTTTAATTATGTTTTAAACGCATAAAATTAGATCCTGTATTTTAAAATTATTAATTATATGTTATAAATCACTTTAGTACTTTCAATTTATTTTTCAGAAGCCATTTACTATTTCTTATAAATTAAAAAGGAAAACTGTCTATTTAAATAACAGCCCCTTTTTGTATTTCAAATCTAGCCCAATTTCTAATTAAACCCGACCCTAACCCTTTTAAACCCTACCCAAACCCGGATCCCCACCTACCCCATTTAATCTGGGCCGTTGATCATTCAGATCAACGGCCACCATTCCACCTGCCTAAAATAAACCCAAACGACCCCCTTAACCTAGTTCATTTCCACCAACCCGCCGCCCTTGAATCCCCTTCCTCTCCAATTCCCTCTGCAACCTCACTCAAACCCTAACCGCCGCCACCCAAACCAACCCTAATCCCCTTCGATTCTCACCCAATCCATGGACTCCCATGGCTGTTTGAGACGTGTACCGGTCTCCTATGTCTCCTGGTTTCCTGTTTTTGTGATTTCATGGAAAGATCTCAAAGAGATCTAGTCCAGTCTTTGCTCAACTTCTATCTATAGTCTTTTCCCGGCCATCCATGGCTTTTCCGGCTAGATCGGTAACTTTTCGAAGTCTTTCTCATTTTTCTGGGTTCTTCGAAACCCTAACTTTAAAGGCTTTCCAATTTTCTTTCAGATCTGTCTTAGATTTGTGTATGTTATGAACCTCTTAAGTATTTTCCTTAAAGGTTTTCCGATTTTTCAAAGCGACTCTTCGTCTTCAACGATTAGGGTTTTCTTAACCTCTTTTAAAAGATTTCTTCTCCGACTTTTCAGTGTTGTTTTATGATTTTACTGTGTTTAAACGATTTGTTTATATTTTTCTTATACCTGGTTCATCGTGTTAAAACCCTAAGTATCTTTGGTTTAATCTGGGGTTCTGAAACTGTCTTTTTGTACGTATGCCTGTTTCGATTGAGTTCTTCATGGTTAAACCCGTTCCTTTGTTTGTCTTGACTGAATCTGAGTTCTTACCGTTTTTGTTGAAAACCCTAATTTCCTAAAACTTTTCTCACTTGTTACTGTGAGTTCTTTTTTAAAGACTTCGTTTATTTATTTTCGTGTGTTGGTCTGATCTCTTTTACCTGTATATGTTAGACTGGTTTCTTCATTTTGGTTCTATGTGTGAGCCCTGACTGCTTGACCTTGTTGATTACCATGCTTTGAGTAGTCCTTAGCCTATTCATGTCACTTCTGTATGTTTATGTTCGTCTAGTTTGCTCCTTTTTGTCAATATGTTTGACCCTGCATGTCTGATACACCTATTCATTCTTTTCTATTTATATGTTGAATTGCAGAATCATGATTCCTTCTTGATTGATCTTGATGTCCTCAAGTTACGATTGATTGCAAAGGTTTTCTTATAAACCCCTAATTTTACTCGTTTGTTTAAGCTGATTGATTCCCATTCCTTTATTTGCTGTGATGTTTCAGCCCCGCTGAATCCTTTCCCCAAATTAAATATATTATGTAATTAGACTCAATTGTATACTCTATATTCTTACTATCCCTTATATGGTCAGAAATCAATCTTCCTCAAATTGACTTTCTTTCCTTAATTATCCCTGTTAGTATCCGTTAAGTAGTAATTCCTTGATTAAAGGGAAGTACTTATATTAATAGGATTCTGATTGTGATTATTTCCATATTTGTGTTAAAGCTTTACTTGTTACCTTGTTTTCTACTCATTTTCAAAGCTATAAATACCCTATCCTCTCTTCTCTAAACAGATGAACAACTGAGTTCAAAACACACACTTACACATTCAAACTCTCTTTCTTTCTCTACTACTTGTGCTACCGCCTTGTCTAGTCGGCTGAAAGCCAAGGCTAGACTGTGGAATTCTGATTGCTTTACTTTTCTTTTCCTGCACTTTGCTTCTTCAACTGGTATGTCCCTAGTTTAAATTCTGAAACTCAAACCTATGTGTTCCCTTGTTGTCAATCACTGTCTCTTTCTGTACAGACTTAATGGCTCATGTTGTTGCACTTTTTGTTTACTGCTTTACTCAGCATGCTTAAAATTCAGCCCTCTTTTGTTCAAAGGTAATTGGTATGTTTACTTGTTCCTGCTTATGTCCCTTAACTAGCATGGCTTCTAATGTACTTGATTCATGACTAATTATGTGTTTCTATTTTGGGTCCTCTATGTCCCCAACCCCTACTCCCCTGTTTGTAACTGCTGAAGCATGTACTCCTCCCTGAGCTTGTTCTGTGGTTTTGCTGCTCCTATCCCTTGCTCCCTTTCAAAACTCATCTACTGTTCTACAAACTTATTTCAAACATGCTGTTTTTAACTATTTCAAGCACTCTCACATGCACTCTTAGATCATTAGGTTTTGCCCCTCTTGTGTGAGCCTTGCTTTGGTACCCTTGAGCTCCCTCTGAACCTGGACACATAAGGGCTGGCCCTTCCACACTGCACCTACTCTTGGTTATGCAATCTGGGTGAGAGCACTGCCCGGGACCCCTTGAGGTCCTTAGGGAACTCTGACACACCTAGGTATGAGGGAAAGCAATGGAACAATATTAGCATTTGAGGTGGTTTATTACATAACTCAGAGAGGAAGTCAGAATCAAGCTTCCTATAGTTGTAACTTCTTATTTTTCAGTTCTTATGTAATTCTATCGCATGGTTTGTAACAATTTGTAAACAAGTATTGGGGTCGCTAGTGAAAAGGGATGGAAAATATACATGCTATAGTTGTTAAAGGGTAGAAAGCATGTTATTAGGTTTATATTCCTAATTGTGCAATAGAAACCATGTTTAGGATTCATTATGCATTATAAACTAAGCTCTTAGGACCTTTGTTTCTTGCTTCAGCACTTCATTCATTAGTCCATGCTTTATGTCTCACATAGAAATCCTGCTCCTAGGGCAATAACAACATTGGTATAAAAAACTGTTATTTCAAAAATCCTACAACTATTATGTACACTCGGAAATCATGCCTTAGGGACTCTGCCATTTGCATGTGCATATTAGATATCATGTCCTACGATTCTATTTGCATTTCGTTTAAAACACCTAGTTGATTACTGATTCATGAAAAGGTAGTAAAGTAATAATTTTTCACGTTGTGATGCTTCTGAATAAAATTGGTAACCATCTCTGCAACTAGAACAGCATGTTTTAGGTAAATAAAAATAATCTCCAAATTGTCTTAATGACTTGGAACAACTGTCGCGTCTCGCTTTGTGCCTAGGCAAGCCTTAGGTAATAACTTTAATAAAACTGGAACTGCTTTTGTTTAATTATCAACTGTTAAAACAGTAGGCAAAACCTGATTCAGACTTCTTTTCTGAGTCATGTGATAAATCTGGTTCTGATGTTATCGCTCAAACACCTTGCTTTAAGATTTTAAATTCAGACCTTAACTGCGTATAAGTCATGCTGTCTATGTGTATTATCTGCGGAGGTACACATGAGCCTTCTACTTGCTTATATGTTTCCCCCTCTAAATGCAGTCTTATCTATTTTATTTGTCGCTTTAGTATTTTTGCCTTTGAACCTGAGGGTCTGCCTAGAACCTCCATCTTATAGGAATAGGAGTCCTAAATTCCTCTGGGACTGATAGGAAGGGACGGGTAACAGCATGCAATAAGAATCGATACCAACCCTCGCTTTAATTACCTTCACGGGGCGGGAAAGGGTAGATATGGATATGATGACCGGTGCGCTAATACCACGTGTATCCCCTCTTTTGAGGAGTTTTATACCGAGTATTGCATTGATGTGATCCATATTACAAACAAACCTATGACCCCTTTACATTCATAAGCATGCTTAGATTATAACTCTTTTCAAAACCTTGATTTTATTAATCGTTTTTCAAACGATTGTGTATTTTAACCTAAATCCCTTGCTATGTGAGCCTTACTTATCTACTTGCTAATTGCACAAATTCACTAAAACTGTCTGGCCGGGAACCACACTAGTGGATCCTGAGGGGTGCCTAACACCTTCCCCTTAGGATAATTTCAAGCCCTTACCCTATCTCTGGTTATCAAACGTAGTTGTAGATAAACCATGTAGGTGCCCTAACGCACCTTTAAAATCGTTAGGTGGTGACTCTTCAAAAAATGCAATACCCAATTCCCAAAAGGAAATGAGTCACTACACCTCCATGAATGTAGAAACCCGGACTCCACTCCGCGGAGGGAAAAAGGGGGCGCGACAGCATGGCGACTCCGCTGGTTTTTTATTTAGGCTTTTATCATTTCAGATTGTTCTTGTGAATTTGTACCCCCCTTATGTGCAATTATTTGATTAATTTCTTTAAAGCGTTTAATTTCTTTTTCAAAAGCGAAACTATTATATCTTTCTTGTTTCCTTCCTTTAATGCTGCTTTAAATTATAAAAACTGCTGTGTTTATTGCTTTTTTAACGTGCAAATACATGTCAACATGCTTTAATTATTGCATAATCATGCTCAACATCATACTCCACTTGTGCCGAACAAATACTATAGCAACGCTTGATGAGTGGTTGCGCTCTTCCTATATCATTACCCCCTAAATTCGGAAAGGCATATTTGCGATAAAACTAGTCGATCAGCGGTGCAGTCGATAGTTCCGTGCCTTCCCCCTTGAGTTTTCCGCTCAAGGGTACTAGTCTAAAACCCCATAGAAACCTTACTCTGTTAAATTGTGCATGCATCATGGTCAAACCTAGCCGGGTCAGTTATGTTGTCCACATAATGATCCATTAAAATAGCCTTGTCCAAAGTCCACTGGGTTTCCCTAAAACCCAAACGAACATCATCACGTTCTGTGCATTTATTTGGAGAATTAAATGCTTCTTGCTAATTGTTGATGTTAAATAGTCGAGTCTGGTGGGGGGTAAGGGCCTAATCTTGTTTGCCTTGCAGAAAGATGAGGCACGAAGTCCCCAGATTCGGCATGGTCACCAACATCCACCCAAGATTGCTAAGCTGGTGGAGAGACTTACATTCTAGTGACCAAACCCTCGTCAGAAAATATCTGGGCAATCTACCATCCCTCCTGGAGATTCAACCTAACAACATGATCATAGAAGTTGCTACATTGTTTTGGGATTGTGAAAGGGCTGTGTTCCGCTTTGGGGACATCGAGATGACACCTTTGCTAGAGGAGATAGGAGGACTGGCCGGTCTAGTGTTGGAAACTCCGGGTCTGCTAATGCCTGAGAACCGCACAGGCAAGGGTTTCCTTAAAATGATGGGTTTGAAGAAGAATGCACAATTGACATGCCTAAAGGAATCATACATCCCTTTTGACTACCTGTATGAAAGGTACGGTCACAGCAAATCCTATCGTACTACCCTGACGAGTTTGCCATCACGTCCTTGGGACACATCCATCGCAGGGTTTTCGTCTTCATGTTTTGCTTCCTGGGTCTGATCGTGTTTCCAATGAAGAAAGGGAGAATTCATACCAGGCTGGCTATGGTAACCAAGACCCTAATGGAGGGGATTGGTGGGCAGACATTCAGCATTGTACCCATAATCATCGCAGACATATACCGAGCCTTAGAGAAGTGTCAACGAGGAGTAGAACACTTCGAAGGCTGCAATTTACTACTTCAACTCTGGCTCATGGAACATATCCGAAAGGGCGAATACCAATAAGAAATTTAGCGAAGGGACCGGGATGATCACATTGCTTTCCACCATCCAAAGCGAATGAATTACATCCCCGATATGTTCGCTCAGCCTGAGAATGCCAAAGGATGGGTTGAGCTATTTGATAATCTGACCGAAGAACAGGTTCAATGGATGTTCTAGTGGTTTCCAACAAAGGAGTACATCACCCGATCCAGAGATGCACCTTTCTTGATACTAATTGGTCTAAGAGGAACATACCCTTACGTCCCTCTTCGAGTTATGAGGCAAGCTGGTAGGAAGAAAGTCATACCCAGGGTCAACAAGATGAGCCACTTCCGAGCTGACTTCCAAAATGATGATAGTCCCTACAAGTACCAAGCCCAACACATGTGGCATTGCAAGATCGTAATGGGGAAAGACACCATCNCTGCACTTTTTTTCTTGGCGGGAACGACTTATGATAGAATCCGCCTTGTTTATCTTGACGAAATGGGCGGAATAGCTATTCCAATGCCAAAAATGTTCACGATGTTCAGTAGCTTTTCGATGGCTTCCCTTGCATTACCAGGTATGAGTGGTTTTGTTGCCGAATTGATAGTTTTTTTTGGAATAATTACCGGCCAAAAATATCTTTTAATTCCAAAAATACTAATTACTTTTGTAATGGCAATTGGAATGATATTAACTCCTATTTATTCATTATCTATGTCACGCCAGATGTTCTATGGATACAAGCTATTTAATGCCCCGAAGGATTCTTTTTTTGATTCTGGGCCGCGAGAGTTATTTCTTTCGATCTCCATCTTTTTACCCGTAATAGGTATTGGTATATACCCGGATTTCGTTCTTTCATTAGCAGTTGACAAGGTCGAAGTTATTCTATCTAATTTTTTTTATAGATAATTTGGATGACTGAAATAAAAAAACCTATGTTTGTTTTGAAAAACATTCTTGGACAATGAAAAAAAGAAGACTTTTTTTCTTCTCTTAAACTCTTAAAGTTAAGTAAAAAACATAGAAATTGAACTACATATAGGTAGAAAACCGTGTGAAATCAAATATTGATTGATGATTCACACGGTCCGCACGCTGGTTCATACAATGCGCCGCCCGCTCTTGTATTTGTAATAACTTGTCTTGAATTCAATTAAATGTTGATGGAAAAGAACCATAACTATGTAACCCTATTCCTAAAAGATTGACCCCAAAATAGCATATCCAAATTATAAGAAAGCCGGAACACGCTCCTAAGTCCAAAATCACCTAATGGAGCTAACGAAATCATACAAATCCAAATCCGAGATCGAACACTAAAAGTCAAAACTTGGTCAAACCTTTCAAATTTAAGGCTTCAAGCTGAGAATCATTCTTCCATATCCCTTTCGATTAACCTGAAAACTAAAACGGACAATTTACGTAAGTTATAATACATCATATGGGGCTACTCATGCCCTCAAACAATCGAGCAAGGTGCAAATACTCAAAACGACCGGTCGGGTTGTTACATCCTCCCCCACTTAAACATATATTCGTCCTCGAACGTGCCCAGAGTTGTCCCAAACCATCAAATCGCTGTGTAACCTTACCATGCACATACCCGGGGGTGATCCCAAGTCACCCTCCCCCATATAGGTCTAATAACACAACATAACTTAAATTTCGTAATTCAACCTAGCCCATAAGCCTTAGAACCAAATTTTTCATATCCAAAATTTCCATAAAATCGGAATCTCGCATCTACAGATGGAATAAGTCCGAACAAGCTGCATCAAACCATATTTGTAACCCAAGATGTAATCACATGATATACTACACGACTCAAACACTCAATGCAATAACTCCTAATCACAATAGCTGCTCAAAATAACCCAATACCGGTATATAATCTCTTATCGATCAAAGCCTCATTCTAATACTTTCATATACCGCCAATGATGAAAGAGACACACAGAAACTCGTAACCTTTCGTCCGATCAACCAGTCATGGAGCTCCCTCTTCTTCGATAGGAATTATAGCAGGTTTCTAAACTGGCTTTCGAGATTATCCTTCTAACCAGGCTGTAGTCAATTCTGATAGTATACATTCTAAGTCCAATGACCTCATCTCATCCAACACGACCACCCTGGTGACATGACGCTGATCGGCTCCAACCCTGCACCACTATATAATGGCGAGGAGTGGTCGATGCAGCTTTTACCCGAAAGGTCGGGATCGATATCCACAGGGAGTTAATATTGGTTGGGAGATGGGTTTCTATCCAATCTAGCTATGCGTGTTGCTTTTAATTGCACATCTAACCATGCTTGGATTTGTTTCTATTCTACATTTAATGCTATTGATTGCTGAAACTAATCTAAGTACAATATTTTTGTAGGAGTTGTCTCATTGATAAAAAAGCACTAGGGAAGTGACTTACACCTAGGCGAGTATCTAATGGGGTCTAAAATTTAGGACAAGCTTGTTATATTTGGGGTCGTGATATAACCTTTACACATAATTACTCACTCTATACCTCTCGGTAGTTTGAGTGACTTTGCCCTAATTGGCTTTCTCAAGCCTAATTGGGTGTTCAAACAATGCAAATAAAATTGGCTCAAGTCGGGTATTACTATCTCTAGGCTTAACCCCTTAATTGGGGCTATCAATCTCTTGAATTCACCTCAATTTCTTGTTAGCCTATTTTTCCTAGACTTGGGCTCTCTTTCTCAAGAAGAGCCTAAGTCAAAAAGGCATGAATAAGCGTTTGCAACCACCAATTCAACAGTTAAAGCATGAAACAAGCTAAATATCACTAACCCATAAACAAATAAGCCCTAAATTGAAGACCCATTAAATACCANCACGCCATACGTCTATACAAATGCTGTACCCTGGGACTATACAGCCGAGGCAAGAAGAAAAGGAAAGGTCAGGATTGAAGAAAATATCGTAGCACAGAGTATGACAAGAACTGGTAGAGTCTATACCCCTGAACATCTAGCTGAATCAAACAAGCAGGCCTCATATAGGCCACCCCTCATTGAGACAGGTCCGGAAGACCTTTGGAGGAAAATACAGGCCAAGGAATATTCGGTCATCGACCAGTTAAACAAGACGCCAGCACAAATATCCATCCCCTCTTTGCTGCAAAATTCCAAAACACAAAAGAATGCTCTGTTAAAGGTGCTGAGTGAAGCGTACGTACCAAGTAACATCACTGGTGGGGAAATAGCTAATATGGTAGGACAAGTGCTGGAAAGCCATAAGATAACTTTTTATGAGGACTAGCTGCCACCTGAAGGGCTAGGTCACAACAAAGCACTGCACATCATAGTGCAATGCGAAGATTATTTCATCACCAGGATCCTGATCGATGGAGGTTCCAGTCTTAATATTTGTCCGCTGGTAACACTCAAGAAATTCGGCAAAGGGGGATGGAGAAATCAATGTGAAAGCCTTCGATGGTTCTCAGAGGTCCACCATTGGGGAGATTATTCTATGCCTGCAGATGGGACCAACCTGGTTCGAGGTCGATTTCCAGGTAATAGATGTACCAACGTCTTACAACTTGCTGCTGGGATGACCATGGATTCATGCTGCTGGGGTCGTAGCATCAACGCTGCATTAGGCAGTAAAATTCAAATGGAATCACCAGGAAGTGATCATTCACGGCGACAGTAGCAACCCTATATACAGTCGCCAGACCATTCCGGCGATCGGGAGAAGAAAGAAGCTGGGTGGAGAAACTTACCACCACATCGAGCGGGTCAATGCCGTCGACAAAGACAAATGGTGGGATAATAAAATCGAGAGTATACTGAATCGGAGTGGGTACAAACATGGCAAAGGGCTCGGCAAGAACCTCCAAGGGATCTCTAAACCATAAAAACTCAAGAAACATGGCACTACCTTCGGTTTGGGATATGAATACACCTGGGAAGAATTCAATAACTGGTCGCCACCATGGTGCGGTCTTTACTACCCACTAGAGCAGCCAATACCGCATCTGAAGCAGACCTTCCAACAGGGCGACATTATTTATGGGTCGGATGAAGAAGAAGCACAACTTGTTTCTAGAGGACAGTGATATGGACAGTTGTGTTATTCTCGATGAGGAGGGGGAAGAAGGCCTTTCCATACGGGCTGTGAGCAGAGGGGCACGTCTCAAGAATTGGAGCATCAGGACAATCAGAGCCCGACGAGCCTCGGGGTAGCAAGGCTACAATCATTATTCACTGCTTTATTTACTAAAAAATTTTCTTTTCGCATTTCTCAATTCCCGCAATAAGATCTTCAATGTTCAAAACAATTATTCAACCTATCAAAAGCATGTCTGATTTTTCTTATGAATTAATTGCTATCGTTTTTCTCCTTACTTTACCAATACAGCATCACTATTACTTATCTTGATGAACCAATGAATGTGACATGCAATGAGACAACGCAACAAACGGATATTGATTCAGAGGAAGATGACATACCTGACGAGATTGTCAAAGAAGTTGAGAACTTTGAGAACAGACCTAAGTCCAACCTGGACGAGACCGAAATTGTCAACCTGGGAGATACAGAAAATGCCAAGGAAATACGAATCAGCATTCACCTATCGCCATCATAAAAGAAAGAATATACAGAATTTCTAAAGGAGTATGAGGACATATTCGCCTGGTCGTATGATGACATGACTGGTCTGAATACGTCTATTGTGGCTCACAAACTGCCAACCGATCCAATGTGTCCACCGGTAAAGCAAAAGCTCAGAAAGTTCAAGCCTGATATGAGTTTGAAAATCAAGGAAGAAGTCAACAAGCAGATCAAAGCTAAGGTTCTCAGGGTAGTGAAATACCCGACATGGTTAGCCAACATTGTGCCAGTACAAAGAAGGATGGGAAGGTCAGAGTCTGTGTCGACTACCGGGATCTCAACCGGGCCAGTCCGAAAGACGACTTCCCTTTGCCAATATACACATCCTGATCGATAATTGCGCCAAGCATGAGTTACAGTCTTTCGTAGATTGCTTCGCTCGTTATCATCAGATCTGGATGGATGAGGAAGATGCTGAGAAAACAGCTTTCATTACGCCGTGGGGAGTGTGCTATTACAAGATGATGCCATTCGGCCTGAAGAATGCAGGGGCCACCTACATGAGGGCCATGACTAGCATTTTCCATGATATGATACACAAGGAGATAGAGATATATGTGGACGATGTTATTATCAAATCCAAGAAGGCCACTGACCACATGGAAGATCTGAGGAAGTTCTTCAATAGATTGCGGAGGTACAACCTGAAGCTAAACCCCGCAAAGTGTGCATTTGGGGTTCCTGCTGGGAAGTTTCTTGGGTTTATTGTGAGCCACCGAGGAATAGAACTGGATCAATCAAAAGTCAAAGCCATTCAAGAACTACCACCGCCAAGGAACAAGAAAGATGTGATGAGTTTCTTGGGAAGGCTTAACTACATCAACCGATTCATAGCACAGTCTACAGTTATCTCTGAGCCAATCTTTAAAATGTTAAAGAAGGACGCAGCTACCAAATGGACCGATGACTGCCAGAAGGCCTTTGACAAAATCAAGGAGTACCTGTCAACACCACCAGTCTTAGTCCCGCCCGAGCCCGGTAGACCCTTATTACTCTACCTTGCAGTGTTGGATGGAGCTTTCGACTGCGTTCTGGGCAGCATGATGAAACGGGGAGGAAGGAACAAGCCATTTATTATCTCAGTAAGAAGTTCACCCCGTACGAGGCCCGGTATTCTCTATTGGAACGCACCTGTTGTGCTTTGACTTGGGTAGCTCAGAAGCTGAGGCATTACTTCTGTGCATATACTACATATCTCATATCGAGAATGGATCTCTTGAAATACATCTTTCAGAAGCCCATGCCCACTAGCAAGCAAGCCAAGTGGCAAATCCTGTTGAGTGAGTTCGACATTATTTCCGTGACTCAGAAAGCGGTCAAGGGACAGGCACTGGCAGACCACCTTGCTAAAAACCCCATGGATGGAGGATACGAACCCCTCAAAACGTTATTTTCCTGATGAAGAGGTATCATTCATAGGAGAAGACATTGCCGAACCCTATGACGGTTGGAGAATGTTCTTCGATGGAGCAGCAAACTTCAAAGGAGTTGGCATAGGAGCAATCCTAATATCAGAAACCGGTCAGCATTATCCAGTGTCCGCCAAACTCAGGTTCCCCTGCACCAACAATATGGTCGAGTATGAAGCCTGCATCTTAGGGCTCAAAATGGTCATTGACATGAACGTGCAAGAGCTGCTAGTAATTGGAGATTCAGATTTACTTATACATCAGGTACGAGAAAAATGGGCAACCAAGAACTCCAAGATACTCTCGTATCTGCATCACGTACAGGAATTGAGAAAGAGGTTCATAAAGACAGAATTCCAGCATGTTCCCAGAATCCAGAATGAGTTTGTCGATGCATTGGCTACCCTATCATCTATGATACAGCATCCCGATAAGAACTTCATTGATCCCATTCCAGTGAAGATCCATGATCAGCCACCTTACTGTGCCCATGTTGAAGAGGAAGCAGACAGAAAGCCTTGGTTTCATGATATCCGGGAATATTTGGCAAAAGGAGAGTACCCGGAGCTTGCTAATCCTATTCAGAAACGCACACTTCGGAGATTGTCCAACAACTTCTTTCACAGCGAGGGAATCCTGTATAGGAGGACTTCTGATTTGGGACTATTAAGATGTGTTGACGCAAAGGAAGCATCCAAGATGCTAGAGGAAATTCATGCTAGGACTTGCGGTCCACATATGAACGGTTTTGTCTTAGCAAAGAAGATACTCCGGGCTGGTTACTTTTGGATGACTATGGAAACAGACTACATCTAGTATGTCCGGAAATGCCATCGCTGTCAGATTCATGCAGATATGATAAAGGTACCTCCGAGCAAGCTCAACACAACAAGCTCACCGTGGCCGTTCGCCGCCTGTGGGGTGGATGTTATTGGACCAATCGAGCCTGCTGCTTCCAACGGACACAGATTTTGTCCGCGACGCATTGTTTGTCGGTTCGGGATTCCAGAGTCAATCATTACTGATAACGGCTCCAACCTCAACAGCGACTTGATGAAAGCTATGTGTGAAACTTTCAAGATCAGACACAAGAATTCCACAGCCTACAGGCCTCAAATGAATGAAGCCGTAGAAGCCGCCAACAAGAATATCAAGAAGATATTGAGGAAAATGATAGAAAAGCATAAACAGTGGCACGAGAAGTTATCATTTGCTCTATTGGGATATCGCACCACAGTCCGCACATCAATCGGGGCAACCCCCTATATGCTGGTTTATGGTACAGAGGCTGTCATTCCCGCTGAAGTAGAAATTCCTTCCCTAAGGATCATATAGGAAGCTGAGCTCGACGACGCAGAGTGGGTGAAGAGTCGTTATGAGCAACTAGCTCTTATAGACGGAAAGAGAATGAATGCAGTTTGCCATGGTCAACTCTATCAGAACAGAATGTCCAGAGCCTTCAACAAAAGAGTCAAGCCAAGACACTTCACACTGGGGCAGTTGGTGTTAAAGAAATTTTTTCCGTATCAAGACGAAGCCAAAGGGAAGTTCTCTCCCAACTGGCAGGGCCCATACATGGTTTATCGGGTTCTGACAGGAGGAGCCCTCATACTTGCAGAAATGGATGGAGAATTCTGACCAAAGCCGATTAATTCAGATGCAGTCAAGCGTTACTATGTGTAATCTTTATGCTTTCCTCATATGATGTAAATTGAACTACGCCTGACCTGATTCCCGTTTAAGAGGGGATACGTAGGCAGCTCTATGGGTTCGGTCACAATTCAATAAAATTTTCATTTTCCCTTGAAATTGGAAACTGGGGCAGAATTTTGAGGAGGACCCTCAAAATTCCGAAGTAATTTCAGCCGATCGCCGCACGAGCAACAGTCAGAAATATCAACCCATCAAACTGGGGCAGAATTTTGAGGAGGACCCTCAAAATTCTGTAGCAGGAGAGGTTGCAATGTCCTGAACTATGTCACAGTCATCGGTTCATCTAATAGCTCTTTTTTTCCACACATTTATGTCATACTTTTACAAAATCATGCATGAAATTGCTTCGTTTAGCAACACTACCCCAATAATACAAACGGTATCATCAGATCAAAGCCGAACGAGTCAAGCAAAGCCAGCGGGGATGCGAGCTAACCTTCCCCCTTTACAAAACTCACGATTTCTCTTTAGATGTAGGTACAGGGACTGCGAAATCATTAAACATACTGTACGCCCATGGAACAAACATTGTTCAAGAATACGATTCTCAGAACCATTGCACTTGCCAACACTTGCTATCAGCACGCACCCGTAATGCTCTGTATGTCACAATGCTCCCAGTAGTCTCTATCAGCTAAGAAAACTCTACTGTCATTTGCTATTTTATTTCTTGCATAAGGCTATCATTCTGCCTTCCAAGGTTAAGCTATACCTCCAACTGCATCTGCATTGCATAAGGCTACTATTCTGCCTTCCAATCTGCATAAGGCTACCATTCTGCCTTCCGAGGTTAAACTCTACCTCCATCTGCATTTGCATCTTTGCATAAGGCTACTATTCTGCCTTCCAATTTGCATAAGGCTACTATTCTGCCTTCCAATCTGCATAAGGCTACCATTCTGCCTTCCAAGGTTAAGTTCTACCTCCATCTGCATTCGCATCTTTGCATAAGGCTACTATTCTGCCTTCCAATTTGCATAAGGCTACCATTCATCCTTCCGAGGTTAAGCTCTACCTCCATCTGCATTCGCATCTTTGCATAAGGCTACTATTCTGCCTTCCAATTTGCATAAGGCTACCATTCTGACTTCCGAGGTTAAGCTCTACCTCCATCTGCATTCGCATCTTTGCATAAGGCTACTATTCTGCCTTCCAATTTGCATAAGGCTACCATTCTGCCTTCCGAGACTAAACGATGTCTCCATCTGCATCTGCATGGCTGTAAGATCGCCACATACTGAATCTGCATGGCTGAAAGATCGCCTCATACTACATCTACACGGCTGAAAGATCGCCACGTACTGCATCTGCATGGTTGAAAGATCGCCACACACTACATCTCACGGCTGAAAGATCGCCTCATACTACATTGCACGGCTGAAAGATCGCCTCATACTACATTGCACGGCTGAAAGATCGCCACATGCTACTGCATCCTTCATGGGCTGAAATATCGCCAACTCATCCAAAGGCGTCATCGTTCGGAGGCACCATCNTGCATTTGCATCTTTGCATAAGGCTACTATTCTGCCTTCCAATTTGCATAAGGCTACCATTCTGCCTTCCAAGGTTAAGTTCTACCTCCATCTGCATTCGCATCTTTGCATAAGGCTACTATTCTGCCTTCCAATTTGCATAAGGCTACCATTCATCCTTCCGAGGTTAAGCTCTACCTCCATCTGCATTCGCATCTTTGCATAAGGCTACTATTCTGCCTTCCAATTTGCATAAGGCTACTATTCTGCCTTCCAATCTGCATAAGGCTACCATTCTGCCTTCCGAGGTTAAGCTCTACCTCCATCTGCATTCGCATCTTTGCATAAGGCTACTATTCTGCCTTCCAATTTGCATAAGGCTACCATTCTGACTTCCGAGGTTAAGCTCTACCTCCATCTGCATTCGCATCTTTGCATAAGGCTACTATTCTGCCTTCCAATTTGCATAACGGCTACCATTCTGCCTTCCAAGACTCTGCATAAGGCTACCATTCTGCCTTCCGAGGTTAAGCTCTACCTCCATCTGCATTCGCATCTTTGCATAAGGCTACTATTCTGCCTTCCAATTTGCATAAGGCTACTATTCTGCCTTCCAATCTGCATAAGGCTACCGTTCTGCCTTCCGAGACTAAACGTTGTCTCCATCTGCATCTGCATGGCTATAAGATCGCCACATACTACATTTGCATGGCTAAAAGATCGCCTCATACTACATCTGCACGGCTGAAAGATTGCCACGTACTGCATGGCTGAAAGATCGCCACACACTGCATCTCACAGGCTGAAAGATCGCCACATACTGCATCTGCACGGCTGAAAGATCGCCTCATACTACATTGCACGGCTGAAAGATCGCCACATGCTACTGCATCCTTCATGGGCTGAAATATCGCCAACTCATCCAAAGGCATCATCGTTCAGAGGCACCATCTTCATAGCCCGAGAACACCATGTCATGCCTGAGGATCTTTTTCAAACTTTTGCATATCATTATTCAAAGGCGTCATGGTTCGGAGGCACCATCCTCATAGCCCGAGAATATCATTTCATGGCCTGCGAATCCTTTATCATACGCTTCATGGCCCAGGACATCATGGTCTGAGGACACCATTCCTAACCGTCCAAAGACAGCATTCATGGTCCAACGGAAATTTGCATCACGTTTAAATTTGCGCATAATATATGCTTGCATTGCTTATTTGCAGGTAAACCGGCGAGCAATGGCCATCTCGGCAGGAGCAATTCCGCACCAGTGCCCTCAGCCATATCAAACTTAACCATTCACGTAAACCTATCACTCACCCGGCTCTAGATATTACGTCCGTCCTTGAAAAGTCTCCATCGGCATACTCCGCCGGCGGATCCTGAACTACATACGGCCTGATTCCTGTAAAACCAGGGATATGTAGGCAGCTTAAAAGCCAGGGTGCGGCCTAAATCTTCTTCAAGCCGTTTTGCTCGGTCAAAATTGGCCATCATTTCTTTACCCGGAAACTCTTTCATTCTTCCCGGGTAAAGAGGGGCAGCTGTTGATACCCAATTTTTTCCTATATATATTTAATATGCAAAACACCTTCAAAATAGCATATGTATGCATATATGAGCATGTCCAAGGGTTTTATTATTTTTCATATTTTTAAAGGTTTTTTAATTGATTTATTTCCCTTTATTTATCCATAAAATCCCAATAATTATTCCCAAAATTATTATTTTTGATAATTCATTTATTGTCTTTCTATATTTATGCCAAATATGACTAAAGTAATTTTTACTAATTTTTTACAATTTTATTCAGTATTTTTAAAGCTAAATTGCACATAATTGCAATATTAGCCATTTTAAAGTTTAATTATGTTTTTGACGCATAAAATTAGCCTGTATTTTTAAATTGTTAATTATATGTTATAAATCACATTAATACTTTCAATTTATTTTTCAGAAGCCATTTACTATTTCTTATAAATTAAAAAGGAAAAATTGGCTATTTAAATAACAACCCCTTTTTGTATTTCAAATCTAGCCCAAATCAAACCCCCAATTCCCCGGCCCAATTTCTAATTAAACCCGACCCTAACCCTTTTAAACCCTACCCAAACCCGGATCCCCACCTACCCCATTTAATCTGGGCCGTTGATCATTCAAATCAACGACCACCATTCCACCTGCCTAAAATAAACCCAAACGACCCCCTTAACCTAGTTCATTTCCACCAACTCGCCGCCCTTGAATCCCCTTCCTCTCCAATTCCCTCTGCAACCTCACTCAAACCCTAATTGCCGCCACCCAAACCAACCCTAATCCCCTTCGATTCTCACTCAATCCATGAACTCCCATGGCTGTTTGAGACGTGTACCGGTCTCCTATGTCTCCTAGTTGCCTGTTTTCGTGATTTCATGGAAAGATCTCAAAGAGATCTATTCTAGTCTTTGTTCAACTTCTATCTATGGTCTTTTCCAGGCCATCCATGGCTTTTCCGGCTAGATCGGTAACTTTTCGAAGTCTTTCTCATTTTTCTGGGTTCTCCGAAACCCTAACTTTAAAGGCTTTCCGATTTTCTTTCAGATCTGTCTTAGATCTGTGTATGTTATGAATCTCTTAATTGTTTTCCTTAAAGGTTTTCCGATTTTTTCAAAGCGACTCTTCGTCTTCAACGATTAGGGTTTTCTTAACCTCTTTTAAAAGATCTCTTCTCCGATTTTTCAGTGTTGTTTTATGATTTTACTATGTTTAAATGATTTGTTTATGTTTTTCTTCTACCTGGTTCATCGTGTTAAAACCCTAAGTATCTTTGGTTTTATCCGGGGTTCTGGAACTCTCTTTTTGTACGTATGCTGTTTCGATTGAGTCATGGTTAAACCCTTTCCTTTGTTTGTCTTGACTGAGTCTGAAATCTTACCGTTTTTGTTAAAAACCCTAATTTCCTAAAGCTTTTCTCACTTGTTATTGTGAGTTGTTTTTAAAGACTTCCTTTATTTATTTCCGTGTGTTGGTCTGATCTCTTTTACCTGTTGCTATGTGTTAGACTGGTTTCTTCATTTTGGTTCTATGTGAGCCATGACTGTTTGACCTTGTTGATTACCATGCTTTGAGTAGTCCTTAGCCTATTCATGTCACTTCTGTACGTTTATGTTCGTCTAGTTTGCTCCTTTTTGTCAATATGTTTGACCCTGCATGTCTGATACGCCTGTTCATTCTTTTCTATTTATATGTTGAATTGCAGAATCATGATTCCTTCTTGATTGATCTTGATTTCCTCAAGTTACGATTCATTGCAAAGGTTTTCTTATAAACCCCTAATTTTACTCGTTTGATTAAGCTGATTGATTCCCATTCCTTTATTTGTTGTGATGTTTCACCCCCGCTGAATCCTTTCCCCAAATTAAATATATTATGTACTTAGACTCAATTGTATACTTTATATTCTTACTATCCCTTATATGGTCAGAAATCAATCTTCCTCAAATTGATTTTCTTTCCTTAATTATCCCTGTTAGTATCTGTTAAGTAGTAATTCCTTGATTAAAGGGAAGTACTTGTATTAATGGGATTCTGATTGTGATTATTTCCATATTTGTGTTAAAGCTTTACTTGTTACCTTGTTTTCTACTCGTTTTCAAAGCAATAAATACCCTATCCTCTCTTCTCTAAACAGACGAACAACTGAGTTCAAAACACACACTTACACATTCAAACTCTCTTTCTTTCTCTACTACTTGTGCTACCGCCTTGTCTAGTCGGCTGAAAGCGAAGGCTAGACTGTGGAATTCTGATTGCTTTACTTTTCTTTTCCTACACTTTGCTTCTTCAACTGATATTTCCCTAGTTTAAATTCTGAAACTCAAACCTATGTGTTCCCTTGTTGTCAATCACTGTCTCTTTCTGCACTGACTTAATGGCTCATGCTGTTGTACTTTTTGTTTACTGCTTTACTCAGCATGCTTAAAATTCTGCCCTCTTTTGTTCAAAGGTAATTATTATGTTTACTTGTTCCTGCTTATGTCCCTTAACTAGAATGTCTTCTAATGTACTTGTTTCATGACTAATTATGTGTTTCTGTTTTGGGTCCTCTATGTCCCCAACCCCTACTCCCCTGTTTGTAACTGCTGAAGCATGTACTCCTCCTTGAGCTTGTTCTGTGGTTTTGCTGCTCCTATCCCTTGCTCCCTTTCAAAACTCTTCTGCTGTTCTACAAACTTATTTCAAACATGATGTTTTTAAAACTAGTTCAAGCACTCTCACCTGCACTCTTAGATTATTAGGTTCTGCCCCTCTTGTGTGAACCTTGCTTTGGGACCCTTGAGCTCCCTCTGAACCTGGACACATAAGGGTTGGCCCTTCCACACTGCACCTACTCTTGGTTATGCAATCTGGGTGCGAGCATTGCTCGGGATTCCTTGAGGTCCTTAGGGAAGTCTGACACACCTAGGTATGAGGGAAAGCAATGGAACAATATTAGCATTTGAGGTGGTTTATTACATAACTAAGAGAGGAAGTCAGAATCAGGCTTCCTATAGTTGTAACTTCTTATTTTTTCAGTTCTTATGTAATTCTATCGCATGGTATGTAATAATTTGTAAACAAGTATTGGGGTCACTAGTGAAAAGGGATGGAAAATATGCATGTTATAGTTGTTAAAGGGTAGAAATCATGTTATTAGGTTTATATTCCTAATTGTGCAATAGAAACCATGTTTAGGATTCATTATGCATTAGAAATCATGCTCTTAGGACCTTTGTTTCTTGCTTCAGCACTTCATTCATTAGTCCATGCTTTATGTCTATCACTTAGAAATCCTGCTCCTAGGGCAGTAACAACATCGGTATAAAAAGCTGTTATTTCAGAAATCCTGCAACTATTATGTACATCAGAAATCATGCCTTAGGGACCCTGCCATTTGCATGTGCATATTAGATATCATGTCCTACGATTCTATATGCATTTCGTTTAAAACGCCTAGTTGATTACTGATTCATGAAAAGGTAGTAAAGTAATAATTTTTCACATTATGATGCTTCTGAATAAAATTGGTAACCATCTCTGCAACTAGAACAACATGTTTTAGGTAAATAAAAATAATCTCCAAATTGTCTTAATGACTTGGAACAGTTGCCGCGTCTCGCTTTGTGCCTAGGCAAGCCTTAGGTAATAATTTTAATAAAACTGGAACTGATTTTGTTTAATTATCAACTGTTAAAATCAGTAGGCAAAACCTGATTCGGACTTCTTTTCTGATTCATGTGATAAATCTGGTTCTGATGTTATCGCTCAAACACCTTGCTTTAAGATTTTAAATTCAGACCTTAACTGCGTATAAGTCATGCTGTCTATGAGCATTATCTGCGTAGGTATACATGAGCCTTCTACTTGCTTATATGTTTATATGTTTTGTATGTCGCTTTAGTATTTTTGCCTTTGAACCTGAGGGTCTGCCAGGAACCTCCATCTTATAGGAATAGGAGTCCTAAATTCCTCCGGGACTAATAGGAAGGGACGGGTAACAACATGCAATAAGAATCGAGACCAACCCTCACTTTAATTACCTTCATGGGGCGGGAAAGGGTAGATATGGATATGATGACCGGTGCGCTAATACCACGTGTATCCCCTCTTTTGAGAAGTGTCATATCGGGTATTGCATTGCTGTGATCCATATTACAAACAAACCGAGGACCCCTTTACATTCATAAGCATGCTTAGATTATATCTCTTTTCAAAACCTTGATTTTATTAATCGTTTTTCAAACGCTTGTGTATTTTAACCTAAATCCCTTGCTATGTGAGCCTTACTTATCTACTTGCTAATTGCACAAATTCACAAAAACTGTCTGGCCGGGAACCACACTAGTGGATCCTGAGGGGTGCCTAACACCTTCCCCTTAGGATAATTTCAAGCCCTTACCCTATCTCTGGTTATCAAACGTAGTTGTAGATAAACCCTGTAGGTGCCCTAATGCACCATAAAAATTGTTAGGTGGCGACTCTTCAAAAAATGCAATACCCAATTCCCAAAAGGAAATGAGTCATTACACCTCCATGAATGTCGAAACCTGGACTCCTCTCCGTGGAAGGAAAAAAGGGGTGCGACAGGGATTATGATACAACGGTAAAGCCAAAGAAACCTTTCTCTTGGTACTCACTGATGGATGTGAACAATCCAAAGAGGAAAGTTCAGCCTCCTACCACCACAGGCCAGTCTGATGAGCCAACCGTGGTAGCTTCTGAGGCAGTTGATGTTCCATCCACTTCGACCAAGCCTTCCTCCAGTGACGCAGCCATGCCTCCGCCATCATCTATAGACCCTACTACAGCTCCTGCCACAGCATCTATCTTAGCTCTTAGGCCAGTGCCAATGCCCAATGCCCAATTATCTGCGTTGTGAGTCTCCCGGACATTGGCGAGTCTCAACAATTGGATACAGACAGCCAGTACAAAGCTGTCTGACTTGTCCAGCACTATTGCAGCAGAGTCTACTGTTCACGGACCTCAATTTCCCCCGACCATTGAAGAGACAAAAAAAAAGCTCCTGGAGAACCAAAAGACTATTATGGCTACCTTAGTACAACATGGGTCAGTGATTGAAGAACTGGGAAAGGAAGTAAAGAAGATGAGGAAGTCCCAGGCTAGCAAGAAGTCGGTGGATAAGCTCCAAAGAGAGGTGAACAGAATTGCTACAGCCGGAGATCTTCCATTTGATATGTTACTTGACCTGCACCAGTCTGCACCAGATCCTACTGCCCTATCTGCACCGGTAGCACCAGCTAGCCAGTCTGAAGAGCCAGACCTTGCTGCTAACAATGTTGAGGCAGTGCGCGAGATGTTCGCCAACCCAGCCACACTAAGAGTCAAGGATGATGAGATCCAGTTAGCTGACCTAGAGGGTGATGACATTGCTGGGGAGACAGAGATGTCCAAGGAGCCATAGGGAGTTTTCTTCACTCTTATCCCTCTTTTACTCTTATTTTGCTAAGCATTAGGGACAATTTTTATTTTTATTCCCGGGGGGGAGGGGGGTTGGAGTTTATTTGTTACATTCGATACATGCTGAGATATTTGGCTTGTAATAACTTGACAATATTCTCTCTTTTCTTATTTGTATGTATATATATTCTCTCTGTCTCTCTCTCTCTCTCTCTCTCATTATGTATATTCATTCTATTATCAGTAGTTTTTGTTTATTAGCTTCTTTATTTTTGTTTCCTTATTGGTTCTTGTTTGATTTAGTAGCTTCTTTTTATGCTTTAGTAGATAATAACCCTTTAGTTTTCTTAATGCCACGGTTCTTTCCAAATATAGTTGTTGTGTGAACCGGGTGACTCGTCCCAACGATAGATGGCATAACAACCTTCTTCTGGTAATGAGTTCGTTTTGTGTTGAGGTAATAATGGTAGTAGTAATGAATAAAAATACCTAATTAAGTCATGCTCGAAGAGTCAACCATGCTTCATTTAGCACCAACACACTTAACTACGTGCTTATGGTTAAGGTTTTAAAAAGAAATAGCTCTAGTTAGTGACTCTTGTGTTGACTTTGGTAATCATCGAGTGGTTTAATTGGACCATAATGATCTTTAAACTTGAATGTGGTCGTTTTAGGCTCTCAAATATATCCTCTTTTAAAATCTAAAGCGTGAGGGGTGAGATGAATTGTTGCTAGTCCAAGTATCCGTGTGAAGGGTCTAGAACTTGCCCCGAATGTGTTTTAAGGTGAAATCCTAAGCTTTGCTTAGTTTGAGAAGTGATTGTAGGCTTTCCTTGGCCCATTTGACTTTTCTATTGCCAACCAATGTTGTTATCCCTAGTCAACCCCTTTGAGCCTCCAGCCTTTCTCATTTAATAACCATGTTACAAGCCTTTACCCATTTTGTCATGACCCTCTCTTGGCACCCGAGTTTTCCTAAACACTCTTGTGAAACAAAATGGCTTAAAACATAAGTTTGGGGGGGGGAGGGATGAGGAAGTTATAAAGGAAAGTCAGAACGTAAACAAAGGAAGAAAAGTATGACTTCTATGAGAAGAAGAAGGAAAGTAAAATAAAAACTAAACAAAACGAAACGAACTAAAGCGACG
>NC_031995.1:57796644-57807785 GCF_001879085.1 Nicotiana attenuata | reverse complement strand
CAACCATGCTTCATTTAGCACCAACACACTTAACTACGTGCTTATGGTTAAGGTTTTAAAAAGAAATAGCTCTAGTTAGTGACTCTTGTGTTGACTTTGGTAATCATCGAGTGGTTTAATTGGACCATAATGATCTTTAAACTTGAATGTGGTCGTTTTAGGCTCTCAAATATATCCTCTTTTAAAATCTAAAGCGTGAGGGGTGAGATGAATTGTTGCTAGTCCAAGTATCCGTGTGAAGGGTCTAGAACTTGCCCCGAATGTGTTTTAAGGTGAAATCCTAAGCTTTGCTTAGTTTGAGAAGTGATTGTAGGCTTTCCTTGGCCCATTTGACTTTTCTATTGCCAACCAATGTTGTTATCCCTAGTCAACCCCTTTGAGCCTCCAGCCTTTCTCATTTAATAACCATGTTACAAGCCTTTACCCATTTTGTCATGACCCTCTCTTGGCACCCGAGTTTTCCTAAACACTCTTGTGAAACAAAATGGCTTAAAACATAAGTTTGGGGGGGGGGGGGAGATGAGGAATTTGAAAAAGGTATCAAGGTACAAAAAGAGAAAAGAAATGATCTCTATGAGAAGAGAAGGAAATAAAATAAAATAACAAAAAGCAAAATGCAGAAGTGATTAAGTGGAAGGGTTGAATGGATTCAAAAAGAGGTAATGATCCCAAACATTGAAAAATCAAAAAGGGAGAAAAATAATGAAATGATCGAGAAAGAGTGATGTTAAGTCTCTCTAAGCCCCAATGAAAAGAAAGTGCCTCTAAGAATTAGCAAGTGTGAGCCGAGAAATGAAAGATGGAGTGCTTAAGGGAAGGTGTAAACATTTACCCATACTGTATCGTACCCTAATCCAAAAGCCTTCATTACATCCCGAAAGAAGTCCTACTTAATTTCAAGCCGAGTGAGCTTACATTAGTGGTGATCTACATGAGGGGCAAGCCTCTGGTACTTGAAGTCGTACTTGTGATATTCTCTTGTGAAAGATGAGTGAACCTTTCATGAATCTTTGAATTGAATGCTAACTTCTTAAGTGAGTTTGGCAAATGGAAAGTAGAGGAGGAAGAGTTTGGAGTCCATCATGGCCTACATTATAGAGCAAAAGTCCTTGATGAGTAAAGTCAATTCTTGAAGCTCAAATGTCACATTAGAACTATACGTGCATGAATGTCTAACTTGTTACCTTGTTGATAATGCATGAGTAGTGTGGGTAATTGTTGGTCCCAACTGATGCATGAATGGCCCACCTTTGACTCGCTGAAGTGACCCTTAAATCTTGGAGGTGGGAACTAATTTATTCGCTTGAGGACAAGCAAAGACTTAAGTTTGGGGGAGTTGATAAGTAGGGATTTTGACTGCTTATTAGCACCTTTTTGCTCTTGTCTTAGTCCGAAATTATCAAATTGTGTTCCAAAACTAATGAAATTGTGCAAATTGTAATGCTGGGAGTTTGGTCTCCCATGATGAATTCTGATTCAAAAAGGAGTGTTCTGAATCACAAGGCAATAAAGGGCGCAGAAGCATAGATGTGCGGTTCGCAGAAGGAATTTTGCGGCCGCAGAAGTTGCTTTGTAGCCGCAATCCAAAAATGTGCGGCTGCAAAACTCACCTTCTTGCCAGCCGAAGAAATCTGCGGACCGCACATGGAATTGTGTGGCCACAGAACCTCCTGAGAGGCATTTTTGTCAGTGATTTTTAGCCTAGTATAAATAGACGAGTTTCACAAAATTAGGTTAAGTTTGGACATTAAAAGTTGCTATAGCCGTTTCTTTTTACTATTTTAGGAAGTTTTAGCTTATTTGAGTATGTTAACATTAGATTTCATCATTTTAATCTGTCATTATGAGTTTAATTAGCTTTTCTTCTTTATTTTCTACAATTTCCATTATGAGTAACTAGATTTTTACTAGGGTTTTGACCCAACCCTAGTGAGTAAACCTTATGGGTATTTAATTTAGTATTTTTTTATAGTTTGATGTTGATTATTTAGCTTAGTTCATGCTTCAATTTTAGAATTAATGGTTGCAAACATTGATTCATGCCTATTTGACTTAGTCTCTAGTTGAGAAAGAGGGGCCTAGTCTAAGATAACTTAGCTAACAAGGAATTGGGTTAATTGAGAGATTGATTAGCCCAATTAAAGGGTTCAAACTAGAGATAGTAAGAACTCGACTTGAGCTCATATCAACTGTTTTGTTTGATACCCATTTGGACTTGAGAAAGCCAAATTGGGCAAAATCACTCTCCGGCCGAGAGATTTGAGTGGGTAATGCAGAGTTGCAAGCTATAATACACCCAATCAACAAAACAAACATTAACGTCTTTATCCCATTAGGCAAACACCTAGGTTATGGTCACATCCCTAGGCCTTTAAGCTATTTGGAAAAACCTCAAAAACATTCATTTATAGTCTAGTTTCTTTAGCTTGCATTCATTAGAGTAATACTAGAATTAGAAAATAAAACTATGTTGTGGAAGTGCAATCTTAGTTAGTCCATTTGCTTTTGCTGTTGGAAATCTGATGTAGTTACCAATTAGACTTGGATCTATAGAGTTGATCAGCCATCCCTTCACCACTGCATTTTCTATTCTCCACTTCCTAAAACTTTAAGAGGTTGTGGGAGATCTCCATTTATGTATCCTAATTTGTCATTTCCTGGGACGTACATCTCTACAACTTGTGAACAAATTCCATAATTGGTGTCATTTAACTTGACGCCAATTGGTGCTGCTATAGGTTCATGGCTGGTTATGGTTGGTGTTTGGATTAACATCTGTTAAGTCGACAAGGATTGAGTTCTCACCTCGGGAGTCTTCTATTGAGGGAGTGGATTCTCCCATTGCTTCAATCTCTCGTCTCTTTCTTTTTTTCTTCCTATTAATCCACAGAACGACGCCTCAGATCCTAGAGCATACGCCTATGCTCCGATACCATGTCAAGAATGGTAACTTTTTATTTCATACTATTCTTAAATAC
This sequence comes from Nicotiana attenuata, assembly GCF_001879085.1. NCBI lineage: Eukaryota > Viridiplantae > Streptophyta > Magnoliopsida > Solanales > Solanaceae > Nicotiana > Nicotiana attenuata. The sequence goes on along the minus strand of NC_031995.1, from coordinate 57,804,807 downwards.
AATGAATACAAGATGTTGTTTATATAACATATACAAAGGATCTATACTTGGAAGGTAATAACTATTGTACATAAGTTTAGGCTATGATATTGGAATCTATAATTGGAGACAAATAAGAAGGAATTCATGTAATCTCTCCCTAAAATCGATGCGCAATTTAATCATTCAATCCTCGCTCAAGACAAGAGTTTGGATCATTTTATGTTTTCCTTTGATTTAAACATTGTTATGATGAATTACTTAATATATATATATATATGGAGTAGTTCTCTTGAGGGTTTGATGGATTTGGTATATTGATACTTGTTTGTGTATAATTAACTCCAGCTTTTATGGATTGAATCATTTTGGATGTTTTAATCGTTGCATCTATATTCACTTGTTCATGTAATCGGGAGAGGCATAACTAGTGATATCTTTGTATTATATTTTGTTGGTAGAGTTCATTAATTCTTCTTAGTAATCGGAAGAGGCTAGTTGAATTGTTGATTAAACCTAGTTAGGAGGATAATCGAGAGAGGTTCTCCTAAAGACCAATCCGCTAAGAATTCTTGCATATCTTCACGAGCTTAGATTGATTCATCTTGTGAGGTTGAAACTTAATCGAGAGAGGAGTTTCTACTAAAAAATTTAGTTAATAACCAAGTGAATTCAAAAGACTCACTTGAACATTAGAAGTGAATTATCTAGAGTTAGATCCAAAACATTTGTCTTACACCTATCCTATCAACCCTATCTTCTCCCAATTGATAACCTTCCTTACTTATTACTTGCGTTGATTTTCATTAGCCAATAGTTTAGACTCTTAGTTAATTTTAGTTTAAATCACATAATTCTCAAATGTTGATCATCTTGGATAGCTATCTAGCTACAAACTACGATAATACTGTTTCACTCCAATCCATGTGGATACGATATTATATTTTACTATATTCAACCAGCGAACATATTTAAGTGTGTGTTTTGCGTTCGTCATGCCGAATCTCTAATACCAGTCGAAGTGGGAGAACCAAGTCTTAGGTTCCGATATGCCACCAAAGAGTCAAACGACGAGGCCATGAGTAAGAGCCTGGAACTTTTGGATGAAAGGCGTGAGGCCACCCTCGTCTGGTTAGCCGCCCAAAAACAACAGATCGAAAGGTATTACAATCGGAGAACCAACCTTCGACACTTCAATGTCGGGGACTTGGTATTAAGAAAGGCCACACTAAATACCTGGAACCCGAACGAAGAGAAGTTGGGACCGAACTAGGAAGGCCCGTATCAAGTTATCGAGATCATCGGAAAAGGATCATAGAAACTCGGAATGATGAATGGTGAGTGACTACCGAACAACTGGAACGTAACTCACTTGAAATGATACTACTGCTAAGGTATGACCCCATTTATTTCTTTTCTTTACATAATGGACTAACACTTGCAAACAACCGCCAAGGAACGATATAACTTTTAGGCCTGAAAGCATGCGTTGCACTCTTTTTCCCTTGAACCGGTTTTGTCCCAAATGGGTTTTCGGGCAAGACTTTTAGCGAGGCAATATTGGATCGTGCTAGCTTAGAATTAAAAACAGACTATGAACCAGTGTCAAAGATCACAGTATCCGAAGCTTCTCTAAAGTTCGGCCTCGAATACTGGGGGACATCATCCTCGGGCAACAATTTTAGCAAGGAAAGAAACTTTATGCTCGAACAATCTAGGTTCAGTGGATAAGATTTACTGTAAGGGCCAAAGTCAAATGAACCGTACCCGCATTGTCACGATCCATTTTCTAAACAAGCCGAGACCGGCACTCGATCACCAAACATGATCGAGTGAACCATCTCTGCTTATCAAATCTATTATAGCTCCAAACTTTATATGCAACAAGGCAATACTCTAACCAAATACTTTTGATTAATTCAAATATTTAAACAAATCAACTCCAAAAATTTATTCGTAGTAACTACTGAATTACTGCTAAGTTATATATAAAAATAAAAAACATCTGAATCTCAACCCAATGACTATGTCTATGAAGCCTCTACTGATAAACCGACGCACTGCTCAGGACATGAGATTTCCTGGCCAGTTCTCTAAGTAAACAAAGAAATAGCTAAATAAAAATGACTCTAAGGAATACTCCACGAACAAAAGCGGAGCTCACCAATAGCACTGGAAGGGAAGGAAGTCCTAACTCGTAGCATGCTCGCCTGCAAATCCGGTTCCTACGTTGTACCGCAAACCAACGTAGGTTCCCAAAAGAGAACGTCAGTACCATCCATTGTACTCAGTGAGTCTCAACAACAGGGGCAAAACTTTAATAACATATACATTATGAGCAAATGTTCTAAATGCATGTAAAACATAAAGCTTATTAGAATATTCTAAAAGAAATTCTTTTCTTTTTCTTTCTTATAAAAAAAATACTTCACTTTATACTTTGGGAGTTCCAACTATCCTGACTTAATTCTGTCTCAGTCACCGTGTGATCGGCACGGGTTCGATCCCCACCTGATTGAATAGGCCCAATCCACGAGGTGCCACTCGTTTCATGGTTCTCAGCGCTCATGTATCATACCTTAGCATGGCTAAGTAAATTCTCAGCAACGAGACCCTCGGCTCGTGTGCTCCCTACTTTGGCACAAGTAGTTTCAGGACGTCAATGCCTTGGTCAGGACCCTCGGCCTGGACGATGACCTCTTCTCAGAATAAAGGATACTCCCAAAAATCTTTTCTTTCTATAATTTCTTCTTGTGANCATGAATTGCTGAAAGTGAAAAGAAGTTCATCAAAATTTAATCGAAACATATAAGTGAAAATGAAATGACTCTTCAAATAAATCAAATTAACGAGTTTTTGTCTCTCGAATGTCCAACTGATTAATTAATTCTTTATAACGTACTCTATTTTTTTTTGACAAATAAGCTAGCAGTCGTTGACGTTTTCCCAAAATTTTCTTCAAACCTCTCTGAGATAAATAGAGTAAAGCATGGCATAAGAATGAAAAAAAAACATATAAAATATTACTAAAGATTCTTTCTTCTTCATAAATTTTCAGCATGAAAATAGCATATAAGAATAACACAAAAATCTGAAATAAGAATGAAATAAACATATAAAAATATTTCTAAAGATTCTTTCTTCTTCATAAATTTTCAACATGAAAATAGCATATAAGAATAACACAAAAATCTGAAAATTTAAGCACATATATCATAATAGATCATCTAAACTTTTGCTAGAACAATTCTAAGTTAATGGGTACTCACTCGCCCTAATTAAATAAATATAAACTCTTTTAAGCAATTCATCAAACACCTTGTATACGTGCTTTTGTGAGTTAAACCACTTTAGTAAAGGGTTATATCAACTCACCTCAAAACTTCTCGAGCCAATATGTAGGCCCCAGTCCAATTGACACCAGTCAAACAATCGATTCTACAACAACCAGTGCTTTTTAATTAATTTTAAAGTACTACACCTAATTATGAAATTTATTGATGATATAGAGGAAGAAGGGGATTAGCTATTCAATTCTTACCTATTACTACAATAGGGTAATTGACAATAGGGAATTTTATATACCTGAGTTCAAGAATTAGTGATTTGTAAAGAACCCTAGAATTTTTCCTTGTCTGCGTGAGTATTTCGCTGAAAGGTCTTCTGTTTCTTGAACAGAATGTCACTCCTATCTTTCAATGGCTTTCACGCCTTTGTCTGCCAAGAGTCCTTATGGGATTAAGGCTCACGTGCCCTTTTCCTTTTAGTTCTCTCTTTTTCCCCCTTTTTTTTTGTTTTTGTTTTGTTTTGTTTTGTTAACTAATATCTTATTATACTTATAATATCTTATTATACTTACTTTTAACCATTAATAATATTAAAATTATTAATATTTCCCTAATTGTATATCTAATTTTATATATATATATATATATATATATATATATATATATATATATATATATATATATATATATATATATATATATATATATATATATATANCCTTGAACCTCTGAAGTTTTCTTAGCACTACTCATTCTTCCAAGGGACTCAAAATTTTGGCTAACTCCCTAAATTTTCAAAAATTTCGGCAGAGTTTCCCTTGTAAATTGGACTATCAAAAAAAATTTCTCTGTCACAAATACCACAACTACACCAACAACAACCAAAGATACCATAACAAGCCATTCATAGGCAGCATACACAGCTCATAAATTAATTATTCACACTCCGGCAAGGAGGTACCACAATAACCAACAAGAATCTAAAGCACAACAACTTTAGCACAAGTAAATCACTTTAATGAATTAAATATACTACGACATAAACTAAATTACTACGACAACTAAGTATAATCTAGGAAGGACATAAACACTTGCTAACTTGTATTTAATAGTAAAATATAAATGTCAAGCCAAACCTAGGTTCACATACCTTGTTACTCAAATAAATAAGGATACTTCTTCCTCATATCTTCCTCGACCTCCCACGTAGCCTCTTTTGAATCATGATTACTCCACAAAACTTTTACCGATGCTATATCCTTTGTTCTCAACTTTCTTACTTGCCTATCAAGAATTTCTATAGGTACCTCTTCATAAGTCAAGCCTTCTTTAATTTCTATGGTATCAGCAGTTATTACATGCGACTCATCATGAATGTACTTTCTAAGCATAGACACATGAAAGACAGGATGAACAGAGGACAACTCAACGGGTAGCGCTAGCTTATAAGCCACGTTTCCTTTCTTTTCTAGAATTTCATAAGGTCCGATAAATCTAGGGCTAAGTTTCCCTTTCTTACCAAACCTCATAACTCCTTTCATTGGTGAAACTTTCAAAAACACCTTATCACCAACCATGAACTCTAACTCACGATGCCTCTTGTCAGAATAAGACTTTTGACGACTCTGAGCCGCTTTAAGTCTTTCTCTAATTAGCTGAACTTTCTCCAAGGCCTCATAAACAAACTCTGGACCAATCAACGGCACCTCTGCTGGTTCAAACCAACCCACTGGAGACCTACATCTCCTCCCATACAACGCTTCATAAGGAGCCATACCAATGCTGGCCTGATAGCTGTTATTGTAAGCAAATTCTATAAGTGGCAAGTGATCATCCCAATTACCTCCAAAATCTATAACACACGCACGCAGCATATCTTCGAGAGTCTGAATGGTCCTTTCTGCCTGGCCATCGGTCTGTGGATGAAAAGCGGTGCTTAAATTGACCTTGGTACCTAATCTTTTCTGAAATGCCTGCCAAAAATGCGCTGTGAACTGAAGGCCTCTATCAGATATGATTGAAACTGGAGTACCATGCAATCGGACTATTTCTTTGATATACAACTGCGCATACTGCTCTGCAGAATCTGTCGTCTTTACTGGTAGGAAATGCGCGAACTTTGTCAGTTGGTCTACAATAACCCAAATTGAATCATGTTTACGGTATGTGCGATGTAGACTACGAAATCCATATTAATCATCTCCCGCTTCCACTGTGGTATCTCTATGTCTTGAGCTAGGCCACCAGGCCTCTGATGCTCGGCTTTGACTTGCTGGCAATTTAAACATTTAGCCACATGATCTGCTACTTGTTTCTTCATGCCTTTCCACCAATACAACTCTTTCAAATCTAGAAACCTTTTGGTAGCACCTGGGTGGATAGAGTACCTCGAACTATGAGCTTCCTCCATTATGGCCTTCTTAAGACCATCTACATCAGGCACACATAACCGATCATTCAACTTCAAAACTCCTTCACTTCCTAGAGTGAAAGCAGTGATTTCTTTGCTTCTGACTCCTTCTTTTAATTTCACTAAGTAAGGATCTTCGTCTTGCTTAGCCTTAACATGCGCAACAAGGGAGGATTGCGCTAAGGCATAAGCAGTTATATCTCCTTCTTCGGTCTCATCCAATCTAATTCCATCATTTGCTAGTTTTTGAATTTCTCGACCCAAAGATCGCCTTTGTACTGCAAGATGGGCCAAGACACCCAGTGACTTCCTACTAAGTGCATCTGCTACCACATTAACTTTGCCCGGGTGATAAAAGATATTGATGTCATAATCTTTCAATAGCTCGAGCCATCTTCTCTGACTCAAATTTAGTTCTTTTTGCTTGAAAATGTACTGGAGACTTTTGTGATCTGTAAACACTTCAGAATGCTCGCCATAAAGGTAATGTCGCCATATCCTTAATGCAAACACCACTTCTGCAAGCTCCAAGTCGTGTGTGGGGTAGTTCTTTTCATGATTCTTTAACTGCCTGGAAGCATAAGCAATAACTTTTCCATTTTGCATAAGAACACAACCGAGGCCAACCCTCGAGGCATCACAATACACTGTGAACCCACCTGAACCTGTCGGCAAGGTTAATACAGGTGCAGTGGTCAACCTTTTCTTTAACTCTTGAAAACTTTGCTCACAAGCGTCTGACCACTGGAACTTAACTGCTTTCTGAGTCAACTTAGTTAGTGGAGCTGCAAGTAAGGAAAACCCCTCTACAGACCTTCTATAGTAGCCAGCTAACCCCAAGAAACTCCTGATTTCGGTTGGCGTTGTCGGCCTAGGCCAATTCTTGACTGCTTCTGTCTTCTGAGGGTCTACTTTTATTCCTTCACTAGATACTACGTGGCCTAAGAATGCCACTGACTGCAACCGGAACTTACATTTTGAAAACTTGGCATAAAGCTCATTCTTCTTCAAGGTCTGCAAGGCTATTCTGAGGTGTTCTGTATGATCTTCCTTGCTCTTAGAGTACACCAAAATATCGTCTATAAACACAATAATAAAGGTATCCAGGAATGGCTTGAAAACTCTATTCATGAGATCCATGAATGCAGCTAGAGCATTTGTCAACCCGAAGGACATCACTAGAAATTCATAGTGCCCGTAGCGAGTTCTAAACGCTGTTTTAGATATATCCTCTTTTCTGATTCTCAACTGACGGTATACCGACCTCAAGTCTACTTTTGAAAAGTACTTTGCACCCTCAAGTTGATCAAATAAATCATCAATTCTTGGCAGTGGGTACTTGTTCTTAATGGTAACTTTATTCAACTGCCGATAGTCGACACACATTCTGAGAGACCTATCTTTCTTCTTGACAAACAGAACCGGGGCACCCCACGGTGAAACACTCGGTCTGATGAAGCCCTTGTCAAGAAGGTCTTTCAACTGTTCTCTCAACTCATTAAGTTCTGCTGGAGCCATCCTATAAGGAGGTATATATATGGGCTGAGTGCCTGGCATGAGATCAATGCCGAAGTCTATGATTCTTTCGGGAGGAAGTCCGGGAAGATCATCTGGGAAAACTTCTGGAAATTCTCTAACAACTGGCACTGACTGAAGAGTCGGTGGTTCTGATTCTGGATTAATAATGTGAGCCAAATAGGCGAGACACCCCTTACCGATCATCCGTTGTGCCTTAAGGTAAGAAATAAACTTACCTACAAGCGATGCTGAACTACCCTTCCACTCTAAGACTTCTTCATTTGGAAATTGGAACCTGACTATCTTGGCATGACAATCTAACATGGCATAGCAGGAAGATAACAATCCATACCCATGATCACATCGAAAGCCACCATTTCTAACTCTATGAGATCAGCTTTGGTGTTGCGACCTTGGACTGAAACTATACAACCTCTATAGACTCTTGTGACTTTCACTGACTCGCCAACTAGAGTAGATACTAGGAATGGCTCACTAAGTTGTTCAGGTTCTAGTCCGAGGTTAATTGCAAAGTATGGAGTCACATATGAAAACGTTGAACCTGGATCCATTATGGCATAAGCATTATGTGAGCAGACTAAAAGTATACCTGTAATAACTTCTGCAGATGCCTCTGCACTCTGACGATCAAGTGTAGCAAACAAACGGGGTTGTCCCCCTCCCTGAGTAACTCGGTCTGCACCTCTGCCTTATGAGAACCACGAGCCTGAGGTGGTGCAACTGCAGTAGCTGAGGAACTAGAAGGACGAGTTGATCCACTACTGAAATTACGTTGCAACTTTGGACAGTTGGCCTTTATATGACCAATGTCTCCACAGTGGTAGCAACCATGAAACCCGAGCTTGCACTGACCTGAATGTTGCCGCTTATATGCTCCACAAAGACCTTGTTGGTGTGAATGTTGCTCAGTATGACTCTGGCTATGTGAGGATGATTTCCTAAAATTCT
>NC_031995.1:57729144-57791644 GCF_001879085.1 Nicotiana attenuata | reverse complement strand
ATGTACCAAACCTTTCATGTTTCAATGAAAATACCTTTGATCCATTCACCCCAACCCCTTCATTTGTTGCGTTTTTCATTAATTGACAAATACCAAGCCCGTGCATTTCACAAGGATCCCGAAGCATGTAGATTGTTGCCAACTCAGTGTGCCTGCTGTTTTTCCTGACTTATGACGATTTGATATGCTGGCCAGATCCTGTTTTGTTCAATTGGAAAGCTGGTGGCAGATTTTGAAGTCATTTCTCACTTGTTTTGAACAACAGACTCAGGAAGAGGGAGTAAATAAGACAAAAGGAACAGAGTAATGGATAATGGAAAGAGATGACTCCCAACAAGAAAACTACAACGTAGAAGCCTATCGGATGTGGATACCGACTCTGATGACCTTGACATGCACCTGCAACCTATTTTGTTAAGCAAATCTGATGTTCAGCTCTTGTTGTACCTTTTCGCCATGAAACTAGGCTTCAATGCTCCGCTTGCCCGATCTGAATCACAATCCTTTTTCGACTTGTGGTGCCCGTGGGTTTTCACCATCAAGCCTCTCTCATTTTTGGTCTTTTCTCTCAACTCACCATTGCCTTATGGTGCCCGTGAAGGTTTTCACCAATAAGACTCTCTCATTTTTGATTTCTCTCTGCTTTCGTCGCTTACCCGTGAGGTTTTTCATTGATAGGGCTCTCTCATTTTTCAATTTCCTTCGTTTGGACCGGAGTGTTGCCCCTGATATGATTCACCTCTGCTCGCTTGACTTGGCATCTCTCGAAGATTGATCAGAAGGTCTTCCTTTGGACCGTAATGTGGGCTTTTGGATAGGGTTAGAAAGAAAGGGTATTAAAGGCTCAAAACAATTTCATCATGGGTTCAAAACTACAACTTTCGGGATCAGATTTTCCACAACAACCACAACTTCTGCCCCAGTTTTCTTTTGGGGACTTTTGGGACTTTTATTTCGGTGTGACTGAACCTCAGAGAGAGGCTGCCTACGTACCCTTTCGGGATCAAGTCAAACGTAATTCAGATCATAAAAATTACTTGTTGTTGCAATCTTTCCTTTTCTTCCACTTTTCTTTTCTTTCTTTTCATTTCTTTTCTTTTCCTTCTCTTTTCTTTTCTTTTCTTTTTCTTTTCTCTTCTTTTTTCCTTTCTTTTCTCTTCTTTTTTTCTTTTTTACTATTTTTCTCTTGTTTCTCCACTTACTTTCCCCGCTCAGGCTTACAAGTTTTATTATTGATTTCGAAAGAGGGGTATGCAAGAAAATAACCGAGGCTCAAAGGGGTAACAAAGGATAAAGTGTTTGGATAGCAGAACAAAACGCCTTCGTCATTCCAATCTCCAAAGCATGCCAAGTACAAACTACACAATTAAACAAACATGAGGAAAACATACGTAACATCTTTTCATTGCACCAGAATTCCTAACCATATCCACATATTTGCCTTCTATATTTGTCAATTACCCAGCACCATTGGACAACAATCTCGGTACCACGAACTGCCCCTGTAGACTTGGGGCAAACTTGCCTTTGGTTTCAAACCGATGTGGCATGATGCATTTCAACAACATTTCTTTATGTTCCGTCTGCCCCAGTTTCACACAATTTGGGCTCGAAGTGATATCGAGAAGCCCTCACTCATTTCCCTCGAATGTCCTTACATCTTCAACATTGTTTCATTGCTTCATTACTAAAATGCCTTTTAAAAACCAGGCTGAGAATTATGCGTGCATGTCATGTCACCAGAACCAGCATGAAAAGAATTGTGAAAGGAGAAGAAAACTAAACAAAATGACTAGAAATGGCAGGAAACAGAGAATTGCATTAGACTGATGGTGAAAGGGTTTGAACAACAGAACAAGCAAACAAACCTAGACAGCACTAAACAAGCTATTACGGCAAAGTGAAAAGATAGAAGGGTTTGAGTCACAAGACAATATCCGGATTACAACCCTGAAAATAACCCGGACAACAGAAATGACAACAAAATAAACCACCAAAACTCCACTCTAGCTAACCAAGAGTTGGAGCGTCTTTCCAATCACCAAACTCGACACGTTAGCCACTGGATTGCTCATCAAAATAGTTGGGACCATCACCAATTTCAATATCATTGACTTCATTCAACGATTTTCTGAGAGGATTCTTGTACTCCCTGTCGTCATGGATCTTCCCCACAAAATGTACATCATCATGTGCAGGCAAAGGATTCTGTGCAATGTTCTAAGTGGCACTGTCCTGGACCGCAATTATCCCTTCCTGAATCATTCTTTCTATCTCTCTTTTCAAATCCTGGCAACTTTCGACATTGTGCCCCTGGACATTGGAATGGTATTCACACATTTTAGAAGGTTCAAAGCTTCTTGCACGCTTGTCCACCTGATTCGGAGGAATGGGTGCAATCGGGTTATATTGCTTTAGTTTCTCAAACAAGTTTGCATATGACTCTCCCAAGGGGGTGAAAGTTTCCTACTTCTGTGTCCTCTCTTGCTTGAAATTTTGGCTGGCCCGTAAACCTGCTCTAGGGGGATTCTTGTAGGCTCTTGGGGGTGGGTAGCTGTTTTGAGTTAGGTAAGCATTTTGTGGGGTGGGTGCGCGCCATTGCGCATGGGTAGGATGTTGGGGGTATGTTTGGTCATGGTGGACAGAGAAGTAGGGATAGTGTTGTGGTGGGCTATATGGAGTGTGGGGGTAGGTTTGGGGATGGGGTCGAGGTTGGTTGTAATATGGTGATGGGCCCCTGGACCAAGCTCTTGATTCAACTACTACCACATCTTCTTTCTTTTTCACTACCCCTCCAGTGCCGCTCTGGATAGCCTGGGTAGTTGCCTTGATTGCAGAATAGCTCATGATTTTGTTGGACTTAAGCCCCTCCTCCACCATACTTCCCATTTTCACTATTTCGTTGAAAGATTTTCCCACTGCCGACACCAAGTGACCATAGTAGGTAGGCTCCAAAGCCTGCAGGAAGTAATCAACCATCTCCTTTCCCTCATTGGAGGATCGACTCTTGCCGCCTGCTCTCTCCACCGGAAACCATACTCTCTGAAGCTTTCCCCGGGCTTCTTCTCAATTTTGGTCAGTGACAGACGGTCCGGGATAATTTTGAGATTATATTGAAAGTGGCCTGCAAACGCTTGGGCCAAATCATCCCACGTGTACCATCGGGCATGATCCTGTCGAGTGTACCATTCCAAGGCCGCACCACTGAGACTTTGACTAAAGTACGCCATCAATAATTCATCCGTTCCACCAGCTCCTCTCATTTTGCTGCAGAATCCCCTTTGATGGGCTACCGGATCACCATGTCCATTATATAAGTCAAACTTGGGTAGCTTGAATCCTACTGGCAACTGGACATCGGGAAACAAGCACAAATCCTTGTAGGCCACACTGACTTGGCCACCCAATCCTTGCATGTTCCTGAAGGATTGCTCCAGGCTTTTTACTTTTCGAAACATCTCTTCCTGTTCCGGATTCTTAAGAGGCTTGTCAGTTTCCACCGGGAGCTCAAAGTGAGGGGTGCAGGAATATGGCTCGGGAGCTTTAAAGGTAGGCTCAGGAGGGTAGTACTGGCTGTCGTGAGTTTGAAACAACGGCTCACTGGAAGATCTTTGCAATGTGGCAGGTGGAGGTGCCAGAAAGACAAGGGTGATTGGTGGAGGAAGGTTTTGTTTGGGTAGTGGAGCTTGGGGAGGATAGGAGATGGTGCCATAACTCTGTTGGTAGAAAGGGAAAATTAGCGAGGAATTCACAGTAGGAGGCTCCTGGGACTGAGCCAAAGGTGGGATATATGCTAGATTGGCGGGATAAACTGGTGTCGGCTGACCCTTAGCCCAGGCCTGATGCATCTCGGCCATCTGCTGCCTCAACTTATACATCTCTTCCCTCATTGCTTTGACATCTACCACGTCTACCTCTTTTGACGGGTCCATGATACTAGTATCTGATTCTTGGCCTGTCATGTTCAGTTTGTTTTTTGACCGGGTGTTGTAGGAATGGGTTGCCAGGATGACAACCAACTAAACCACCTGCATGTACTCATCATCAACAACAACTTTGTTAGCAGTTAGAGCGTTAACAGATAGATAATCGCACATTTGGGGAATGAATGCACCTAAGCAGTTAACCATTTCTATTATGACTTCGCTTGGTTGCATGCGTCATCCCGGCTTTCCTTTTTCTTTATTTGCCATGCCCTCCCTCTCATTCTTCCCTCGTGTTTTCCATTGTTTGTTTCTTGCCTTTCCCTCTTTTCTTTGCTTTCCTCTCATTTTCCTCTCTTTTCTTTTGCCTTGGTTTTTCTTGTTCCTATTCTCTCCCTGTCTCAAAATTATTTTTCTGCTCTTTTCTTTCTTTTTCTCTTGCTCTCTTTTTATTTTATCTTATTTGGTTTCTTATTTTCTTTTTGTTTTTCTTTCATTTCTTGTTTTTCACCTCTTTCCTTTCATTCTTTTCTTGTTTTTCCCTTTTTCATTTAGTTACGGTCGAATCCTATGGAGATTGCCTACGTATCACGACCCCGCGTGAATCAGACCGAGCATAGTTCGTGCAAATAAATGCAAAAATAAGGAAACAATTTTTTGGGGATTTTTCTCAATTTTTCATTAATAACAACTGCAATTACAAAAGCTACCAGACTATTTGTTTTTCTTTTTCTCAAAAAGGGAAGTTACAAAAACAGACTCAAAAACAAAAATACAGACTCGATTGACTAGGAATACATCAAAGCTTCAAACCCTGGGGCCCGCGGGGCATCACTCGGCATCGCCACGGGCCTGCGCAAGACTGAGAAGGTTTCAATGTCAACTGGGTCATCCTGGACAAGGAGTTCTAAGGAAAAGTGTGACTATTTAAAGAAAGCTGACTTATTGTGACTTAAAAGAAAAGTGGCTATTTTTTCAAAAAATTTATTTAAGAAAGCAAAGACTTGGTTTTGCAAATACGGCCTCTCAGCACTTCCGGGAGGGAGATTTTAAGGTTGTGCCCGCAAACCATTTAAAAATGACTCAGGGTGGCTGTTCTTGCAAAAATAGCCTTCTGGCGCCCTTTTGGGGACATTCGGCTTATTTTAAACAAGAATGGCGGCACCCGACTTATTTTGACAAAAAGTTAAATTCTTGGTATTTTTGGCTATTTTTGAAAAAGGGTGGTTGGACCCGATGAGGGTTGCCTACGTATCTCATATCCGGTGAGAATCAAACCAGCGTAGTTCGGGCAAATAAACCTAGCTATTTTTGAAAATAAGACTCTTTTGTTTTTGTTGGCAAATACACTATTTCTGAAAGCAAGATTCTTTTTCCTATTTTCTGTTTTAGTGGCTAATAAACAAACTAATTTAAAAATAAAACTCTTTTTTCGTTTTTCTTTTCCATTGGTAAACAAAACAAACTAAAGAAAACTACTTTCCTTCTTTTCTTTCCTTTTTTTCAAAAATCCGGCAGCATTTCGGCACTACTTGGACACTGGTTTTTCAAAACTAGCGGTTACCCTCACTTAGTCCCAACACTGCTTATTTTCATAATTCACTCATTTAGACAAGCCGGTCAGCATGCAAAGCCGAGCAAATAAATGCGCAAGTAGCACGTAAGATGCATCAGGATGGTCCATTATTTCAGGTCACCTGTCCTAGACGGACCCAACCCCTGTGTTGAGTCCCCTAAGTCAAATGCACATGATGCAAACAAGCGTCCTACTAGGGATCCGGCATGAGGTTTTGTTCTTCTAGGTTTAAACCCTAGGTTTATTGGTCTAGACCTGGCTTACCCGAGCGGACAACTCGGGCCGAGGGGGAGGCAGCGTACCAGGGATACAGAAGCTCCGCGGCTTAGCAACTTATCCAAACCTCGTTCTAAATGGGAAAAGACTCTAAACAGAAGAGAAGCTACACGAAGTGCACCCTTCTCCATGATGTAGAAGACTCAGAGAGAGGAAGGGATTCGCGATAGTTTATATACAATTCAACAAATATCAAAGCGGTAAAACAATTAGCACATAGCATGGAACATGTAGAAAAATCAGATAAAGCCAAATATAACAATTTAACTGAGCTCGAATTCTCGAACCCTGAACCGAAATTCTAGGTTCTATCCCCAGCAGAGTCGCCAGAGCTGTCACACCTCCTTCTTTCACTACTACACCCCGTGAAGGGTATAATAAAAGGAGTTTTTCCAATTAAAGGACAGTCGAAACGGGATTCATTTTATTATGAGATTCAGAGTCGCCCCACTTGGGAGATTTATGGTGTCCTAAGTCACCGTTTTAAAAATCCCGAATCGAGGAAAAGAATGACTCTGTTTAACAGTCCGTGCACCAGAAATCCGAGTAAGGAATTCTGTTAACCCGGGAGAAGGTGCTAGGCATTCCCGAGTTCCGTGGTTCTAGCACGGTCGCTCAACTGTTATAATTTGGCCTATTATCTGATTTTAATGCATTTTTGGACCTATGGTGCAATTTTAAATTATTTACCACTTTTAATTAATTTTAAGAAAGATTGAACGTCGTCTAAAATATGTTTTTGGATCGCGCCACATGAAATGCACCTGCAATCCAAAACACATTTTATTCAACGTTTCAGGATTTGGATTTGGGTCACATAAAATGCACACCCGAGTTTAGGAAGGTAATATTATTAAAGTACGCGCCTAAAAGCAACTACGCACTTTCAAATTTGTGAGGGCCATGGAAAATTCAACTAAATGGCACACCTCGATTTCTAAAGGATTAACATTAATTAAGTGAGGGCCATGAGTTTTGAGATTTTATTTGGCATGGCACGCCTCGATTCTTATGTCAAAGGGCTTTATTATGACAAATTCTAGCTCAACACCTACTCTTTAACAAAATGTCCAGCAATCCTAATGGCCAATGATCTTATCTAACAGCCCACGTGCCGTCTACAGAGTCTTCCTTATTCCTTTTTCTAAGAAGATTAAATTTTACTACACTAAATAAAAAAAAAATCTTATCTACATAATCTATCAATCAATTGCCTTGAATCACACAAAAGAAATCTGATACATTTATCTACAGCATGAAGAAACTATGTAAACAATAATATAACAATTCGCGGCATGGAAACACATATCATTTGCCCAAAAGAACTAACAAGAACTTAAAACATTTATAAGAACTTAAAACATTTATTTAAGCAGAAAATGAAGGAAGTGTCGAACCTTTAATGGAATAAAACTTTCTTTATTTTATTAATAAAATTCCCAGTGTTGAATTACAGAAAA
Source organism: Nicotiana attenuata (assembly GCF_001879085.1). Classification (NCBI taxonomy): domain Eukaryota; kingdom Viridiplantae; phylum Streptophyta; class Magnoliopsida; order Solanales; family Solanaceae; genus Nicotiana; species Nicotiana attenuata. Next base: position 57,784,409 of record NC_031995.1, on the reverse strand, counting down.
CACCAACCAAGCTTGAAGGCAGTAAACTACGAACCAGTACCTCTGACCTGGAACCTCGATGACGACCTCAACGGCCACCTCCATTGGTGGTGTTTGGGGGGTAAGTTTCAGTTGTTATTTTGTGGATTTTGCAGCTGTTCTTGAGCAATTTCTTTTTGACTGGTTTCAAGGTGTTTCTGGGGTGTTTCAGCTGAAGTATTTGAGGTTGAAAAGCTACGGATGAAGTTGGTTTTAGGGTGAAGCAACAATGGGTTTATTTAGAGCTGAAGATTGGGAGTGTTTCGCTGGAGTTTTTGGGCAGCTTTCATGGTTGTTTCAGGGCTGTTTTTGGTGGTTATTTGCAGCTGATTTGCGGCTNGCTCGAGCCACCTTCTCTGTCTCAAATTTAGTTCTTTCTGATTGAAAATGTACTGGAGGCGTTTGTGATCTGTAAACAGTTCAGAATGCTCGTTCTAGTCAGAGGTTAATTNGTAGATACTAGGAATGGCTCACTAAGTTGTTCAGGTTCTAGTCCGAGGTTAATTGCAAAGTATGGAGTCACATATGAAAACGTTGAACCTGGATCCATTATGGCATAAGCATTATGTGAGCAGACTAAAAGTATACCTGTAATAACTTCTGCAGATGCCTCTGCACTTTGACGATCAAGTGTAGCAAACAAACAGGGTTGCCCCCCTCCCTGAGTAACTCGGTCTGCACCTATGCCTGCTCCATGCCCGGTCTGATTATGAGAACCACGAGCCTGAGGTGGTGCAACTGCAGTAGCTGAGGAACTAGAAGGACGAGTTGATCCACCACTGAAATTACGTCGCAACTTTGGGCAGTTGGCCTTTATATGACCAATGTCTCCACAATGATAGCAACCATGAAACCCGATCTTGCACTGACCTGAATGTTGCCGCTTACATGTTCCACAAATACCTTGTTGGTGTGAATTTTGCTCAGCATGACTCTGGCTATGTGAGGATGATGTCCTAAAATTCTGATTCTGGCGAGACTGATTTCCATATTTCTGAGTACGCCTGAAGGAAGACCCACCACCTGACTGATGACTGGATTGAGCTGGTGCTAATGACTCCTTATTAGAGGAATCCCTTCCACCTCCACTGGATGTACCATTAAACCTGCCCGTTGTCCGAGCTTTCTTGTTATGCTCTTTTTCTTCTCTCCTTTGTTGTCTGTCTTTTTCTAAGTGCTTGAAAAATCCCACAACAGAGAGAAGGTTGTCATCCCTACTGCCGCAGCTGATGTCGTATCCTTGATGTGGTAAGCTAAACCGCCAACAAACCTGCAAATCTTTGCTCTTTCTGTCTTAACCATGTGAGGAGCATGCTTAGCCAACCTTATGAATTCCATGTAGTACTCTTGCACACTTCTATTCCCCTGCTTGAGCTGTTCGAACTCTGTAGCCTTAGCTTCCCTATCCTCTTCTGGGATAAAGTTAGCCATGAGGCCTCTTCAAATTCTTTCCAAGTAGGCGGACCATCATCTTCATCTCTTTCATTTACCCATATCTCAAACAAAGCGCCAGCCACATCTCTAAGCTGGTAAGCAGCCAGCTCCACAGCTTCATCATCAAATGCTTTCATCACTCGGAGGGCTTTCTTGACACCCTCCATCCACAACATTGGATCTTCATCAACTATAGAACCATGGAACACTGGAGGACTCAACTTTAAAAATTCATTTACTCTTGAGGACTCAGAATTGTTCTGTCTATTTGATGGAGGCGGAATCTCATCTCTTCTCTCGTTCTGGTTGGCCATAAAGGCTTTAAACATCTCCATAGCACTGTTGACAACATTAAACATCTGACCCACATTGGGAGATATAGTTGCCTGAGCCGGAGTTGCTGTTGGGGGCGGTGCTGGATCCTGAGGTACTAGATCATTATGCTCCACCCCTTCCTCATGTTCAACCCGGGGTACTTGAACCCCCTCTGTGGATTTACTCTTCCTTTTCTGGGTTGAAGCCTTTTTAGTTCTACCTTGGGCCACAATAGTAGCAAGAGTTTCTTGAGCAGCATCCTGAGTGTCGGTGTCAGAGTTGCGAGTACGAGCCATTTCTGCGAATTTTGGAGAAATGAATACATTAGATAATTTCTTAGAGGTAGGATCTAATGCACGATCTAAAGTATGACAAAAATGAGATTTTTCCTAAATGCTTGTAACCTCCTATTTATAAGTATGGCGCGCTTCATACCCATAAACAAGACTCTACTAACACGGGTTCATAGACCCCTAGGACTCCATAAACCTGAGGCTCTGATACCAAGTTTGTCACGACCCATTTTCTAAACAAGCCGAGACCGGCACTCGATCACTAAACATGATCGAGCGAACCATCTCTGCTTATCAAATCTATTATAGCTCCAAACTTTATATGCAACAAGGCAATACTCTAACCAAATACTTTTGATTAATTCAAATATTTAAACAAATCAACTCCAAAACTTTATTCGTAGTAACTACTGAATTACTGCTAAGTTATATATAAAAAAACATCTGAATCTCAACCCAATGACTATGTCTATGAAGCCTCTACTGATAAACCGACGCACTGCTCAGGACATGAGATTTCCTGGCCAGTTCTCTAAGTAAACAAAGAAATAGCTAAATAAAAATGACTCTAAGGAATACTCCACGAACAAAAACGGAGCTCGCCAATAGCACTGGAAGGGAAGGAAGTCCTAACTCGTAGCCTGCTCGCCTGCAAATCCGGTTCCTACGTTGTACCGCAGACCAACGTAGGTTCCCAAAAGAGAACGTCAGTACCATCCATTGTACTCAGTGAGTCTCAACAACAGGGGAAAAACTTTAATAACATATACATTATGAGCAAAGGTTTTAAATGCATGTAAAACATAAAGCTTATAAGAATAATTCTTAATAATTGCATAATAGCAGTTTATGAATATTCTAAAAGAAATTCTTTTCTTTTTCTTTCTTATAAAAAAAATACTTCACTTTATACTTTGGGAGTTCCAACTATCCTGACTTAATTCTGTCTCAGTCACCGTGTGATCGGCACGGGTTCGATCCCCACCTGATTGAATAAGCCCAATCCACGAGGTGCCACTCGCTTCATGGTTCTCAGTGCTCATGTATCATACCTTAGCATGGCTAAGTAAATTCTCAGCAACGAGACCCTCGGCTCATGTGCTCCCTACTTTGGCACAAGTAGTTTCAGGACGTCAACGCCTTGGTCAGGACCCTCGGCCTGGACGATGACCCCTTCTCAGAATAAAGGATACTCCCAAAAATCTTTTCTTTCTATAATTTCTTCTTGTGACTTTTCAAGTCTAAATCTTTTCTTTTTAGAACATCATGTACATGCTCATATTGGTGTCCTTAAATGTAAAGCATGGCATAAGAATGAAAAAAAAAACATATAAAAATATTACTAAAGATTCTTTCTTCTTCATAAATTTTCAGCATGAAAATAGCATATAAGAATAACACAAAAATCTGAATAAGAATGAAATAAACATATAAAAATATTTCTAAAGATTCTTTCTTCTTCATAAATTTTCAACATGAAAATAGCATATAAGAATAACACAAAAATCTGAAAATTTAAGCACATATATCATAATAGATCATCTAAACTTTTGCTAGAACAATTCTAAGTTAATGGGTACTCACTCGCCCTAATTAAATAAATATAAACTCTTTTAAGCAATTCATCAAACACCTTGTATACGTGCTTTTGTGAGTTAAACCACTTTAGTAAAGGGTTATATCAACTCACCTCAAAACTTCTCGAGCCAATACATAGGCCCCAGTCCAATTGACACCAGTCAAACAATCGATTCTACAACAACCAGTGCATTTTAATCAATTTTAAATACTACACCTAATTATAAAATTTATTGATGATATAGAGGAAGAACGGGATTAGCTATTCAATTCTTACCTATTACTACTATAGGGTAATTGACAATTAGGAATTTTATATACCTGAGTTCAAGAATTAGTGATTTGTAAAGAACCCTAGAATTTTTCCTTGTCTGCGTGAGTATTTCGCTGAAAGGTCATTCTGTTTCTTGAACAGAATGTCACTCCTATCTTTCAATGGCTTTCACGCCTTTGTATGCCAAGAGTCCTTATGGGATTAAGGCTCACGTGCCCTTTTCCTTTTAATTCTCTCTTTTTCCCCCTTTTTTTTGTTTTTTTTTTTGTTTTATTTTGTTAACTAATATCTTATTATACTTATAATATCTTATTATACTTACTTTTAACCATTAAAATTATTAATATTTTCCTAATTATATATATATATATATATATATATATATATATTTCACTATAGGCAAAAATAAAAATAATAGTAATAATAATAATTTAGTTTTATAATTAGCGTATCTTGAAACTTTTATAAATTTAAGGAGTGTTACACATATAGACCGCCCGAGCCATAACAAAAATCTTGAACACATCGAGACTTTGTATATTGCGTAAAAAATGAAAGTTTCTAACCTTGTAGATAAATACTTTGTCTCTAAAAATTACTGCATTTTGTTCCCTTAAAATATCGAGCCCAAGGGCCACCTCCATCCGGGTCCAAGGGACCACCCTCACTCGGGAACTGTCGTCCAAAGACAAACTCGGACGGCCTGGGCTATCGAAGCCCGGTGGCAAAAAGTCTATTAAGCAGTGCCCAAATTTAAAGGCTACGGCCGCCCTACTCGGGGAGTGTCGTCTTGAGCAAGCCCGGGCGGCTAGGGTATCGAAACCCAGGGTAGCAAGTGTTACACCCCATGTTTTCGTATGTGAAAGTACGTCGTAAGTCAATTGATATAACCTCAGAAATGAGATTATATTTGGAAGCATATAAAGTAAGTTAATCATGTTTCCTTGGAGGTTACAAATATTTAAGATCATGAATAATAAGTACCAAGAGGGTTGAAAAGCTTAGAAGCCAAACCAATTGAAGAAAATAAGTTTCGTCGAAAGTCGACAAGTTTGGAATGTTATAACATGTACTTTGGGGTGATAATAGGGTTCTTAACATGATAAGGAGGTTATGTTATAAGTTATTTTAGTCGTATGATAGTCGTGTGCTACATTTTGAAGTCAAGAAAGTTGTGTAACAAAAGTTGGCAAAGGTCATCACAAGTTACAATCATAATATGTCGAAAGTTAGGTCAAATATAGCTGCATTTTTCTCTCAATATACTTGTAACTAAGGGAAGATCAAGTTCTACGAGTCTAGTTTCCAATGCATTAAACCGTTTGTCGATACGACGTCAGAGTAGAGATATATTTGCGTTTTCGCGAGACTGCGCAAGCAGCTCCCATGGGACCCACTTAGGCCGTGCTCGACTACTTCACTTTAAAAACGATTTAGACGCCTATTTTTTGATTATTTTCGACTCAACTTCGTTTCCAAACTTCTCCTAACCCTCCTAAACAGATACCATAAGGGTTTGAAGTAATTCCAAAGTGATTACACCATATTTCAACATCAAAAGTTAGTTCTAGTGAAGAACAACACCTCTTTGAGGTTGTGTTGTCATTGAGGATAGTTTTGGGCTGTGTTTGGCTGAAATTTCAAGTTGTTTCTACTGGCTAAGGTGAGTATAACATCCTACTAATTGTTCATAAGCTTTCTCGTATGTTGGTTAAGTTGTTAGGATGATAAACTACAAGATAATACTTGGAATAGCTTAAGTCAGTTCTATGGTGTTGTATTGCCATTGAGGGCTGTTGTAAGCTAAATATAACTTGAATTTTGACTTGAAGCTAATATAGTAGTTATTTATATTGTGCTATTTCATGTTCTTAAGGTTATCTTGATGTTAATTAAGTTAAATGGATGAACTAGACATGAACTAGTGAATAAAGTTGCTAATTAAGGATAGTTCGAGTTGTGGATTGTTTTCTTTGTTATAAATATATGGTATATGGCTGGAGTAATTTACGAATGACTTCATTATCATGTTAATGATACTTTTAAGTTAAAGTAAGAAGTCTATAAGGGGTGATATGGGGTATACAGATTCCAATCGGAGCTTGCCGTTCGTCGTGAAGTAGTTGTGACTTGTTGTTGCAATATGGTGTCTTCTTATTGATATTTATGTGTTGCTGGATTTCTCTGGTTGTTTTTGTTGGTATATGGTATTGGAGGATGCCCTTGTTACAGGGTAGATGCTACCCAAATTTACATAAACGAGCTACTAATTTAAGTTGCGGACTTAGCCTTTACTCAGCACTGATTTTGAATCTCCTTATGGTATGGTAGATTGAGTTGAGTTGTTTGAAGAATTGCTTGGAAGGTATTAAGGAATAAACAGAGTTAAGGTATGTCAAGGCTATACCTTCTTTCCTTTTGGCATGATCCATATGATACAAGCGAAACGAGCGAACGCGGAACTTTCACAAATGACTCTATTCTTAGAAGTGTTGTGGGTGCCTGTGTTCTTGATTCCCCATGTGTCCTATTATTATATCATTTGTTCAAGGGTCTCAAATAATACATAAGTTGATAAAGTTTATTTCATGATATTAACCAAAGGCATATTGATCTTATGACATCTCGGGAGATCTTATTGACTTACTTCTTATGCATTGCATTCATTTATACATGTACATTGACCCATGACCAGATGGTGTTATATACACATATATTATATGTATATAGGGTATGGGGAAAGGTTATGGTGTTATATACGCACCACCACCTGATCAGCTGGTATACATTGATGATTTCGCCCACAGAGGCCGAGATATATAATGGGATGCCCTCAGAGACTTGATGATATTATGTACGCATATAACTATCCATGATATGACATTTATACGCATATGCATGACATTATAAATGTTTCATGATTCATAGAGCTATTCAGACTTACAGGTTGAGTCATTTACTCCAGGTTTCTTTAATGTCTATTATATACTGCTTTTCATGCCTTACATACTCGATACTTTATTTGTACTGAAGTCCCTTTTCCTTGGGGACGCTGCGTTTCATGCCTGCAGGTCCTGATAGACAGGTTGACAGTCCCCCTAGTAGGCTATCAGCTCAGCGGAAGGTGTTTGTGCACTCCACTTGCTCCGAAGTTGCCTATTTGGACATGTATTGTGTAACGACCCGACCGGTCGTTTTGAGCTCTAGCGCATCGTTCGGCAGTTTGAGGCCATGAGCAGCTTCACTTCAGGTATTATGACTTGTACGCGTGGTCGGAATTGAATTTCGGGAAGTTTAGAGTCGATTTGGAAAGAGAATTCTTATTTCGGAAGCTTTAAGTTGAAAGAATTGACTAAGATTGGATTTTTGAGTAAACAACCTCGGAATCGAGATTCGAAGGTTCCAGCAGGTTCGTATGATGATTTCGGAGTTGGGCGTATGTCCGGATCGGGTTTTGGAAGACCCGGGAACATTTTGGCGCCTATTATGGAAGTTAGCATTTTGGAGGAATTTCATAAGTTTGGGTTGAAGTGCATTTCAGGGTTATCTATGTTCGTTTGGGATTCCGAGTCTGGGAATAGATCCATATGGTGATTCTTGAGTTGGGAGCGCGATCAGAAGTGAATTCGGAGGTCCGTAGGTCATTTTGAAGTCATTTGGCTAAAGATAGAAATTTGAAGGTTTTTGAGAAGTTTGACCGAGAGTTTGACTTTTTGATATCGAGGTCGGATTTCAATTCCGAAAGTTGGAGCAGGTCCGCAACGTCGAATATGACTTGTGTGCAAAATTTGAGGTCAATCGGACGTGATTTGGTGGATTTCGGCATCGAATGTAGAAGTTTGAAATTTCAAAGTTCATAAAGTTTGGATTGAAGTACGATTCATGATTTTGACGTTGTTTGATGTGATTTAAAGCCTCGGATAAGTTCGTATTGTATTTTAGGACATGTTGGTATAATTGGTTGAAGTCCCGAGGGTCTCGGGTGGATTTCGGAAGGCTAACGGATCGATTTCAGAACTTTAAAGCTGCTGAAAATTTGTTGCAACTGCTGTTTTGGACAGCAATGGTGCAATCGAGGAGGCTACTTTGGAAGCTTATTTCTTGAAATCTATAAGGAATCTAAAATTTGCAAAACATAAAAGTTGTTTCCCTTGCATTCTAGTTTCAAGAAAGTTAAACCATTCATGATTTGGACATATTATCAGAAAGTTATGATCTATTGAAAATGGCTGGTGGAGCAGTTTCGACAGAATTTTCTGATGCATGGAGCCTACTTTAGAAGCTCATATCTCGGAATATATAAACAGTTATCTGGTGTACAACCTATCAAATGAAAGATCTTTGAATCTAGTTTCTAAATCTTCAAACCGTTTGTCATTTGGATATTTCCACAAGGAGTTATGGGCGTTTTAATAAAAGGTGTACAGCAGGGGAAAATGGTAATAGGATGTACAACCTGCACAGGGTAAGGTACAACTCGATGAAGCCTGGGCAGATTGTTTTAAACACGAGTGTTAGCCCATTTGTTTCATTTCTTTCATTTGGCTTGGACTATTTTGGAGAGCTCAAGGAGGGATTTTCACCAAGCAACACTAGGTAAATGATTTCGTCCTATTTTTGAGTTAAATATGTGATCTTACATGGATTTAGACATGGAAAATTAGTATAAATTTGGGATTTTTGGGGAAGACCTAGAACTTAAAATTTTGGACTTTTACCTTGAATTTGAGCATGAAAATTTGAGCAAATTGTATATTTGACTTAGTAAATCTATGGGTAGAATTTATCTTCGAGAAATTCGGAATCCGGGCATGTGGGCCCGAGGGCATTTTGGTCAACTTTTCGAGCGGAGTTGGGAACTTATATAATTTGAATTGTTACAAGTATTAGAGTGAATTTTTATTGTTTTGCCTGTTATTTGAATAGTTTTGGGGCGTTATGCATCAATTGGAGTCGTTGGAAGGGCTTGGAAGCCGGTTATGGAAATTTCGGAGCGAGGTGAGTCTCCTTTCTAACCTTGTAAGAGGGAATTGTCCCCATAGGTGAAATAATTGGTTATGTGCTCCTATTTGTGGGGGCTACATACGCACGAGGTGACGAGAGTCCGTGCGTAGCTACTATTATGTTATTGTCCGGGTAGTCTAGGACCCAAAAGTATGCTGTACTTGGAATAATTGTAATGTTGTTTACAGTTGAATTGCCTAAATCCCGTCGAATTGGTAAATGAATTTCTAAAAGGACTAAACTTCATTTTCTTAAATCGTTAAAAGAGAATTGGCTTTTATTTGGATAAATGTTCCCCGATAAATTCTTAATTTGCTGTTGGAGCATGTATTTCTATGTGTACCTGCGTCGCATGTAAGGTTCGCGAGCAGGATGATTGTTTATTTAAATTTGACCGCGTCGCACGCATGGTTCGCGAGCGGGGTAATAGATGCATCTATGGTTCGCGCCGTTCGACCCTCGGCAGTGCACATTTTATATTTATGTTGGATCGGGCCGTACGACCTCGGCATGAGTTGCGCATGCTTGTATTGCTTGCCTTGAGATTTATTGATATTGATATCTGCTCCCCCGACTTGAGATAATTGTTAATTAATGGATTACGAATCCGGAGATTTTTATAAAGAGGAACTTTTACCTATTTCGTGACTTATCTGAACTTACTGTTGCTAATAAATCCACGATTCATCGCATTAATAATTTATTATTGGACCACTAGTAAGTGTCGAAGTCGACCTCTCGTCTCTACTTCTTCGAGATTAGACGGGATACTCATTGGGTACACGTTGTTTTCGTACTCATACTACACTTCTGTGCATTTTTGTTGCACAGGCACATGCGTCTATAGTGGCCTAATGGGCGTAGCAGCATGGTTGATACGGAGGCTAGGTGAGCTGCATTACTCGAGGCGACCCGCAGCTAGTATAGTCTCTTTCAGTATATTGTATTTATTTTCTGTCCAATTTGTATTCCGGACGGATGTGGTATTGTATTGTTTCTTAGAAATATCTCATGCACTTGTGACACCGGGTTCTGGGGATGTCTATGGGTTTATTCAGAATTTTAAAAGTTGTTAAATGTTTCATTTCTTATTCAGTAAAATTTACTATGTATAGTTTAAACGTATAGAAGAAGAGATTTCAGAAATATTTAAAACGGGAATTTAATTGAGTAATTTGGTTGGCTTGCCTGACAGTGGTGTCCGGCGCCATCACGACCTTAGTGGATTTGGGTCGTGACAACTTGATTGGTATGGCGAGGCCCTATCCCGACCTTTATAATGTTTATGTACTCTTAGAGGCTTGTAGACAGATGTCATATATATGGATACTTTTATGGCCTTATCGGCCTATGTTTTGAGTATACAAATGATCATGTCGGCCTTATAGGCCCACATGTCACATGTATAAGTTTCTATATCATGTTGGGTCATCCTATGTCTGGTATCCCCTTATGTTTTATTCTGGTTATCTCATGACAGCCCTTCTGGCCCATTTACCCATGATGGTATGATAAGAAAGATATGTTACGTTGGTACTCGATTGGGTAAGGCCCCGGGTTCCCCTCGCAGCCAATCGGTTTGGGTTGTGACAAAAGTGGTATCAGAGCAGTTCTGCCCTAGGGAATCTACAAGCCGTGTCTAGTAAAGTCTTGCTTATGGGTTTGTTGTGCACCACACATATAAGCAGGAGGCTACAGGGCATTTAGGACTGTCACTCTTTCTTCTTACTCTAGGTCGTGTGGTAGAGCTCAGTTACTCTATGGAGCTAACAGATATTGTTTAAGATAAGGATGGGATATCAGGATCCAGCTGGGGTTAGAGTAACCCAAAATAGTGAATGGATTGTTAGCATTAGCTGACATTTCCGAAGGATATTGAAAATATGGTAATAGTTCTCCTTGTGAGATACCTCGATGGTGTACTCTAGAATACTACAGTTAGATATGAATATTAGAATGTTCAGAAATTCAAAAGATAAGCATTGGAATCCTATAAGGGATGAATATTTACTATAGTATGGCTCACGTCCCTAGTAAAGATAAAATGCTAGGCGACCTAAAGAGCCAGTGGATAAAGCAAGGGGAGCTAAAAGGGAAAGAATTTTTTGTTGAACTTTTCAGAATAAGGTAATAGGCGAAAATATTAGCAAGAGTATAGAAGAGAGTAAATGAAGCATTATGAGTAAGATGTGATAAATGGGTGATAACGGTAAATCATAATATAACATGATGACAAAGTTTATAGTCAAGTGAAGGAAAAGACAAGAGATGACAGACCTTGAGACAATAAAAGAGTATTAACCATAAAGTCATATCCCCATTTCGAGAAATGAGTTGGTGACTCCAACGTGATTACCAGAAGGAAAAGTTAGACCCCCGGAGTAATAAAAATCAGTATGGGCTAGTGAACAACATAAACTGAACATGAATTAGGGATCAGAAGATTTGATAATAGTCGGCATCGTGAGAATTTGAGAGATAGCGTTCCGACAATAATAGAATGGACAACAAAAGAATAACCTTTAAAGTTCATTCAGGAAGACGCTTCCCTAAAGCAAGCACTATGAGCAGAGTTAAGCTTAACTAAGTGTGCTAGTTAAATTAGGTATCACCTTCGTGCATAAAAACTTCAGTTATCCCTGGTACAAAAGGGTTACCGCAAGGCGAGTAAGAGTCCCTAAAGATATGAAAAGACGCCAAAGATGAAGAGGTAATGCATTTATAGGTAAATCTTCATAGCATTAAATGTTAGTACTCCCCTAAATTGGGAAGATGGTGTGATATGTCATTAAGTCGGAGTAGTTAGTAGTTGATTCAGGAAGAGTCTAGTTATGGCTAGACAAGAAGATATAGATAATTCAACAGATCGTGCAAGATAAACATAGTGAACCCTAGCATAGTGAATTCAGTCTCGCAGATAAGACGTCGTAATCCTTGAGAATAGTTGGGGTAGTTAAAGGTATTGTATAAGTGTTACGTAACTAAAAGAGAGTGCCAATGGGAAGACAGTAAAAAAAATTCAGTTCAGAAGCAACCCTACGAACACAAGGGCGTGAAGGTAAGTAACTAGGGATAATTATAGGAAAGCAAGAACATCAAAAATTCCATCAAGTATATGACGTAATAAGCTCGCAGCATTGCAAGAGTCAGAGGGTCTCCCCTAAGTACTATAACAAAAGACTAGCTATGAAAATAAGGAAGAAGGCTTCAACCTAAGCATATCGACCTGAAGAAGAAATGATCTTGTAACAACAGTCTCACTACAACATTGTTTGCACTCCATAAGAAAGTGACACCTATCGTGGCTAATGAACGGCAAGAAAAAAACAACCAAAAGTGATATTTGAGATCATATGAGTTACAAGAAATTCAAGTATTTGTGGGCAATAAAATAAGCCAAGTATTCATGCAACAAGTGGCAGAACGACCAGGAAACGTAATTGCTTACATTTAAATAAAGTTGAGAAGGCACGAAAGGAATTATTCAATCAATGACCCGGAGTTAGTTATGTTGTGAACGTACTTAAGATTTCGGAGTGATATCCGTGCAGCATATATGTTGACATTCATACAGCTATAGGAGACTCCGGTATAAGTTAAAATAAAAGAATTAATTCCACGTCACAGACAAAGGCTTGAATTGTTAGAAGATTATATCATGGATGCTACATAGAGTCCATGAAAGGCAAATGTTAATAGCTAATACCATAAGCCGAAGATTGGAAGACAGCTTAAACCTACATTAAGGCTGAGAAGGAAGAGGAAGCTCAAAAGTTACATCAGGAGTCCGATTGTTAGACCCAAATGATTATAGAAATTGTGATTCAAACCATTGCAGAATCACTTTTAATAGCAGAAGTACAAAAGAGATAGTACAACACCATATCTATAAAAGCTATACGATAAATCTAGTTAGAAGAGTACCAGCCTCATAAGACGTCAATATGAAGCTCCCACCAGATTCTGTATGCACCAGGGGTGCAAGTATTATGAGCACGTGATTTTGCCCTATATGAATTACTCCCAAAAATTCAAACAAAATAATTTTTCTTTCATTATTTTATACTTTTGTGAATTTTGTGTTATTTTCTGTTAATTGTTTGCATTTTATAAAAATATACACATGACATTTGCATTTAGGATCTAATTTCATATTTTAGGATTATTTAGTGGTTAAGCTGTTTTTAGAACAAAATTTAAAGAAAATAACAAAAATAGTCCCTTTTTTTGCATTTTTAATTGTTAATTGTTGAATTTGTCATGGGTTTGCTTTTATAGGATTTAATAGAGTTTTAGGAATTAATTAGATTAATTTTGCAAACAAAGTGGGTCTTTGATTTTGCATTTTAATAAAGTTAGAAAACATAAAATACAAAATGAAAATAAATAAGTAAATATAAATACAAAAAGAAAAGAAGAAAAACAAATAAAAAGGAATTGAAATTGAGATAAGGAAGTAGGCCAATTTTGGGCCATTTTCGTGCAAATCCCAGCCCAAATGCCCAAAAAATCCCAAATCCGGTCCCCAGTCCAAGCCCAAATCCCCATTAACCCGGTCTAGACCCCCCATATACAAAACGACGTCGTTTTAATCTAATCAATCCAGGCCGTCCATCCTCTTTAATCCAACGGCCCCCAATTGATCCAGATTTTACATAAAAATGTCCAAATATTTCCCAAACCCTAGAGACCAAATTCGTCTTCATCGTACCCTGTTCCTCCGTCACCGTCTCCGCCGTCTGCCGCCGCCGGAAATCGCCTCACGGCGGCGGCCGGTCTCCAAACCACTCCAAATTAATACCCCAGTCTCTTCTCTTCCTCCTCTTCTCATATCTACCATTAGTTTCGCTCAAATCCCAACCCAGCCTCTCGAATATTAGATCAAAAATCCGGTGAAAACCCTAACTCATCCAAACTCGCCCAAATTAATATCATACAATCTCCCCGACCTCCTTTACCCGAATCCCAACCCAAAACCCTTCAAATCCGCCTTCAAATCTTCATGTTTTGGATCTAGGGTTTCAACTACATCTGTTCTAACATGGGTTCCAGATAATGTTACGTGTTTGTTTTGTCAAAATGAGCACATAATATTATCTAGAAGCTATATCGGAAGTCAATCGAGTGGATATCAAATCCGAGTTCAAAGATCTGGGTTCGAGGTCAAATTGGTGAGTTCTTCATGTTCTGTCCATTTCCTTCTTCTCCGTCTTGCATTATGTTAAGCTAGGATCTCGAATTAGCTCCGAAATTATTTTCTCGAAGTTTGATCTATGTTCATTTAGGGCTATTTGGGTCAATATAGATTTTAGGTTTTAATTTGCTGCATGTTCAGTCGTTTAGTCGGATTAGTGTAGTTTAACATAGTGATTAGTATTTCTGCCTCTGCTTAGTGTAGTTGACAGTCGTTTGTTGATTTGGGAATCCAATAGTTTGATTATTAGCCTATTTTCTTTTGATCTGTTTTTAATCAATCTTGTGTGAATTGTTGGTGTTAGTTTAATATGTTTTAGTACTTCTTTTGGTTATTGTTGATGGGTTGTAATCAATTTACCTTGGTTCAGTTAGGTTAATCAATGGTTGTTGTTAATAATACCTCAGTGTAATGCTCAGTTCAACTAGTTGTTAATTAGATGAATTTGGCTATAGCGGATAGATTCAATTAGGGTAAAAAGAGGACTGAATTCATTTGGGACTAGGATGGTAATTTCAGGGGGTTCAGGGGTATTTTAGGCTTTAATAATAGGATGGAATGCTGTAGATTAGAATAGAATTCCTTAGAATCTTCTAGAATAGGGCTCAAGTTAGATTTTAGAAAACTTAGGATAGTAGCTTGGGTAACAAGTTAGAAAATAAGGGACTAATCTGAAAATAAATAAGGGACTGCAATGTAAATAGAGGATTTCAGGGCTGCCCTCCCTTATGCCTATAAAATGGCATGTGCATTGCCTTGAATGACAAGTTTTTGGAGCCTCAATATTCCCCAAAAAAAATCTCCTTAAGCTCCACAGATCTGAAATTCAAAATTCAGATCAAAAATTCCTTTTAGATCTTAGCTTTCTTCAAAAGAAAAACCAAAAACAATAGAAAACTGTCAAAAATCAAAAAAGAACTACTGTTCCATTAAAATTTTAGATGAATTTTAGCTATTGATTTACATCTTAGTTCAGTTCTGGTTGCCGTAGATTCAGAGGTCTACTGGTTGGATTTCGAGTGGTTTTTGGTCTCAATTGAGTCACTTCGGGTCATTACTGGGTGTTGTACTTCTGTGAAGTGTTCCTGGGTGTTTGAAAAGTTGTTTTTGATTCGAAAATTGCTCTTGTGGTTGCTGTGTTGATTGATCCATTGCTGGATTTCTGAAATTGTTCCTGAAGTGCTACTGAGTCCTGTTATTGCTGCTGACCTCTCTTACTTCTTCTTTGTATTCTAATTCCAGGTACACATCCTGAATCTATCTCAATGTAGATCTACAGTTGCAATTGAAATGAAGTTGATGCATGGCTCCTGTTGTAGATTTTGGCTGTTTTAAATGCTTTGTCATATTTCACTGTAATAAATATGGACTGTACTGGACTGTTTAGACTATTAGGCTTGTGATTGTTCATCTAAAATATTAGCCTTAGTCTAGCATAGTTTAATTAATTGTGTTAGTTTGACTTTTAAAATCGGAGAATATTGTGAACTTGAAACTAATTCTGGCATTAGTGTATATGCTCATATCAATGACAATTTCAGGTCCAGTAAATATTTGTGGTAGTGCAGTACTTTAATATCTGAAATCAGTAATTGTAGGTTTAATTATTCAGTACATCTTCGCTACACTAAGTCTCTGAATTTAGTAAGTGTAATTTGTTCCATGTTAATTTGTTGAATCCTATAGGAATCCGCAGCAATTAGGTAGCTTAAAACATGATTTGAGCATGAAATTGGAGTTTGATAACTAGTAGTTCGTTTGATTTGAATGGATGTACCTTGTTTCCTTTATTTTTAAAATCATTGAATTCCATTGGAACAATGTGAAATAAGTTCAGAGGCTATTAGGATCACGTTGGGCTTTCTATTTTGATTTGGAATCTGTTGATGGATCAAGGCTCAACAGCCTGTTTTGATCGAGTTGGGCCTCAGTTCTGCTAAGGCACATCCCAGCTCCAGTCCTAATTCGCTTCTCGTTTGGGCCTGTGCAAAGGCCCACAACTGGTCTATAGCCTTTTAAAAGCTGGATTGAAACTCCACCTCTTCGGGATAATATCGAAGCCCAGTGACCTGAATTTTTTCGAATATGTTCATAATGGTTCATTTAGGGCCGTTTTAGAGACAATACATGATAGAAAATTGTAGATTACTTTAGGTTTGCCTGTTAATAATAAAACGAGATGAGCCTCGCTAAACAAAACAAACAAATTGCGGGGCCCTCGATAAATGTTTATACAAAAAAATACTTAGACTTCAGGATGGGCCGTTTAGCGAATTTCACGGCCTTCCCCAAAGATAATAACGCGTTAGCCTCTTTAAGCGCGTCTTTTAATAATATTACCTTCCTAAACTCGGGTGCACATTTATGTGACCCAAATCCAAAACTCAACGAAGTCAAAAATGTGTCAAAAATTGCGGGTGCATTTATGTGACGCGGTTCGAGACATATTTTCACGACGTTACAATTCTTTTCAAAATAATAATAATAAAAGCGGTTAAAAAAGCACATAGGTTAAAACATGTACTAAGATCAAACAAATAAGCCAAATATAACAGTTGAGCGACCGTGCTAGAACCACAGAGCCTGGGAATGCCTAACACCTTCTCCCGGGTNCGCAGGTACAACCTCAAACTTAATCCATCGAAGTGTGCGTTTGGAGTCCCATCTGGGAAGTTGTTGGGATTTGTGGTAAGTCGACGCAGTATTGAGTTAGACCCGTCCAAGATCAAAGCCATTCAGGAGCTATCGCCGCTAAGGAACAAGAAAGAGGTGATGAGTTTGCTTGGCAGGTTGAATTATATCAGCAGGTTCATTGCCCAGCTCAGAACGACTTGCGAGCCCATCTTTAAGCTGCTAAAGAAAGATGTTGCAGTCAGATGGATGGATGAATGTCAAGCAGCATCTGACAAGATTAAGGAGTATTTGGCTAGTCTACCCGTGTTGGTCCCGCCGGAGCCGGGAAGACCCTTGATCCTTTATCTGACAGTTTTGGATAATTCTTTTGGTTGTGTACTGGGGCAGCATGACATCACAGGATAGAGGAACATGCGATTTACTACCTCAGCAAGAACTTCACATCGTATGAGGTGAAGTACACTCAACTTGAGAGGACGTGTTGTGCCTTAACCTGGGTGGCGCAGAAGTTGAAACATTACTTGTCAGCATATACCACTTATCTCATCTCTCGGTTGGACCCGTTGAAGTACATTTTTCAGAAGCCCATGCCCACAGGGAGGCTGGCGAAGTGGCAAATCTTGCTTACGAAGTTTGATATTGTCTATGTGACCCGGACTGCAATGAAAGCACAAGCGCTGGCTGATCATTTGGCCGAGAATCCAGTTGATGATGAATATGAACCTTTGAAAATATACTTCCCCGATGAGGAGATAATGCATGTTAAAGAATTAGAACAAGTCGAGAAGCCAGGATGGAAACTGTTCTTTGATGGGGCTGCCAACGCCAAATGCGTCGGGATAGGAGCAGTACTGATTTCCAAGACAGGGCAACACTACCCTGTCACGGCTCAACTTCGTTTCAATTGCATCAATAACATGGCTGAATACGAGGCATGTATCTTGGGTTTGAGGTTGGCTATAGACATGGGTGTCCAGGAAATCTTGGTCATGGGTGACTCGGATCTTCTGGTGCACCAGATTCAGGGAGAATGGGAAACACGAGACTTGAAGCTCATACCGTACCGGCAGTGTTTGCATGAACTTTGTCAACGGTTTCAATCAATAGATTTTAGGCATATTCCAAGGATTCACAATGAGGTTGCCGACGCTTTGGCCACTTTGGCGTCAATGCTGCATCATCCAGACAAGGCTTATGTGGACCCGTTACAAATTCAGGTCTGAGATCAGCATGCCTATTGTAATATGGTGGAAGAAGAACTTGATGGTGAGCCGTGGTTCCATGATATCAAAGAATACCTCAGGATGGGAGTATACCCAGCACAGGCTACAGGGGATCAAAAGAGAGCAATTCGACGCCTGGCAAGCGGCTTTTTCTTCAGTGGAGGAGTGTTGTACAAGAGAACCCCAGATCTTGGATTATTGAGATGCATGGATGCTAAACAGGCTACAGTTATCATGACCGAGGTGCATGCGGGAGTTTGTGGACCTCATATGAGTGGATATGTATTGGCAAAAAAAATTCTCCGAGCAGGTTATTATTGGCTTACCATGGAACGGGATTGCATCAGTTTCGTGCGCAAGTGTCATCAATGTCAGGTACATGGAGATTTAATTCATTCTCCACCATCTGAATTGCATACATGTCGGCACCATGGCTTTCGTTGCTGGGGAATGGACTCATTGGGCTGATCGAGCCAGCGGCATCAAATGGGCACAGGTTCATTCTGGTAGCTATTGATTATTTCACCAAGTGGGTGGAGGCGAAGACCTTCAAATCTGTGACCAAGAAGGCAGTGGTCGATTTTGTGCATTCGAATATCATCTGTCGGTTTGGAATCCCGAAGGTAATCATCACGGACAATGGTGCCAACCTCAACAGTCATTTGATGGCAGAGACATGTCAGCAGTTTAAGATCACGCACCGCAATTCCACCCCATATCGTCCTAAGGCGAATGGAGCGGTCGAAGCAGCTAACAAGAACATCAAGAAAATACTTCGGAAAATGGTAGAAGGGTCCAGGCAATGGCATGAGAAGTTACCTTTCGCCCTTTTAGGCTATCGCACTACTGTCCGCACTTCAGTAGGGGCGACTCCTTATTCACTGGTGTATGGCACTGAGGCAGTAATACCCGCAGAGGTTGAAATCCTGTCCCTTCGAATTATCGCTGAGGCGGAAATTGATAATGTTGAATGGGTCAAAGCCCGCTTGGAACAACTAAGTTTGATTGATGAAAAGAGATTGGCAGTAGTATGTCACGGTCAGTTGTACCAACAGAGAATGGCAAGAGCATATAACAAGAAAGTGCGTCCGCTGAAGTTTGAAGTAGGGCAATTGGTGTTGAGGCGTATCTTACCTCATTGGGCTGAGGCAAAAGGAAAGTTCGCCCCGAACTGGCAGGGGCCATTTGTAGTAACCAGAGTGTTGTCCAATGGCGCATTATATTTGACAGATGTGGAAGGAAAATGTGTACAAATGGCTATCAACTCTGATGCAGTCAAGCGATACTATGTATGATTTCTTGGTTTAATTGTACTTTATTGTATTTGGCATATTTTTGAGATTGAAAGGACGAAGGCATTTTGTTCTGCTATCCAAACACTTTATCCTTTGTTATCCCTTTTGAGCCTCATTTATTTTCTTTCGTACCCCTCTTTCGGAATCAATAACAGCTCGGGAGCTCGAGCAAGAAAAATCAGTGAAGAAACAAGAAAACACGGTCCAAAAGAAAAGAAAAGGAAAAGAAGAAGAAAAGAAAAGAGAAAAAAAAGAAGGCAAAAGGAAAAAAAAAGAAAAAAAGAGAAAAAAAAAGAAATGAAGACAAGAAAAGAAAGAAAAGAAATGAAAAGAAAGAAAAGAAGTGGAAGAAAAGGAAAGATTGCAACAACAAAGTAATTTCTACGACCTGAACTATGTTCGACTTGATCCCGAAAGGGTACGTAGGCAACCTCTCCCTGAGGTTCAGTCACACCAAAATAAGATCCCAAAAGTCCCCACGAAAGAAACTGGGGCAGAAGTTGTGGTCGATGTGAGGGATTTGATTCCGAAGTTGTAACTGTGAACCCATGTTAAGTTGTTTTGAGCCTTTAATACCCTTCTTGCTAACCTCATCCAAAAGCCTGCATTACGGTCCAAAGAAAGACCTTCTGATCAATCTTCAGGAAGTGCCAATATGAGCAAGTAAAAGTGATTCACGTCAGGGGCAACACTCCGGTGCAAGAAGAAAATGATAAAAATGAGAGAGTCTTATTGGTGAAAACCCTCACGGGCACCGTAAGGCGAAGCGAGTTGAGAGAAATCAAAAATGAGAGAGTCTTATTGGTGAAAACCCTCACGGGCACCGTAAGGCGAAGTGAGTTGAGAGAAATCAAAAATGAGAGTCTTATTGGTGAAAACCCTCACGGGCACCGTAAGGCGAAGGTGAGTTTTTCAGACATGCAAATGAGACAAGTCTGTGGTCAAAAGCTGCTCAAGACATTGCAAGACGAGCAAGGTTTGGGTTTGGGTGAAAATCAGGTTATGAAAGTCCGGAACAACAAATGTGGCAATCGAAAGTTGATTGGTTAGACAGACTGGGTTGGTTAATCCAAAATGCATGGCACGCTCAATGGTACCAGCAGTTCCACTCAGATAAGTCTCATTCTCTTCTTTCTTCATTACAAATCATCCGTTCTCGGACTCTCTTTATCCTTAACCCTCGAGGTCGTTGCATTTCATTCTTTCGAGGTCTATCTTTAAGATGTTCCAGTGTCAGTTTTGTTCGAAACAAAAGGAAGGAATGTCAAGGCTAACTACCAGCTTCCTAGTTGTACAGACAGGGCCAGAATATATCAAAGATGTCAAAAGGCGAAGTAAGTCATAAAGGACCACTGGAAGTTTCATCGTTGGATTAATCAGATAATTGTGGGGAAGACGCGAAGTTTCAAAAGAGGGGTCAGAAACACAAAAACAACAATACGGGGTAAAACACTTGGGTCATCAGAGTCAAGGGGTTGAAATTCGGTCAGGAAGTCGAGGGGATTCAAGGCAAGTCCAGAGAAGCGGGACGGAGTAAAGCCCAGCAGCAGGGACGTACCTAGCAAGAATGCCAGCAACTAGCCACCATTTTATATTGACAAGATTTTTCTTTGATTGAAACAGGGGCAGAAATTTTGTTTGTTTTGGAGAAACCCTCCGTAAGGAAAGATAGCACCCAAACAGGTATGACTGGAAACTCTTAGGGCCCTCCTGGAAAATGGGACTTAGTTTAAATTTCAAAACAATCATGAGTAGCATAATTTAGCATTAACTGTACCCCAAAGAACATAAGTTGGTTTCAAAGTTGCTTGTTTAAGATAGGATTCAATTAGGAGTTGTCAGGACCCTCCTGGATAATGGGACACAGTTTTAAGATCTCCTTTAGATAACAAGATACTGTTGTAGGATAGTATAATTCAGTCGTAGAATTGGCACTCTTAAGATAAGACTTGAATCCTGATTTTCAGGACCCTCCTGGATAATGGGACGTAGTTTTAAGGTCTGTTTAGATAACAAGATATAGATAACAAGGTCCGCTTAGGTTAAAACTGTTTTTTTTAACTAGAAATTGTCAGGACCCTCCTGGATAATAGGGAGTAGTTAAGACCTATTAGATAACAAATGTAGTGGGGGTAATACCTTTAGAAGATATAACTTAGGTTCGTAATTGTTAGGAGTTGTCAGGACCTCCCTGGATAATAGGACTTAGCTTTCAAATCCTTATAATAGCTGGTAGAATAATTCAATTTAACACTCACATCTGTGCCCAGCCACCAAACTGGGGCAAAAAAATTTCTTTGCTTGTTTATTTTGTTGCAGTCAGGAGCCCACCAGGAGAACAAGGGAATACTTTTCAAGTTCAGCAATCAGGAGCCCACCTGGAGAACAAGGGAATACTTTTCAAGCTTCAGCAGTCAGGCGCCCACCTGGAGAACAAGGGAAGTACAATTCAAATTCTATCCTTTAATTTTTAATATTTGATAACATGATGCGCCCAGCCACCACACTAGGGCAGAAATTTTTATTTGTTTGTCTGTTTTGTTGAAGTCGGGAGCCCACCTGGAGAACAAGGGGATACTTTTCAAGCGTTGCAGTCAGGAGCCCACCTGGAGAACAAGGGGATACTTTCCAAGCGTTGCAGTCAGGAGCCCACCTGGAGAACAAGGGAATACTTTTCAAGCGTCAGCAATCAGGAGCCCGCCTGGAGAATAGAGGCATATATTTCAAATTTCAGCAGTTAAGCATCAATCGGAGGAATGGCAAAACATCTCTGATCATAATGCAAGGCAACAACAAGGATTCCATCGGAAATAATACAAGTTCAAGGCAACACAAGAGCAAGTTTGAAGACATAGATAGGACCTCTTTGTAATTCATAGCTTAGGCTAGCTTCTTTTTATTTTGACACGGTGTAATAAGGAGGTCAGCGAGCAGTAGCAGCAGCAACAGCAGTGAAATCACAGCTCCCGGTAGTCCCAGCTACCAAACCTTCTCGAACTACACTGACCTGATTCCTTTTTAGCCAAGGATATGTAGGCAACCTTTGAAGCAGGGTTCGGTCAGACGATTTTCAAAAATGCTTCACACGGAGTATTCGAACGGGCAAAAATCGCTCGTTTCCGCTCACTTATCATTGCACGAAAACTCTTCGTGTTTCCGGGCAAAGAGGGGCAGCTGTGAGCACGTGATTTTTGCCCTATATGAATTACTCCCAAAAATTCAAACAAAATAATTTTTCTTTCATTATTTTACACTTTTGTGAATTTTGTGTTATTTTCTGTTAATTGTTTGTATTTTATAAAAATATACACATGCCATTTGCATTTAGGATCTAATTTCATATTTTAGGATTATTTAGTGGTTAAGCTGTTTTTAGAACAAAATTTAAAGAAAATAACAAAAATAGTCCCTTTTTTGTATTTTTAATTGTTAATTGTTGAATTTGTCATGGGTTTGCTTTTAAATAGGATTTAATAGAGTTTTAGGAATTAATTAGATTAATTTTGGAAACAAAGTGGGTCTTTGATTTTGCATTTTAATACAGTTAGAAAACATAAAATACAAAATGAAAATAAATAAGTAAATAAAATAAAAAAAAGAAAAGAAGAAAAACAAATAAAAAGGAATTGAAATTGAGATAAAGAACTAGGCCAATTTTGGGCCATTTTCGTGCAAATCCCAGCCCAAATGCCCAAAAAACCCCAAATCCGGTCCCCAGTCCAAGCCCAAATCCCCATTAACCCGGTCCAGACCCCCCATATACAAAACGACGCCGTTTTAATCTAATCAATCTAGGCCGTCCATCCTCTTTAATCCAACGGCCCCCAATTGATCCAGATTTTACATAAAAATGTCCAAATATTTCCCAAACCCTAGAGACCAAATTCGTCTTCATCGTACCCTGTTCCTCCGTCACCACCTCCGCCGTCTGCCGCCGTCGGAAATCGCCTCACGGCGGCGGCCGGTCTCCAAACCACTCCAAATTAACACCCCAGTCTCTTCTCTTCCTCCTCTTCTCATATCTACCATTAGTTTCGCTCAAATCCCAACCCAGCCTCTCGAATATTAGATCCAAAATCCGGTGAAAATCCTAACTCATCCAAACTCGCCCAAATTAATATCATACAATCTCCCCGACCTCCTTTACCCGAATCCCAACCTAAAACCCTTCAAATCCGCCTTCAAATCTTCATGTTTTGGATCTAGGGTTTTAACTACATCTGTTCTCATGCGGTTCCAGATAATGTTACGTGTTTGTTTTGTCAAAATGAGCACATAATATTAACTAGAAGCTGTATCGGAAGTCAATCGAGTGGATATCAAATCCGAGTTCAAAGGTCTGGGTTCGAGGTCAAATTGGTGAGTTCTTCATGTTCTGTCCATTTCCTTCTTCTCCGTCTTGCATTATGTTAAGCTAGGATCTCGAATTAGCTCCGAAATTATTTTCTCAAAGTTTGATCTGTGTTCATTTAGGGCTATTTGGGTCAATATAGATTTTAGGTTTTAATTTGATGCTTGTTCAGTCGTTTAGTCGGATTAGTGTAGTTTAACATAGTGATTAGTATTTCTGCCTCTGCTTAGTGTAGTTGACAGTCGTTTGTTGATTTGGGAATCCAATAGTTTGATTATTAGCCTATTTTCTTTTGATCTGTTTTTAATCAATCTTGTGTGAATTGTTGGTGTTAGTTTAATATGTTTTAGTACTTCTTTTGGTTATTGTTGATGGGTTGTACTCAATTTACCTTGGTTCAGTTAGGTTAATCAATGGTTGTTGTTAATAATACCTCAGTGTAATGCTCAGTTCAATTAGTTGTTAATTAGATGAATTTGGCTATAGCGGATAGATTCAATTAGGGTAAAAAAGAGGACTGAATTCATTTGGGACTGGGATGGTAATTTCAGGGGGTTCGGGGGTATTTTAGGCTTTAATAATAGGATGGAATGCTGTAGATTATAATAGAATTCCTTAGAATCTTCTAGAATAGGGCTCAAGTTAGATTTTAGAAAACTTAGGATAGTAGCTTGGGTAACAAGTTAGGAAATAAGGGACTAATCTGAAAATAAATAAGGGACTGCATTGTAAATAGAGGATTTCAGGGCTGCCCTCCCTTATGCCTATAAAACGGCATGTGCATTGCCTTGAATGACAAGTTTTTGGAGCCTCAATATTCCCCAAAAAAAATAACCTCAAGCTCCACAGATCTGAAATTCAAAATTCAGATCAAAAATTCCTTTTAGATCTTAGCTTTCTTCAAAAGAAAAACAAAAAACAATAGAAAACTGTCAAAAATCAAAAAAAAAACTATTGGTCCATTAAAATTTTAGATGAATTTTAGCTATTGATTTACATCTTAGTTCAGTTCTGGTTGTCGTAGATTCAGAGGTCTACTGGTTGGATTTCGAGTGGTTTTTGGTCTCAATTGAGTCACTTCGGGTCATTACTGGGTGCTGTACTTCTGTGAAGTGTTCCTGGGTGTTTGAAAAGTTGTTTTTGATTCGAAAATTGCTCTTGTGGTTGCTGTGTTGATTGATCCATTGCTGGATTTCTGAAATTGTTCCTGAAGTGCTGCTGAGTCCTGTTAATGCTGCTGACCTCTCTTACTTCTTCTTTGTATTCTAATACCAGGTACACATCCTGAATCTATCTCAATGTAGATCTACAGTTGCAATTGAAATGAAGTTGATGCATGGCTCCTGTTGTAGATTTCGGCTGTTTTAAATGCTTTGTCATATTTCACTGTAATAAATATGGACTGTACTGGACTGTTTAGACTATTAGGCTTGTGATTGTTCATCTAAAATATTAGCCTTAGTCTAGCATAGTTTAATTAATTGTGTTAGTTTGACTTTTAAAATCGGAGAATATTGTGAACTTGAAACTAATTCTGGCATTAGTGTATATGCTCATATCAATGACAATTTCAGGTCCAGTAAATATTTGTGGTAGTGCAGTACTTTAATATCTGAAATCAGTAATTGTAGGTTTAATTATTCAGTACATCTTCGCTACACTAAGTCTCTGAATTTAGTAAGTGTAATTGTTCCATGTTAATTCGCTGAATCCTATAGGAATCCGCAGCAATTAGGTAGTTTAAAACATGATTTGAGCATGAAATTGGAGTTTGATAACTAGTAGTTCGTTTGATTTGAATGGATGTACCTTGTTTCCTTTATTTTTAAAATCATTGAATACCATTGGAACAATGTGAAATAAGTTCAGAGGCTATTAGGATCACGTTGGGCTTTCTATTTTGATTTGGAATCTGTTGATGGATCAAGGCTCAACAGCCTGTTTTGATCGAGTTGGGCCTCAGTTCTGCTAAGGCACATCCCAGCTCCAATCCTAATTCGCTTCTCGTTTGGGCCTGTGCAAAGGCCGACAACTGGTCTATAGCCTTTTAAAAGCTGGATTGAAACTCCACCTCTTCGGGCTAATATCGAAGCCCAGTGACCTGAATTTTTTCGAATATGTTCATAATGGTTCATTTAGGGCCGTTTTAGAGACAATACATGATAGAAAATTGTAGATTACTTTAGGTTTGCCTGTTAATAATAAAACGAGATGAGCCTCGCTAAACAAAACAAACAAATTGCGGGGCCCTCGATAAATGTTTATACAAAAAAATACTTAGACTTCGGGATGGGCCGTTTAGCGAATTTCACGGCCTTCCCCAAAGATAATAACGCGTTCGCCTCTTTAAGCACGTCTTTTAACAATATTACCTTCCTAAACTCGGGTGCGCATTTATGTGACCCAAATCCAAATCTCAACGAAGTCAAAAATGTGTCAAAAATCGCGGGTGCATTTATGTGACGCGGTTCGAGACATATTTTCACGACGTTACAATTCTTTTCAAAATAATAATAATAAAAGCGGTTAAAAAAGCACATAGGTTAAAACATGTACTAAGATCAAACAAATAAGCCAAATATAACAGTTGAGCGACCGTGCTAGAACCACAGAGCCTGGGAATGCCTAACACCTTCTCCCGGGTTAACAGAATTCCTTACTCGGATTTCTGGATCGCGGACTGTTAAACAGAGTCATAATTTCCTCGTTTCGGGACTCAAACGGTGACTTGGGACACCATTAATCTCCCAAGTCGCGACTTTGAAATCTTAATAATAAATCCCGTTCCGATTGCCCTTTAAGTGGAAAAACTCCTTTACACCCTTGCGGGTGTAGTAAGAAAAAGGAGGTGTGACAGCTCTGGCGACTCTGCTGGGGACACAAACCCAGAACTTCGGTTCAGGGTTTAAGAATTCGAGCTTAGAATAATTGTTATGTTTGGTTTTATCTGATTTTCCTACATGTTTCATGCTAAATGTGCAAAATGCTTTATTGCTTTGATATTATCTGAATTGTATATAAATTGTGCCGAAACCCTTCTCTTCTCACCTCCGGGAATGTGCTCACTGGTGGAGACTCCCTATTCTGTTAGTGTCATACCTTAAAATAAGAAAGAGGTCGGACAAGTTACTAAGCCAGATGGCCTTTTGGTTCCCGGTACGTAGCCCCCTCCTCGACTCGAGTTATCCGCTCGGGTACACAGTCTAGAACATATACCCAGGTTTTGAACCTAGAATAACTTGACCTCATGCCGGATCCCTAGTAGGAATGCTTATCTGCATCACGTGCATTTTGACTTAGGGGACTCAACACAGGGGTTGAATCCGTCTAGGACAGGTGTACCCGGAATAATGGACCATCCTGATGCATCCTACTTGTGCATGGACTCGCATGCTGACCGGCTTTGAATATCTGGGAAAAATTGAAAAAAACAAAAAGAGAAAAAGAGAAAATGGCAGTGTAGAGAGTTAATTACCTATACTAGGAAAATCAATGTCCAAGTAATGCCGAAATGCTGCCGGATTTTTGAGAAAATGAAAGAAAAAGAAGAAAAGTATTTTTAGTTTGTTTTGTTTGCCAATGGAAAAGAAAAACAAAATGAGTCTTATTTTCAAATTAGTGTGTTTTATTTGCCACTGAAAAAGAAAATATAAAAAAAAAAGAGTCTTGCTTTCAGAAATAGTGTATTTGCCAACAAAATCAAAAAGAGTCTTGTTTTCAAAAATAGTCAGTTTTATTTGCCCGAACTACGCAGGTTTGATTCTCACCGGATGTGAGATACGTAGGCAACCCTCATCGGGTCCAACCTCCCCTTTTCAAAAATAGCCAAAAATGCCAATTTTTTTTAATTTCGTCATGAATAAGTCGGGTGCCGCCATTCTTGTTTAAAATAAGCCGAATGTCCTCAAAAAAGGCGCCGAAAGGCTGTTTTTGCAGGAACAGCCACCCTGAGTCAGTTTCAATGGTTAGCAGGCACAGCCTTAAAATCTTCTCCCCGAAGTGCTGAAAGGCCGTAACTGCAAAATCGGCCGTTTGTTTTAAATTGGAAATTTGAACAAAAAATAGTGTCATTTTTCCTTTTTAGGTCAAAATAAGTGATTAAATCACCTTAATAAATGTGCAGGATGAGCACGACTCAAAATGAACCTTTTTCAATCATGCATAAAATCCCTTTGGAGTTGCGTCTGTGGTGGAACGACCTAGGAGGAGAAGGGCAAGATGAAGTCAAAAAATATTTGAAAGGGCTTACCGGTTTGTTGGAGATTGTGCCTCGGGGAGACATTATCAGAGCATTGGTCACATGCTGGGACCCGGCACACAACGTGTTCCATTTTTCGGACTTTGAACTTACCCGACTTTAGAAGAAATAGCTGGCTACATCGGAAATGATGAGGTTCATTTAAGACATAAGTACTTGGTTGCCCCGAGAACTGTAGTTGTGCACAGATTCTTAGACTCACTGAAGATAAGCAGGACGGTCCACAACGCAAATTTGGCAAACGGCTTTTGTACTCCACACTTCATATACCACAAATATGGCCACATAGGAGGGTTCAACAACCCGGAAAACAAGATATGTAGCAAAGGAAACCGCCAAAAATGGGAAGAACATAGACGTTTTGCTTTTATGGTGGTCTTTTTCGGGCTTTTGGTATTCCCGAGGAAAGATGGGAACATTGACATAAAAATAGCCGGGGTCGTCAGCACTCTACTCACTCAAGCCAAAAGCACTCTTGCGCCCATGATATTAGCCGAAATCTTCCGCGCTCTTACAGCCTGCAAAGCCGGAGGAGACTTCTTTGAGGGGTGCAATCTATTATTGCAAATGTGGATGACCGNGCCTTTTAAAAGCTGGATTGAAACTCCACCTCTTCGGGCTAATATCGAAGCCCAGTGACCTGAATTTTTTCGAATATGTTCATAATGGTTCATTTAGGGCCGTTTTAGAGACAATACATGATAGAAAATTGTAGATTACTTTAGGTTTGCCTGTTAATAATAAAACGAGATGAGCCTCGCTAAACAAAACAAACAAATTGCGGGGCCCTCGATAAATGTTTATACAAAAAAATACTTAGACTTCAGGATGGGCCGTTTAGCGAATTTCACGGCCTTCCCCAAAGATAATAACGCGTTAGCCTCTTTAAGCGCGTCTTTTAATAATATTACCTTCCTAAACTCGGGTGCACATTTATGTGACCCAAATCCAAAACTCAACGAAGTCAAAAATGTGTCAAAAATTGCGGGTGCATTTATGTGACGCGGTTCGAGACATATTTTTACGACGTTACAATTCTCTTTAAAATAATAATAATAAAAGCGGTTAAAAAAGCACATAGGTTAAAACATGTACTAAGATCAAACAAATAAGCCAAATATAACAGTTGAGCGACCGTGCTAGAACCACGGAGCCCGGGAATGCCTAACACCTTCTCCCGGGTTAACAGAATTCCTTACTCGGATTTCTGGATCGCGGAATGTTAAACGGAGTCATAATTTCCTCGGTTCGGGACTCAACTGGTGACTTGGGACACCATTAATCTCCCAAGTGGCGACTCTGAAATCTTAATAATAAATCCCGTTCCGATTGTCCTTTAAGTGGAAAAACTCCTTTACACCCTTGCGGGTGTAGTAAGAAAAAGGAGGTGTGACAAATATTGCAGTAGATCTTTAAGGTGTGGATGTAAATTCCACCAATATGGAAGAGAGGTTATGAAAGCGATAGAAGATACGATGCGAGATTTAAAGGTAAGTATGGTAAATATGAGTAAGAAAGTGACGATAATAGGTAAGGTCTCGGGATTAAGCCCATCAAAAAATAGAGCTAATGGTTTTCATAAGTTATAGCAAGCTCAGTATAGCCTGTAAGAGGATGATATTTAGGCCCTTGATTGGGTAATGATTCAAAAACAAAGGGATTTCATGAATTGCACAGGATTAGAATACCCCCATAAAATGGGTCATGATGGGATACTATGAAATACGACTATTGAAGTATAGTATCGTCCCTAAGTGGATTAGGCAAATCACACCAGATGTTCCCCGTTGAGACGTGAGCCCTAGTAACAATGTATTACGTAAGAGGTTTCAAGTTACCAGTGGTAAATTATAGGTCAACGGTAAGGTGAATCCACAATAGATAGATAAAAGTTCCAAAGTACGAGAGGAGATTAGGATACCATTCTCTAGATGAACAGTAAGGGATCATTAAAGGACTTAGATTTATACACATAGGATAAGCAGCAAGAGAGTAACCTGGAGTTGGGTAGCAGACCTCGGTAATAATAAACCGAAGTAAGAGTTATGGTATAGTATGACCTAACTAGTAGTAGTAAAGGCATAAGCATAGATAATTAAGGCTATGAAACAAGATATATCAATAGTCGTAAGTTCAACAAGTACCGAGCGAAGAACTTTAGTACACCTATAGATGCCCAAAGGGACACCTTGTCATAGTACCGTATATGTTCACAAAGTGAGGCCTAGAGATTGGCTAAAATCTAAATAAAAAAGGAGATAAGAGTCGCATAGGCGCACATACAAGGTCAGAGTCGTATAGGTTGCATGATAGAAGATAGCAATAGCTACGAGATTGGGAGAATTCCGACCACAAGTTATGGTGTGATAAAGAGGCTCAAGGGGAAATGCCTAGTCATTTGGATTTATTCACAGAACAGTTGCGTAGATGGCAAGGACAATTTTAAAGTATTCGTAAGAGCTATAGGTCATGACATTGATAAGAGCATCAGCCAACATTCGAGGATGAATGTTCCAAATGGGGGAATGATGTTACACCTAATGTTTTCGTTTGTGAGAGTACGTCGTAAGTCAACTGATATAAGCTCAAAAATGAGATTATATTTGGAAGCATATAAAGTAAGTTAATCTTGTTACCTTGGTGGTTACAAATAATGTGATAAAATGAGACTAAGTCTCGAAATCCCACTTATTAACTTAGTTGCAGATATCGCATTTGCGATCTGAGGTTCCCAAATGCGATATGTGGAGCCTGCCTAGTCCTATGAATGTTGCAAATTTGACTAAAGTTCCGCAATTGTGAACCCAGCAGGCATCACAAATGCGGGAAAAAGATCGCAAATGCAGCCTGCCTATGCCCAGCTCCTCATCGCAATTGCGAGGTTGGCTTTGCAAATGTGAAGCCTCCTATTCCCAACTCCCTTCGCAACTATGACAATGGTCATCGCAAATGCGATATTCTCAAATGATCTTTCTCCTTATCACTTATGCAACCTTTTCGTTCAGGAGATATCAGATATAACAACTTTAGCTTATCTCCTTCACGTGCATCCCTTATGCTCGAATCTGCCCGTGTCTATGTATATTGTGTATGGACCTGATCCATGATTGAGTTCCTTTGTCAATCATCAAAATAAACTTCACTTGGGCCAACAATTCCATATTATGAAGTTCATTAATAATGAATTTTGAGTGGGGGCCTTCTTCTTGGTTCCCTTCCCCTTGGCCACAGGGGTTGGATTCATCACATCTGACAGGGGGTTTAGGGATGCTGGTGAGTTCCCTGAGCCTTGAGATATGGCACTCGGAGATCTATTAAGCAGCTTATTAGCTTTCTGTGGCACAACGCAATAAGTATTTTCCCCAAGGGCTCTCTGAACTCTATTTCTAGTGGTTCTTGCATGAGGAATGCTTTTGTTTTTGGGACCCCCAACTTTTTTATGAGATTTTCCAGATCTAAATTGGATTCTCTAAGGTAGATCAGTGTGTTGTTGAGTCCCCTACTCAACTGGTTGATGGGAGATAGTGGACAAGATGATTAGGGGGTATTGGGACTATTGGTGGCCACAGGGTGAAGTTGAGTGATGGGGTTGGAGTCTCTAGGTTCATTATAGGAAAGAAAGGCATGGACTGGCATAGGTGGCCCATTAGGGTATTGATCTCCTCCATGGGAAATGGTTGTTGTGTCCCCATGTACTGTGCCTAAAGTAGGGTAGACATCCACAGCTGGTGTCCAAAGTTTGTCAGGCCCTGATGGAGTAGCTGTGTGGCTAGTCTCGCTAATTATCGAGGGTCCTGGACTGTGATTTTCATTGGGAATGACCCTGCCATCAATTGTAATTTTTGACTGGTTCACCGTAATGCCAGCTCCATCCATGAGTCCGGTGTGTGTTCTGATGGTAGTGGGGTGAAAGAGAGTGTTAGTGGTTTGGTGATTGGAGGTTGGGTGTTTGAGTTTGAGTTCTCCATTACTGAACTCAACCTCGTGGAATCCGCAAAATAGTGGTCGGGAAGAATGAGTCATATCATTGGGACTATGGCTATAATCCATGTCGATTCGTTGGGATGTGTGTTTGAAGATCTTGCTTGAGCAGTCAATCTTGGAGGATTGACAAGCAAGGTCTTCTCACTGTTAACTATGGGATATTATGTGAAGTAGATAATCGATTACCTGTAGAGAGGGTGACACAGTCGGAGGAGAGAAAGGAGAGGTGGGCTGTGTGTGTGAGTGTAGTGGGATCGATGGCCCACTGACAAGTGGGATTGTGCTGTCAGCGTATCTCTTTGAGAGATTAAGGTATTTTTATTTTGTGTAAGAATACCCGATTTGGGGGGTACAGAAAGAAGTCCACTTAAGGTATCTTCTTCCCCTTTGTTGGTATCAAATTTGTGAGTGCGGGTTTCAGATATTATACCCAAAGAGGCATCTTTTATTGGTGTGTTAGGTAGGTGTCTTTTATGGCCAGAAAGTTTGGCGTGTGATGGGTCACGTGGGCTACTCATTCCCAATTGATAATTTGGGCTAATTTGCTTCTAGGCCGCAGAGTCCCTTGGGGAGGTATCCTTTTGGGTCGAGAGATCGCCCCCTTTGGGCGAAATGACTCACTGGATCATTTTTAACGCGGCCCTAATTTGAGGAGCCCATGGCAGGCCTGTGGTTCAGGGCAAGGAGCGTACCTAACGCCGGATTGAATTGCTTTACCTGTATTTGGATAGCCGCCGCCATGGTTCCCTTATGTTGCCATTGTAGATGATGGTTTTTCCGGAAAGGGACAATTTTCCATTGACCATCTCTGATCTGAACTATTTCTTCTCCGATGGCGGGGGTATTTGTGTGGGGATCTGGTTGTGGGTTTCAGTCTGGGGGTTTAGCATTGAAGGAATAAAACCTAATTGTATGCCCAATCCTCCCACATGCCTTGCAAAGAATCCCCTCCCCCTCATACAGTATGGGTTGGGTGTGTGTACCTACGGTTACTGTAGTGGTAACTGGGATTTCTAATGGCACTTGAACACATATCCTTGCGTACCTGCCCTTAGGGTGGAGGAGGTACATGTGTCGATCTTTAAGAGTTTTTCGATTTTGTTGCCTACTTGTTCAATAATGGCCTTATCGTAGAATTCCATCGGCAACTGGGGTAGCCTGATCCACACAACTGTTATGGCTATCTTAGATTCTACTGGGACAAAAACTGGTTCCCATCAGCGAACCGATAAGAAATGTCCCGCCGCAAACCATGGGCCCTCTGTCAAGATCCTAGTCATGCTCTCTTCGAGATTGAATTTGACTAGAAAGAAATCCCAGCCCAAATCGATAAGGGTGAGGGGTTCTATTGGTTTCCATAAGTGTGCCAGCTTTGCTCGTAGCACTTGGTGTGGAATTTTCCGCCCAAAAATTTTAATAATTAGGAAATTTTTCCAAGGTTGGTAGAGTCTGACTTTCTCTTCATTCGTCAGTGGGATCGGAATATTCCCGGCGTTTAGTTCAAATAAGAGAATGGAGGGTGATTGGTGTGGTATTGGTATAAGGTAGATGAGAATTGGTTTGTCTCAAGGAGGGTTTCCTTAAACAAGTTCTTTTGGGGCATATCCTATTCCATATCCCGTAGGTGGCGGACAGAGAAAATATCAGAGAGTCTGGTGGGGTTTGAAGTGTGGGGTCGATTGTCAGAGGTGGGCCTATGGGCATTTTGGGTTAAGATGGGTTAGTGGAAGTTAGAGAGAGGGTAGTCTTTCTCTCTCTGATTAAAAAAAAAAAAAGAACTTCGATGTGTATAAAACACGTAAAGTAATGATTTGCAATACCCCCGAAAATCATTAGGTTGAAATTAATGAATTAAATGTAATTATTATCATAATTTATGTTTCGTTTATGTCATTCAATTAAATTGAGCACATTTTTCCTTCCGAAAGCAACTAGTGGTAGACATATCATTGCAGAGTTTTCATTATCGAACTATGATTTCTTTTTTCCATTTTGATAAGATTTCAAACTCTGTTTTTTGTACTATTTTCAAATAAAGTGGACAGTATAAAGTTATAAAGATTTCAGAAAAATAATTACTAATTGATGTAGGATAGCAGTTATTCAAAAATAATAAATATACTATTCGTTCAAGAATTTTAAAATACAACTAGTTTACAACATTAGCTAGTATAGAAATACATGCAAATAAGCCGTCAAGGAGGAAACTATTATTTCTTTTGTTTCATTTATAGACATTTTTTTAGTATATTTTATAAATAATGACACATTTTTGTTAATATAATTTATTTTCATTCTTATTCTATTATTAAGAATTTGTCTTTATGACGATATTTTTTTATGAAATACTGTATGTAAGACAATAATTTCTAAGTTGATACCATATAAAATGAAACATAGAACTATATTTTCCTCTCTTTTTCCTTTTCTCTTAACTCATAGAAACAAATTACACCCAATGAATTGCCTCTTAATGGAAAGAACACGGTACATCACCAGAAAAATAATTCTTTTATGGTTTTGTTAATTCTTCTACACTAGAATAAACTTAAATTATTTATTAAGAGAAAAATATAAAACCTGGTCCCACCTCCTAGAAGAGCGAGTTCTAGGCCACGTATGACTAGAAAAATCCTGTAGAGAAGGCGAGCTGCTCTGCAAATTGCAACCTTCTTTTTTCTGTAAAAATGGAGTCTTTAGAATTATCCCTTCTGTTTTTAGAATTGTAAAATATACAAAAACCTCAACTTCCCTTCACATAAACTTACTTCTTCAATTCATTTCACTTCCTCTTTTCTGTAGAAAACTATTGAATTTTGCCATGGCAGCACTTGCTCAAATTTCCATCAATTTCCTAGCCTTAAATACACCACATAATGCTTTGTACAGAAAACCAAACTCTATTGGGCTGAAATTACAGCGACCCATCTACTGTTACACTCATTTAAGTACAAGAAAAGTATCACTTTGGAACATGTTAAGAGCTTTTAAGGAGAAATCTTCATTCTTGACAGTTAAGAGGGATAAGAATGGGATTTTGGATAGAGGTGAGAAGAGAATGGTTTTCGTGAAATTCAAACAAGGGTTTGGATTTGATGGAATTGGTGATGGTGGTGGTGGTGGTGGTGGTGGTGGGAAGGATAATAGTAACACTGTGAGAGTGGTGACTAATCTTGTTCTAGCAATTGGGCTGACTTATCTTTCTATGACTGGTCAGCTTGGCTGGGTCTTGGATGCTATTGTTTCTGTTTGGGTACTCTCTCTCTCTCTCTCTCTCTCTCTCTCTCTCTCTCCACACTTGCATCACTTAAAGTTAGCATATTAGCATTTAGATTCTATTGGCGTTCCACTTGGTTATTGGAGATATGCATTTGTATTTAATTAAAGTTTAACTTATATAAACTGATGGTGTAAATAATTCTTTACAATATCGTGGATATTACTTAAAATCATTTACTTTTTGCTATGTGGAATTGTTAAACATTACAATATTTTGCTATGTTGTGCGGACTCTCCAAAAATGCTGCCGCATTCGTGTCGGATCCTCCAAAAATCACTACTTGGAGGATCTGACAAGCACTTGGCGGCATTTTTGAAGAGTCCGAGCAACATAGGTTTTTTGTGGTATGCCATGGCTTGGGTACATCTCTCAGTTTTTTTCTTCCAGGTTTAGGTACATCTTACGTGTCACCTTTTAGGTTAATTGACTAATGTCAGTTTGGAAACTTCTGTTAATTCTCATTTGCTGCTTCTGATACTTAACATGTTAGGATAACATAACACAATGGATGAGACATGCTTATACTATGATGATGCTTATCCTTTCATATTTAGGGTGGTTTTATTTTACTACATTGCTTGCGTAGTGCTTCAACCTAAAGGATTAGTGAGTCATATATTACAGTATAATTTTTTTCATAATGCAGTCAATCTCTGTGTTGCTGCTTTGCATGTATTAGCAATGATTATCTTGTCACACCGCACCTTATGAAAATTAACAGTTGTCCATTTTCTCGCTCCCAGCTCCTTGCAGTTCTGCTACCAATTGTAGGTTTGGGAGCTTTTATTTGGTGGGCTGGACGAGATATAGTTCAAGGCACTGTAAGTGAACTATACTCGCATCTCTTCACTTTGCGACATATATCCTGTTAT
The DNA here is from genome assembly GCF_001879085.1 of Nicotiana attenuata. Taxonomy (NCBI): domain Eukaryota; kingdom Viridiplantae; phylum Streptophyta; class Magnoliopsida; order Solanales; family Solanaceae; genus Nicotiana; species Nicotiana attenuata. The sequence continues at coordinate 57,748,402 of NC_031995.1, read as the reverse complement.
TTCAACTGCCTGCTTCACAGTTGCATAAGTGTCTTCTTGTGCCTGTGAATTATCAAATTTAAGCAGCCTGTTGAATCATTTGACTGATTATAAAAGTGAAATGCTTAAGTTTCCACTGGAAAACAGAATTTCTAGAAAAACTACTATTTTGTGACAAACAATTGGTTAGTCTTGTGCTCATATATTTTTACAATGTCCGCATGATGCTTACACCATGCAGTAAAGGCATTCTGTCGTAGGTGCAAAACTTAGGTTGCTATGGTGTTGAGAAATAAAAAATTTCAAAATTATACCAGATCAAATGAAGTGCTTTTCGAGTCCATCTGACAACTATGAAATATGGCACATGTTTCCTGATGTGTTTGCTAATGGATTTCTTCTATTGTGCAGTGCCCAAACTGCGGGAATGATTTTCAAATTTTCAGGTAAGAGCAATGGAACCTTGTTTAAGAACAAGATATGAATCCAGGTGGCCTGATTATTTCTGTTAGTTAGTTATAGCATTGATTTTCATTCACCCAGTGCAGGTCTACTTTAAATGATGAGGTTCAACTTTGCCCTTTCTGTACTCAGCCATTCTCAGGTTAAATTTCATACTCTAAGTTGGCTTGTCTCCCTTTTATTTTGACAACTTTCTCATAGCTGATCGATCGATAGCATTCGTGTTTCTTTTAGTTACCACTATTCTTCCCAGTTCTCGCGTTGGTTTTCAGGAGAGCTGATGGGAAATTGCATATGTTTTATTGTATTTTATTCTGTAACCTTATGTTATTAGATATCTGAAGGGAGTGCTGTCACAATCTCGTGGAGTTGGGCCTCTTTCCAAGATTTTTGCATTACCAGTATATTTCTCATCATGTATGCACCTTATAAAGCAGATGTGGGTATTATTTTAGTTGGTGGAATGGGGGGTAAGGAGCGGTAAACAAGACAAGCCAAGTCTAATAGATAGTTTATTCAATTTCAGGAGAAATTTTATAATAAACTTTAGTGTTGTGTTCAAACTTGGTATCATTGGCCATTAACACATGAAGCAGTTCTCTAACACGGCTTTTCTACACACTGAATACAGTTCATTGCTTTGTCAATGGACTTTGAGCCTGAGCTCAATTAGCTAAGGAATATCAAATTTCGTCCAATTGGTTAGTTATTTTCTGAAGGAACCACGGAAAAGATTTATCAAGAAATTCAAGTATCAAATAGCGTGTTTCATGTGTGGCATGTACCGTTGTTTACCTTGCTTTTCTCCACCTCATAATCTTAGTCCTTTGTCTAAATGCATATATGCGAGTTAGACTATCTATGTGGGCTTTTTGCATTGCAGTTAGGCTTACTGCACTGATCTCCCACTCCTAGATTTCGTAAGGAGAACTTCATGTATTTCTCTTCGTTGCCTTAAAATTATCTTCTCTCCATCGATGTCCTTTGAATCCTTGGAGTATATACATGTTTGATATTTTCAATGGTGATTAAAAGTGCACTTGGATACAGCAGTGCCATCAGATGTTGCTACCTTTAATTAATATCTTAAGCTATGTTGCGTGGACTCTCCAAAAGACTGATGCACCTGTGTTGGATCCTCCAAAAATACACTACTTTATCCGATACGCACCTAGCGATATTTTCGGAGAGTCTAAGCAACATAGATCTTAAGAGTTGTTGGATATGTTTGACTTTCGTTCTGTTATCTTGATCTTTCTCGGTGTAAATTTTGAATTTTGTTTTTCAATTCAAGTCTTTGTTCAAACATTGATGTGGGCCATATCATGGTAACTGATCCAAGCTAAGCTTGTTATTTGAGATATTCCATGCATCATCTTTATTAATGAGTTATATTGATGATCATCTTAACTGATGAGTTATTCTACACATCATCTTTGAGCTAAATAAGTTTATATCTGCAGTTGTTGGCGATGAGTTCGTGAGAGATCCAGTAAAGTTCTCTAACCAGTCAAACACATTTGGTCAAGCATTCAGTGATTTCAGTGCTCGTTCAAAGAAAGGTATGCATTTTTCTTACCCTTCTTTTTTAAAACATTTACTGGTTAGGATGTTTTTATAAAGTGTAACCGATTGATCTAAACCTGGTACAGAATAGGGAAATAACAGTCTATTCATTTCGTGGTTTTTTTTTGTTTTGGAGATCGTTCTTTTAACGAGTTAATGCTGCCTCTCCCCTAATGAGCTAAACTTTTGCAGTTCTCCTTCTCTAAAATTTAGTCAGAATAAATAAATATGAAAATGGATTCTTTCAAGGAAGAAAACCCATTTTTTTCTAACTTTCCTGGGATCCTTATGTGCTCTATTAGTGTATTCAAATCCCTAAGATTAAAGCCTTTTCTAAAACTTAAGTTTTAGCAATTGAAAACATTACAGGGAAGCTGCTAATCTTTGCTTTATTAGATACAAACTTTGTAAGAAGTAGTTTGTTATTCTTGTGGGGAATGTGGGACTTCCCCACATCGGTGGCCTAAAGCTACTTTATGGGCCTTCTAAGTTCTTGTCCATTTTATATATTTGCTTAAGAATACACACTGCTTTATGGGCCTTTTAAGTTATTGAATTTAAAATTCAAATATACAGACACATTTGTTAATGAAATAAAGTGACTTTTCGGAAAAGGCCTGATTTTTGCTCTATAAATAAACGTGAGATTCCCTACAAAGGGATTAAGGAAAATCTACAAATATCAAACAGTGGCTTGTAGTGGCTTGTTGTATCCTGAAAAAGATTGTCTGTATTTTTCCCAAATCTGTATATGGGCAATAATTTCTGTAAGGAAAGTCGTTCTCACGCCTCAAGCCTTCTCAATCTCGTTTTTCAATCACTGCTTTCTAACAAAAAGGCTTTGAGATCACTATGCTAGACTATGGATCAACTTTCTCATGCTTATTTACTTTGAGTTTCTCTTGAAACAAAAGGAGCCTCTAGTTTTTATTCTTCTGGATAGGATATGATATTCAGACATTTTATATTTTTTTAGAGAAGAGAGTGTTATGCAATTAGTAACTATCTTTGAGTGAACATTCCTTCTAAATCCACCCCCTTCCCTTAGTGGGACACGTATTTTGGGAGGTTGATCGTGGGGACATAAGGATCAGGAAAAGCTAAAAGGCTTCACGAAGCCTAAGATTTCAACCAAGCATTCTTTTGTTTTTCTCATTGTAAGTTTCTGTCTGAGAACATTTTTAGCATATGCTTCTCAGAGATAATCTTCCAAACGTATTTATTGGATAAAGCTAAAATAATCCTCATAAGAAACTTCATTTAACCGCTAGACGGTGGAATACTGCCAAAAGCTGTGCAACTTTTGATCATCAGAGGTTTGAATCAGGATCCAATGGATCCCTCAATATCTAGATTAGAGACTACGTCACCTCATGTAATTACTTTACAGGTAAGGATTCCACTATCGGAATTGTTGATATTGAAGCAGAAGTTAAGGACGCGGAGTAGGCAGTGGTCTCCAGTGATACAGTGGCATATGGTAAACCACTTAGCTTTATTTTGCCTATGCATGTGATCCACAACACACTTCAAGGGAAAATTTAGCTACTTGTAAAGATATATGTGCATTAGAGAACAAATTTGTGTCTCCGGTTTTTATATATTTGAAAAGAAATCCTTGAAGAAAGATCCCATGCACAAACATTTTGTTATTTATCCATATATTGTCAGTGTAGATACAATGTCTAGAATAAGGACAGCCCGGTGCACAAAGCATCTCGCGTTCACGCAGGGTCCGGGGAAAGCCCGCACCCCAATAAAACTATAAAAATGTTCGAACAGGGTGTACAAGCTGTGTTTCTTTAAAGAAAGTCATTTCGATATAGTCATATTCTGTCCGTCTTTATCTGATGAAACCTTGTTCTGTGCATCTTTGCCAATCCTCGCTTGGGAGGGATTTGCTTCAGAATTGATCCTTTTATTGTGGTTATAATTCCGGAGTCTTTAAGCTAGCTTTGTATTGTTTGGGTGCTGGGTACAACATTATTTGCTATAAAATTATATGAGCATATGCACCCTACGAATTTAGGAAGGAGATATATGTTTTAGCAGCCCTTTCATGTCATGTATGAGGATGCTTCTTTTTCTTCTTTCAAAGATATCATTAGGGAGTATGGGGAGGCAGCAGCAGCAGCTGAATAGGAAGAAGACCAGAGAATCCCACGTTGGTATGAAGAGAAAAGCTTCGGAGGCACTATTCTTATGAAATACCGAAGAACACCACATTCAGCATAGCTTATCATGCATGGCCCTACATAGCATACAGTCGGCAAATACATGGTAAACGTATTATAGAATGCTGCTGATAATGTTAAAGAAAGTGGTGATACAATTATACTTGATTGTAGTTGCCCCATCGTATACCATAACATACAGAAGCGTGTATTCGTTATTCCCTCGTCATGTAGATAGCATGGGTTGGCATTTTGTAAGAACGCGTTCTTGCTTCTCATCAGGCGAGGTGTTGATAGGTATTTCTTAATGTGACTCAGTTGTATTTCGTAGTACAATATTTTCTTTGACTTGGACGGTTTTCATTCCTTAAATCTTCAATTCCATAGCTGTAAATGGCTGATTGTATTTATAGGTAATGTCTCTTCAAAATATGTAAGCTCTGGTTATAGAGATTAAACAGGTACCTTGGTAATTTTCTCAAGAAGTAAAGCTCCGTTTGTATTGTGAGGAATTGAAAGAATTGCATTAAAAAAAAAAAATAGGTTTTACGAAACCTTTTTGCTATATAAGATGGAGTCTACGTAATATACTGCTCTTCTGAACAGTATAGATTTGTTAAGTTAAGCAAAGGTACATTTGCGAGCACTAGTTCATTTTCTAAACGTTGTAAAGCTTACCTTTGCGTAAACCACAACTAAAACCGTTCCATATTTCCACCATCATATCACATAATACCAGCGTCTCATTTTCAGTTTTCTGTAATTTGTCTCCTTCAATAGCTAGAATTGTAAGAATACATCTCCCAAGGTCTAACAAGCATGAATGTAGGCACCAAAAGCACGACGGAAGCAAACAGCTTGATGAATCAAGTGAGCTTGGTGCATCTATGAAGCTCCTAGATTATTTATTCCCAGCTGTTGAGCTACTATCATGCTACTCGATTCATTAAGCTCCATCAAACCAGGTCTAGGCATCCGAATTTGTTAAAATGACAAAGAAATGGAATGAGAAAAAGCAATGTGGCTTGTCTCCTCAACATAATCATGGTCATTATGCAAATGAATAACTAAATTTGTTTCAAAAGAAAGAAACACCACAGACTTAGTAAGCAGAGAGTTTTTAAATGGGCTGACATTCTACAAGGGGAAAAAAACATAGCTAGTTGTCCAGCATTTCATGTGCAATTCAGTCCAATAAGAGAAGTGGAGGAAATGGAGGGAAACCATTTAACACTAATGGCCAAAATTTAAGACCGCAGAGCCCTAACAGCTGCTTTATTCAAGGAGATCAGAGAGACACATCCACTGTTAGTGCGATCCTTCACCAACTTTCTGCCATGAGATGAACCAAATCAGCAGATAATAGAGAGAGAGAACATCATATTTCAAGCAGTCTAAGAATAGATATTTCAAAGCAGTCTGTTCAAGGTGAAATGTCCATATACACTGTGCACATGATGAGATGTTTGCTAGGTTCAGTTAACTCGCATAATACCTTTTTCTTCATAAGTGAAGTAAGATTTAACTACCATATACTAGTAAAACCATATGGGCAATCATTTGGTCTTTTATTATTATGTCAATTCTTTTTCAATTTTCAATCAGCTAACAGCGGGCAAACATAGATAAAATAATGGGTCTTAAAATATTATATAGGTTTTTTTTGATAAAGTATTACATAGGCATATAAAATGGACATATAGGAAATAATGACACCAATTAGAGATCATAGTAGAAATAGAAAGTTAAAATATATGCTTTAACATTACCAGCAACAACAAAATATTTGAATGAAGTTGTTCAACGTGAAAAGAAGTGTACCTCTTCCTTCTTTTCTTTGTTTCCCTTTGTGAAGAGCTTATAACCTCCGTAGAAGGCCAATCCCCAACCGGTAAGAGAGACGATCACAAACTACAAGGACCAAATTAAGTTCCTAATCAAACATCAAAGTGTATCAAGTGCAAGTGCACTATCTATTAGTGCTTGTGATTAACGGAGAGACTACAAATTCTAATTCTGAGTTAGACTTGTAACAATATAAAGAGTAATCAAATTACACAAACGTTAAAAAATAGTGATATAGCAAATCCTTTCCTGTTAAATGCACAAATATGGCAATTTAGCAAATCATCTCCTGTTATACCCACAGATGTTATCGAACCCAATTGGAAGGATTTCTAGTCAGTGAATTATTGAAGTTACGGCCCAAAACATTGGTGACTCACAACTGGAAGCCAAAGTTCTCGAAAAGTATGGATTTTGTCAAATCTAATGTGCACTAATATTGAAAGGATACATACATGAGAATATATCTTTAGAAGAGGTAAAACATCATTCCCAATGAGTAGTAAGAAAGAAAATTATTTCTCACAATCACAAGTGAGTAAATACTCCATATACTCTTCTGGATCCCAAATTCATAAAGAGAACCACAATCCCCACCTAAACTTGTTGTCAACCATGTATAAGCTATGTTACTCGGACTCTCGGGAGATGTTGTCGGGTGCGTGTCCGACCCTCCAAAAGTAGTGTATTTTAGGAGGATCCGACACGTGTGAGGCAATATTTTTGGAGAGTCCGGGCAAAAGTGACCATTAAAATAGTTCTCTATCTGACATCTTACATTCAAAGTTCCTACTATTACTAAAGTACTCCTTTAGGAAAAAGTTACGGAATGCTTGGGTAAAAAACTCACAACAAATTTTAGAAGTTTCAATTCAAACGTCAAGCAAGCCGATAATGCCAAAGCCAACAAACAAACATAACAGTTTAGACAAGTAGAAAAGACATTGCAAAGGTCTGAAAGACTCACGTGCTCTTCTTTCCATTTTGATGGACTCATCGGATCCTGCCAAAAGTTCACCTTTGGAGGTCCATGATGATCTGCATCAAAAAGAACAAATATTACTACTGCTAGTTATTTCAACTTCCAGTATTCCGTGTCCATGAAGAACACCATTACAAACAAATCCCATGGGTACTATGATTGCTTTTACAGGAAGATAATACAATTTGCGGAACAAATTAAAGTTTCATAAATTTAAGGAGAATTAGTGAAATTACCACCACCACCGGCAAGACCACGCCGCTGGATAAGCAAGGCGCCTTGCTTCGTTGTACTAACTGATTTGGAAGCGGAGAATCGAGATAAGTTCGCTGCTTGACGTGCTGCTGCCGCCCACGCCGCCATTGTATCGTATCGTCCTGATATCGGAGTCTACCGGACTGAGTGAGTGAGCTCCTAGAAATGAGTAGATGCAAGAAGACAATGGCCAAATGTCCCAAATGCCCTTTTTCAGTAGCTACTGAACGTACTGGGCCTTGGCTGCTTGGCCCAAAGGCCTTCGTAAAGCTACAGTAGCAAAATTCCAATTCATTACTAGCATTCGCTTGAAACATAAAAATTGCACGGGCGCCCTATTTGATGGTTAAATAAATTTAGTCTCTTTCTCCTCCTCTTCTCCTCCTTCGTTTTTTTCTTCTCCTTTTCTTCTTCTTTCTTCTTCGGATAACAATAATTTTATATGGTGATTGTGAATATATTTTAATATAGTTTATGATGTTTTTACAAAAAGAATTAGTTGCAAATGTCAATATTTCTGGCCCAATCCCGTGCAACGTGCATCAAGATTGAAGCCCACAATTCCCTCTTCTTTCATCACCTAGGGTTTGTCAATCGAAGCTACACTTGCAGCACAATTCTCTCACATCTTCATCATGGGTCGTATGCACAGTCGGGGGTTCGTTTCTTTTGCAATACTTCCTTTTGTCCTCAGTTTTCTTCACTATTTCTACTTAAAGTATCACTCTAATTTCTTCATTCAGTAAAGGTATATCAGCTTCAGCTCTTCCTTATAAGAGAACTCCTCCCAGTTGGCTTAAGATCTCTGCTCCAGATGTAATTCATCTACTTTTTTTCTTAAAATATAGAAACAAGTATATTGATATGTTAAACCAGATTGTATTGGGTGATACCCTTTTTTGCTTGAGCCCGACCGGGTTGGATCCGGTCCGGAGCAAGTCGGGGCCATCGAACCCGATCTGGATGCAAGGTAGAACGACGGCCACGTCTACAACCGAGGTCGAGTCATTTCGAGACCGTTACAGAGCTCGAAAGGAATCACCACCGGATGGAGAAACACACAAGGTCGGAAGCCGGGCTCGTAACGGATAACCAAGCGTCGCCGGATATCTCGCCCAAACGTGATTTTCTCAACCACTTCAGGCCATTAAGGCGTAATTACAGGGATCCACGATGTAATCAATTTACCTACCTTATTTTTACCCTTAATCAGAATGTATAAATGGGTGTCTCTCTAAATTCTTGTGGATCATAAAGCACAATTGTTCTAAGCAATATTATATTCTGCGATTATTTACTTTAACAGCAATTGTTGAGTCTTTATCTTTATTTTCCTCAACCTAAAAGCCTTTTGTATCTTTTAGTTCACGGATCCTTAAAACCCCATATAAATTCAATTGTTATCCGGATTCGAGGGTAAACACAGATTATTAAATTCAGTAAATATAAACAAAACTTCAGCTTCAGCTCCTAGAATGCTTAAGTTCAGAAAATACAAAATAAACTTCAGCTCCTAAAATGCTGAAGTTAAGCAATTACAAAACAAACTTCAGCTCCTAAAATGCTGAACTTCAGCAATTACAAAACAAAACTTCACCCAAAATATGTTGTAGTTTTATTGAACTAAAGTTTGTCATTGCACTATGAACTGAAGTTTATGTGATTGCCTTTGCAAGTCAGGCCAAACTTCACGCAAAAATATCTAAAATTTTGCTTTGATAAGGCTACACTTCAGGCAAAACATTCTGAAGTTCAAACTTCAAACATAAATTTTTGCTACTTTAGACCCGTATGTCTGAAGTTACCCAAAAAGTGGGTACGCTTGCAATTTTTTTTGTGTAAAGCGGTATAAGTTAAAATATGACCCAAAAATTGAATATAAATGCAAATTCCCCCGCTGGAAACTAATAATATTCGCTGGTCATAAATTATAATATGCACTTTATAGCCCAGAACCAATTCCAATGACTAGCCACTAAAATTAACAAACCCAACTGACATGAAAAAATAACGGGAGATGAAGGCAGGACAATTGCAAGGTAAACTATTGAGATTGGCTTTTAATTTCTTCAGAGGGAATCATTCATCATTTGATTCTTTTTTGGCTTTTATGCTATTTAGATATTGATATTTTATATATATTTACGAGAGATATAAAAATAAATTTTTTGTTATAAATATTTTTTTTGTCAACTCAAGGAAGAGACAAAAGGGACAGGTGTCGTGTACACAATTATTATACATATTTGGGACATAACATTCTTTTTATACACAATGGTATAGCATTCAAATTCAAACTTTGGAAAAGATAATGCCAAGAAATTGATTTGTGCCCTTTCCTATAGGAGTCCAAGATGTGCCCGTGCTGTAAGTGATTAAATGAATAATTAAAATTTTACAAAACACAACAATTGGGAGCACTTGTATAATCACTACTTCTCCGCTATTTCGAAATTAAAGTGATTAAATTATATCCAAACTATATACGATCACTATGCAAAAAAATATACAACTACAAATCTCACTATACAAAAGATATAAAACATATCATATTATTTATACAAAAAATATATAATTTTGATACAGCAAAGCAGAATGTCACGACCCAAATCGGAGGGTCGCGACGGGCACCCAGTGTCTTACTCAACCAAGTACCAACGTAACGTATCTTTCTTATCACATCATCATGGTTAAATGGGCCAGAAGGACCGTCATGAGATAACCAGAATAAAACATAAGGGAATACTAGACATGGGACGACCAAATATGATATAAAAACTTATACATGTGACATACGGGCCTATAAGGATGACATGATTATTTGTACACTCAAAACATAGGCCGACAAGGCCATACAAGTATCCATATACATGACATATGTCTACAAGCCTCTAAGAGTACATACACATCATAAAGGTCAAGACAAGGCCCTGCTATACCAATCAATACATGTCCAAATCATACTGACCAAATAGGCAACTCCGGAGCAAGTGGAGTGTACCAACACCTTCCGCTGAGCTGATAACCTACTAGGAGGACTGTCAACCTGTCTATCGGGACCTGCGGGCATGAAACACAATGTCCCCAGGCAAAAGGGATGTCAGTAAAAATAAAGTACCGAGTATGTAAGGCATGAAAAACTGTATATAAGAACGTGAAAGAAGCATGGAGTAAAGAACTCAACTTGTAAGTTTGAATAGCTCTGTGAATCATGAAACATTTATAAGGTCATGCAGATGCATATAAATGTCATATTATGCACAGGTATATGCGTACATAACATCATCAAGCCTTTGAGGGCATTCCATCATATCATCTCAGCCTCTGTGGGCGAAATCATCAATGTATACCAGTTGATCAGGTGGTGGTACGTATATAACGTCGTAGCCTTTCCCTATACCCCATATACATATAATATATGCATGTATAAAATCATCTGGTCATGGGTCAATGTACATGTATAAATAATTGTAATGCATAATGAAGTAAGTCAATAAGATCTTTTAGAATGTCATAAGATCAATATGCCTTCGGATAAACTTTATCAATTTACATAATTTTTGAGACCCATGAACAGACGATATAATAATAGAACACATGGAAAATCAAGAATATAGGCATCCCTAGTACTTCTAAGAATAGAGTCATTTGTGAAAGTTCTGCGTTTGCTCGTTTAGTTTGTATTATATGGATCATACCAAAAGGAAAGAAGTGATAGCCTTAACATACCTCAAGTCGTCAATTCAACTCAACAACAAGATTACGACAAGTAGCGCGCCAACCCTATAACAAATAAATACATGTGGCATTTTGTCCACGCCCTTTATCCTTCCAAACTCTATAAATCAGCAGCATAATAGGCCAACACGAGTGGACTATATAATAGTCCACTAAAAGTGAAATAAATCGAACTCACGGCTTTCGATCACCATCCCGCGAGTTCAAACTATTAGGAAACGAATTTATTAACCTTACCTGATATTTAAAAGCTTAAATACAGAAAGTGTGCTTTTTCTTAACTATAAAGTACCTTCCAAAACTCAAACTACAAAGAAAAAGAGAGGTGATATAGCGATACTTACGTCGTAGGGATCGTTCTAATATTATTGCTTCTTGATTTCGTACTCGGGATGTTAATCTTCTGTGAAACCCTTGTAGAGAGCTTAAGGGTAAGTTTATAGGGGTTCTCTGGTCGTGTTCTATGAAAATGAAGAGAAAGACGATTTAAATCTGTATATATCAACTTTTGAAAAAGTCAAAGAGGTGCTAGCTTGGCACCCTAGCATTGGCCCTTATTCCGATGTTTATATCTTTTTATTCGAATGTTGTATGAACGAACGGTTCAGAGCATTGGAAACTACATTCCAAGAACTTAAATTTGGTATATAATATGTCCCCAAAAGACCTCATATAGCATACGAAATGTATTGCTTAAAAAGCATCAGTGACACACCTACTTGTCACCTATGCAGTTTGCGCAGTCTTACAAAACTGCAAATATCTCAATACTCCAATGTCGTATAGACAAACGGTTTAATGTGTTAGAAACTAGACTCATAGATCTTCAATTTGATATGTGTATCATCCCGTAATTATAAGTATATTGGGAGAAAAGCTCCGCTACATTTGACCTAATCTTCAGCACATTTATGAATGTAACTTGTGATGACATTTGCCAACTTTTGTTCCACAACTCGCTTGACTTCAAAACATAACACACGACTGTCATAAGCCTAAAATAACTCATAACATAACCTCCTTATCATGTTAAGCACCCTATTCTTATCCCAAAAGCACATGTTATAATATTCCCAACTTGTTGACTTCGACGAAACTTATTTTCTTCAGTTTGCTTAGCTTCTAAGCCTTTCAACCCTCTTGGTACTTGTTATCCATGATCTTAAAGATTTGTAACCTCCAAGGTAACATGATTAACTTACTTTATGTACTTTCAAAGACAATCTCATTTCTGAGCTTACATCAATTGACTTACGACGTACTCTCATGTACGAAAATATGGGATGCAACATGGAATCTTTCAAATATTTTACTATACTACAGTTCATGTGCACACTAGTACAAAATGTATATATATTTTTTACACATCGTAGTCATTCAATATACAAAAAAGACTGTTACTATACAAAAAAATACAAATAGACTGGCACTATACAAAAATATATATATAATAAACTATCATTATACAATTTATATACTAAATATACTGTCACTATATAAAAAATATACAAAATAGATGTCACTATACAAAATATATACAAAAAAACTGTCACTATACAAAAAATATATAAAATAGATGTCACTATGTAAAATAGACCGTCACTGTATAATTTATATACAATATATTGTCACTATACAAAAAATATACTAAATAGACTGTCACTATACAAAAAATATACAAAATAGACTATCACTATACAAAAATATACAAAATAGACTGTCACTATACAAAAAATATACAGAATAGATTTTTCGGGCTATTAGATGTAATATATTTGGGCCGGAGGGCCATTTCGTGTCAATGGGAAAAAACATGGGCTATTAAAAATTTTAGGGGCTATAGAGGGTCATTTTCTCGAAAAAAATAGGTGAAGTACTCAAATAGCCCTCAAAGTAGATGATCTTGAAGTTTTGTCCCCATTTGCTTCATGAGCAAAACTTCAAATATAATCCTAAGTGTTATCTCTCTTTTGTTTTATGGAAATACTTTTAGCTTTTTACCTTGAAGTTCTCCACATAGGACAAGCAAAGTTCAAAAATTAAAAATCATCCCAAAAACTATCGTATTTATGCAATTTTTTGGAAAAAAATGAAATTTTACGCAAAGAGCCGGTTGAGTATATTGTTTACTCTTTTTCTAAATAATATATATAAATTATACATACATTATTCATGTATTATATTTCTACCGTCTATATTTTTAATTTAAATGTTGGTTGAACCACGATTTAAGTTAATTCTTACAAAGAAAAGGGGAAGGGGAATTGTATGCAAACCTCAAGTCGTCAATTCAACTCAACAACAAGATTACGACAACTAGCAAAAAGCCTATAACAAATAAATACATGTACAACCTAGATGGCGTTAGTATATCAAGTATCTCAAACGATAACTCGATTCTAAAATAAAACGGCCAATGTTTCCCCTGATTTTACTGCTCCCTCAAGCCTACTATAGGCGATACAACAACACAATATAAACAAAAACTCAAGAACAACCTAACTACTATTTAGGACCTTTAATACAACAAAAAACCCAAATATACCATAACACCCCTAATCAACAAGTTATCAATTAGCCTGAAATTACAACGACGAGCGACCAACCCTCTACCCTACCACATGTGGCGCTTTGTCCACGCCCTTTATCCTTCCAAACTCCATAAATCAGCAGCATGATAGGCCAAAAGGAGTGGACTACATAATAGTCCACTAAAAGTGAAATAAATCGAACTCACGGCTTCCGATCACCGCCCCGTGAGTTCAAACTATTAGGAAACGAATTTATTAACCTTACCTGATATTTAAAAGCTTAAATACCGAAAGTATTTTTCTTAACTATAAAGTACCTTCCAAAACTCAAACTACAAAGAAAAAGAGACGTGATATAGCGATACTTACGTCGTAGGGATCGTTCTAATATTATTGCTTCTTGATTTCGTACTCGGGATGTTAATCTTCTTTGAAAACCTTGTAGAGAGCTTAAGGGTAAGTTTATGGGGGTTCTCTGGTCGTGTTCTATGAAAAATAAAGAGAAAGACGGTTTAAATCTATATATATCAACTTTTGAAAAGTCAAATAGGTGCTAGCTTGGCACCCTAGCATTGGCCCTTATTCTGATGCTTATATCTTTTTATTTGGATGTTGTAAGAACGAACGGTTCAGAGCTTTGGAAACTACGTTACAAGAACTTAAATTTGGTATATAATATGTCCCCCGAAAGACTTCATATAACATACGAAATGTATTGCTCAAAAAGCATCAGTGACACACCTACTTGTCACCTATGCAGTCTGCGCAGTCTCACAAAACTGCAAATATCTCTATACTCCAATATCGTATCGACAAACGATTTAATGTGTTAGAAACTAGACTCATAGATCTTCAATTTTATATGTGTATCATCCCGTAATCCCAAGTATATTGGGAGAAAAGCTCCGCTACATTTGACCTAATGTTCAGCACATTTATGAATGTAACTTGTGGTGACCTTTGCCAACTTTTGTTCCACAACTCGCTTGACTTCAAAACGTAACACACGACTGTCATAAGCCTAAAATAACTCATAACATAACCTCTTTATCACGTTAATCACCCTATTCTTATCCCAAAAGTACATGTTATAATATTCCCAACTTGTTGACTTTCGACGAAACTTATTTTCTTCAGTTTGTTTAGCTTCTAAGTCTTTCAACCCTCTTGGTACTTTTTATCCATGATCTTAAATATTTATAACCTCCAAGGTAACATGATTAACTTATTTTATGTACTTTCAAAGACGATCTCATTTCTGAGCTTACATCAATTGACTTACGATGTACTCTCATGTACGAAAATATGGGATGTAACATAGAATCTTTCAAATATTTTACTATACTACAGTTCATGTGCACACTAGTACAAAATGTATATATATTTTTACACATCGTAGTCATTCAATATACAAAAAAGACTGTTACTACACAAAAAAAATACAAATAGACTGATACTATACAAAAAAATATATATAAAATAGACTTTCATTATACAATTTATATACTAAATAGACTGTCACTATACAAAATATATGTCACTATACAAAATATATACAAAAAAACTGTCACCATACAAAAAATATATAAAATAGATGTCACTATATAAAATAGACCGTCACTGTACAATTTATATACAATAGATTGTCACTATACAAAAAATATACTAAATAAACTGTCACTATATAAAAAATATACAAAATAGACTATCACTATACAAAAAATATACTAAATAGACTGTCACTATATAAAAAATATAAAAATAGATTTTTCGGGCTATTAGATGTAATATATTTGGGCCGGAGGGCCGTTTCGTGTCAATGGGGAAAAACATGGGCTATTAATATTTTTAGGGGCTATAGAGGGTCATTTTCTCGAAAAAATGGGTGAAGTACTCAAATAGCCCTCAAAGTAGATGATCTTGAAGTTTTGTCCCCATTTGCTTCATGAGCAAAACTTCAATTATAACCCTAAGTGTTATCCCTCTTTTGTTTTATGGCAATACTTTTAACTTTTTACCTTGAAGTTCTCCACATAGGACAAGCAAAGTTCAAAAAATTAAAAATCATCCCAAAAACTATCGTATTTATGCAATTTTTTGGAAAAAAATGAAATTGTAACGACCCGGCCGGTCGTTTTGAGTCCTAGCGTGCCGTTCACCAGTTCGAGGCCATGAGCAACTTCAATTCAGGTATTACGACTTGTACGCGTGGTCGAAATTGAATTTCGATCGGAAGGAGGATTTTCATTTCGGAAGCTTTAAGTTGGAAGAATCAACTAGAATTGGATATTTGAGTAAACGACCTTGGAATCGGGATCTGAGGGTTCCAGCAGGTTCGTATGATGATTTTGGAGTTGGGCGTATGCCCGGATCGGGTTTTGGGTGACCCGGGAGCGTTTTGGCGCCTATTGTGGAAGTTAATATTTTGGAAGAAATTTCATAAGTTTGGAGTTGAAGTGCATTTCAGTGTTATCGATATCCGTTTGGGATCCCGAGTCTGGGAGTAGCTCCGTATGGTGATTCTGGAGTTGGGAGCGCGACCGAAAGTGAATTCGGATGTCCGTGGAGCATTTTGGAGCCATTTGGCTAAGGATAGAAATTTGATAGGTTTAAACATCGGAAGTAGAAGTTTGAAATTCTAAAGTTCATAAATCTTGGATTGGAGGTCGATTCGTGGTTTTAGCGTTGTTTGATATGATTTGAGGCCTCGAGCAAGTCCGTAATGTGTTTTGGGACTGGTTGGTATGATTGGTTGGGGTCCCGGGGGCCTCGGGTGGATTTCGGGTGGTTAACGGATCGAAAATGGAATTTTTGGAAGGCTGACGTTGCTGGTTGCTGGTGTAACCGCACCTGCGAGAATAGGGTCGCAGGTGCGGAGCCGTAGAAGCGGCCCAATAGTCGCAGATGCGGTTTTCGCAACAGAGAGATGGGACCGTAGATGCGGTCGTCTGGCCGCAGAAGCGGAAAAGGGGAGACTGGAGGAAACCGCAGAAGCGGTGGGTTGGCTCGCACCTGCGTAACCGCAGAAGCGGTCAAGGGACCGCAGGTGCGGAAAGTGTTGGAGGCAGAGATGTGTTTTAAAAATCGGGATTTGGCCATTTTCTGACGTATTTTCTTGGCTTGGGCGATTTTGGGAGAGCTTCAAGTGGGATTTTTCATCATCAACGATAAGGTAAGCTAATCCATCCATCTTGAGTTAAATACATCGATTATGTATGGATTTTAGCATGTAAATTGGTAGAAATTTGGGGTTTTAGTAGAAAGACCTAGAAATTTATATTCTTGGAATTTGACCACGATTTTGGGTATGGAATTAAGAGAAAATTATATATTTGAGTTCGTGACGCTATGGGTAAACTTATTCTTCAAAAATTTTGGAAATCCGGGCACGTGAGCCCGAGGGCATTTTTGTCAACTTTCCGATCGGGGTTAGGACTTGTTATAAATTGGATTAATATGAGTAGTTTATCGTATATTAATGGATTTGCATAACTATTGGCTAGTTTTGGAGCGTTGTGCATCCATTTGAGTTTTCGAAAGGGCGTGGAAGGCCGGTTATGGATCTTCGGAGCGAGGTGAGTCTCCTTTCTAACCTTGTAAGAGGGAATTGTCCCCATAGGTGAAATAATTGGTTATGTGCTCCTATTTGTGGGGGCTACGTACGCACGAGGTGACGAGAGTCCGTACGCAGCTACTAATATGTGTAAGTCCGGGTAGTCTAGGACCCAAAAAGCATGCTATACTTAGAATATCTGTGATCTTATTGACAGTTGAATTTCTTAAATCTTATCGAATTGGTAAATGAATTTCTAAGAGGATTAAACTTTTTTTTTCTTAAATCATTAAAAGAGAATTGGCTTTTATTTGGATAAATGTTCCCCGATAAATTCTTAATTTGCTGATTGAGCATGTATTTCTATGTGTACCTGCGTCGCATGTATGATTCGCGAGCAGGGTGATTGTTTAGTTAAATTTGACCACGTCGCATGTGTGATTCGCGAGCGGGGTAATAGATGCATCTATGGTTCGTGCCGCTCGACCCTAGGCAGTGCACAGTTTACATTTCTGTTGGATCAGGCCATACGACCTCGGCATGAATTGCGCATGCTTGTATTGCTTGCCTTGAGATTTATTGATATTGCTGTATGCTCTCCCGACTTGAAATAATTGTTAATTAATGGATTATGAATCCGGAGACTTTAAATAAAAAGGAATTTTCACCTGTTTAGTGACTCGTTTGAATTTTACTGTTGTTCTTGATAAATCCGTGGGTCATCGCATTAATAATATCATTACTGGATCTTTAGTAAGTGTCGTAGTTTCCATCTCGTCTCTACTTCTTCGAGATTAGGTGGGATACTTACTGAGTACACGTTATTTTTGTACTCATACTACACTTATGTGCATTTTTGTTGCACAGGCACATGCGACACTAATGGCTTAGCAGGCGTAGCAGCATGGTTGACACGGAGACTAGGTAAGCTGTATTTCCTCGAGGCGACCCGCAGTTAGTATAGTCTCTCTCAGGATTCTATTTATTTTCTGTCCAATTGTATTTCGGACAGTTGTTGTACTTTATTCGATTTTTCTTAGAAATTGCTCATGCACTTGTGACACCGGGTTCTGGGATGGTTATGGAGTATTTTGTATTAATTGTTTATTATTTAATTTGACTTGAAGCAATTATCTTCTTAAATTGGTATATTTGAAGAAAAGCCATAGTTTTCAAGAGTATTAAAATGAGAATTTAATTAAGTATTTTGGGTTGGCTTGCCTTACAGTGGTGACCGGCGCCATCACGACCTTTAGTGGTATTTGGGTCGTGACAACATGGTATCAGAGCACTAGGTTCCTAGGGTCTCACGAGTCATGAGCAAGTCTAGTAGAGTCTCGCGGATCGGTATGGAGACGTATGTACTTATCTTCGGGAGGCTGCAGGACTGTTAGGAGTACTTCCCTTCTTGATTCCTCATCGTGCGATTTGATTCCTGGAGGGTTGTGCCCCTGTTTCCTTCCTACTCAATCCTACGCGACGTGAACCGCCTATTATAAATCGAGAATTGAAGAATTGTAATGGTACTACCGATGTGGTGCTGGATGTTTCTCCCTGCATGGTTGTCTGGGCTATTATCGCCGCCTTGTGAAAGGATATTCTGTCGTTTCGGCTCAATAGCGGTGCTTCTAAGAGCTCTGAGGCTAGGCACATGTTTCCATGATGCTATGAACGATTGTTCCGCAGTATTGATATGATGGTAGGACGTTTGCCGCAGTATTGATTCCTGGAGGGTTGTGCCCCTGTTTCCTTCCTACTCAATCCTACGCGACGCGAACCGCCTATTATAAATCGAGAATTGAAGAATTGTAATGGTACTACCGATGTGGTGCGGGATGTTTCTCCCTGCATGGTTGTCTGGGCTATTATCGCCGCCTTGTGAAAGGATATTCTGTCGTTTCGGCTCAATAGCGGTGCTTCTAAGAGCTCTGAGGCTAGGCACATGTTCCATGATGCTATGAACGATTGTTCCGCAGTATTGATATGATGGTAGGACGTTTGCCTGCATGTCGGGGCAGTGAATGACTTGAAAGGAGGGTTACTCAGTGCATGATCTAGAAATTCGGTATAGTGTCATTGACCTAATTGAACGTACTAAGTTCGCCGGTATAATCTTCTCAATTCGCCTTTGGGGTAAGATAACTTGCATCACTTAAAGTTAGCATATTAGCAT
>NC_031995.1:57715995-57722634 GCF_001879085.1 Nicotiana attenuata | reverse complement strand
ATAGTCGGTTGAGTATATTGTTTACTCCTTTTCTAAATAAAATATATATATATATATATATAAATTATACATAAATTATTCATGTATTATATTTCTACCGTCTATTTTTTAATTTAAACGTTGGCTGAACCACGATTTAAGTTAATTCTTACAAAGAAAAGGGGAAGGGGAAGTGTATGCAAACCAAATTTAAACACCACTTCAAAAAAGAAGGGAAATTGTAGGCAAACCTAAACTTTTTAAACACTAGGTGAAAAAGAATTAAAAAAATGAGTTTTCAGAAACCACTATTGTTTAGTGGCTATTAACTTCCTATAGCTACCATATACATAATTACTTTCTATAGCTACTATTCAGTTATTACGGTAGTGTATTCGCTGTATTTGCGTTGTTGTATTCATGAATACAGCAGCAAAAAGCCCCTAAAAATCAGGGCAGTCCAGCTACGCATGTATTCACATGTATTCGCGCTATGTATTCATGAATACAACAACAAAAAGCACCTAAAATCAAGGCAGTCCAGTTGTACGCGCATGTATTCACATGAATTCGCGCTGTTGTATTCATGAATACAACAGCAAAAAGCGCCTAAAAATCAGGGCAGTCTAGCTGTACGCGCATGTATTCACATGTATTCGCGCCATGTATTCAAGAACACAACAGCAAAAAGCGCCTAAAATCAAGGCAGTCCAGTTGTACGCGCATGTATTCACATGAATTCGCGCTACTGTATTCGTGAATACAACAGCAAAAAGCGCCTAAAATCAGGGCAGTCCAGTTGTACGCGCATATATTCACATGTATTCATGAATACAATAACGACAATCACCTTAAAAATAGGTATGTCCAACTGTCTAATAACGGAAATAATATTAATTAGCGTGATACTCTCATTATATAACTCAATAAAATCAATCGTAACATGCCTCATTATCAATCCAAGTAATTAGAATGATTTTTCAGTTGTATATAACTTTTGTATTTAGTGTGTTTCAATATTTTTTTACTGTTGCATTCATTAGGTTCAATGTTTGTATTTATTGTATTCGCTATTTTATATTCAGTGTATTCAAATGTTTTTGTATTAACACTATTTTAGTTATTCCTAATACATGTTATTACTGATGTATTCAGTATATTTCATTAGTTTTATTCACTGAATTTCTATTTGTATTCAATGTATTTTGCTGTATTTCTTTGTATTTTAAAATTAAATGTATTCACAGTTTATATTATGTTCTATCTTAATGTTTGTATTCAGTGTATTTCAATATTTATATCCTGTGTTCATGTGTACTGTATATACATTATGCATGAATACAGGTGTATTCAACTGTATTAAAGAAATACAGACCTTCGAAATACATAAACATAGGAAAAAAATATATTTATACAAAAATGTAATGTGTTTGAGTGAATTTATATGACACTTAGGGACGGATTGAACAGCAGCTGTCAGGGAAGGATCTCTATCATTGGTTCATCAGAAGCCATCTAGCACGAAAGCAGCAAGGTGTGTGCTAGTGAGTCCCAAGCGAAGGAAAGAAGGACATGAGAGGGTTCCGCCTCCGGCTGAGGAGGGAAATTTCAATCGATACGTGGTAGCTTCGAAGAGCTGGGACGTGGAAGTGAAAACCCTAAACTTTGAACCCTGCCCTTCTTTGCTACTCTAAGGAGCAAATCCGAAGTCGATTCTCGGGGATTGAATACCCCTATGTTCCAAGTGACTAGCTTGGCTGGTGATGCGTTCACCCACTTGCACTCTTCCTTGCAAGCATGGAATCCTTAGTTCGCCCGCACTACAATGTATTTGTATCATTGTATGTGACTAAATAGCAAAGAAGAGAAGAAAGTTCGTCCGAGATGGCATTTTCCGGCCAAGACTCCTTGTATCGCTTCATTACCTCTTCCATTACAATTTACAACGCTTCCAATTAGACCTTTTCTTTCTCTTTTCTCTCTTACTTACCGCGCTAAGAGTCCCTCTTTCTCTTCAATCTCGCCGTCGTCGAAGATATCTCCGCTTCCTTTTTTTGATTATAGGTTTACTTTTATGTTTCTGATTTTGAGATTTTTAGGCTTTTTTTCATGATTTGTTTCTCCTTCGTGTATCTATGATTCAGCTTATTTTGCTCGAAGAAAGAGAGAAGAGGGAGAAAGAAGAAAAATTATGAGAGAGAACCGTGTGTTAATTGAAAGAAAGAGAGAGGAAAAATATAAATAGCGTGTTTTATGTCTTATTTCTTGCCTCAATGGTAGTATATACCATAAATACTTATTTTCTATAAAATATAAAAGGTAACTATAAAAAATAATATTTTAAATAATTTTAATTTATAATAAATAGAGTGTATACCTTTGCTAGGAGGTAAAATTTCCTAAAAAAAAAAAGAACTAAACTTAAAACACTGCAGATAAGTTGGCACTTTGCTGTCACAGTTTGTTTCGGTGGGGCCGGGCACTATGCAAAATAGTGTAGTAGAGACTTATTTAACTAAACCACCAAAAGCATTGGAGTTATTTAACTAAACCAATTATTTTTGTTAAGGATGACAGTTGGATAGGAATAATTGTTCGTATCATTATAATCCCTCCGTCTCATGTTAACAATTGTGGTTATTAAAAATAGTTGTCTCAAATTATTTGTTATTTTAAAAGTTCAAGACAAAACTCATTTTTTTTTTTAATTTTTAACCCTTAGTAATAATTGTTCTTGAAGATGAAGATAACACATGAATAGAATAAATATTCAATGAAGAGAGATTATATCTTATGACATAAATAAGGGCAGGATAGTCCAATTCTTTTCCTAATTAATATTTCTTAAAGGGTGTGTAAAAGAGAAACACGACACATAATATAAGACGGAGGGAGTAAAAGTGAGAAGGAAAAAAAAATGGCAGCCAGAGATCGTATTCGTAAGAGCGAAAAACATTTATTGGAGGCAACGTCTCATATACCAAAAAAGCTTTAAACAAAATTGGTATTTGATTTAACGACTACCAGTTTTAGGTTAGCATAAAAAGGGAAAAAATTCAATTATTTTTTCATTCCACCATTCTATGTTCAGACCCCTTCATAGTTCTAAAACAGTAAAAAGAATAAGAAAGTGAAGTGAAAAAAATTGGGTGGGGATAGATGTTAATGTTTGACCAAAAAGTGTTTGAACCTTTAGTTAAACTAATTAATGAAGAAAATAGAGAATAAATCTTAGCCAAACATAATTAACTTTAGATCTAAGCATATTGTGCCAAATTGTTTGACCAAAAAGTATTGAACTTTTAGTTAAACTAATTAATGAAGAAAATAGAGGATAAATCTTAGCCAAACACAATTAACTTTAGATCTAAACATATTGAATACGAGAATCGCACAAGATCAAGCTTGTATAACATTTCTTAGGATGGTAAAAGAATATCAAATGTAAATGGTAAGCTTACATCTTTGATACCAAATTGTTATCTGAAAGAGCGAAGAGGAAAAAGGAGGAATCTCGTTGATAACTAAGAGATCTATCTTTATTGATTCAATAGTAACGATTACAACAGCTTGTAACCAAAATCTAGGCTTCTGCTTTGTTGTTGGAAGTCTCATCCCATTCTTCTATTCCTTTTTTCTCCTGGGAGAGCCCCGCTCCTTCTTGCTTTCTTCTGTCATATATATATATATATATATATACATATATATATATATATATATATGTATGTATGTATGTATATGTATATATGTTTGCTCAAAAGTTATCACATATCTTATGAGTATAAAACAATATAAATAAATCACGGGAAAATCATAGCAAATCGTAATAATCCATTGGACCAAGCGAAGAACATGAAAATAAGTACTCAAGGTTAGGGGGAAAAACATTAAAAGCCTTTATTGATAATATTAGTTTGATCTGCCTCTCCATGAAGAGGTTCAGAGCCTTACAATGGTGTTTTCACTTCCCATAAGATGGGTATGTTTTTCTCTTCTCTCTCTCTCTTGTCAATAGTGGTGAAGAAGCAGCCCCCTTTCTAGGGCTTCCACTCTTAGTATTTATAGATGTGAGCTTCGTGAGCTTCGTGGGCTTTCATATAATGGCGATGGCCGTAGCCTTTCATATGTTGGAGAGCCTTTCATACATTAGAGATAGTCGTAGCCTTTCATATATTGGGGGTGGAAGGAAAAAGAAAACGTAGGGGAGGGATAGAATCACTACACTATCACGGCCAACTATNTTGACCGACCAATCACTCTTTGACTTTCTTTCTTTTGTAGTGGTGGCTCGCTCACCCCGTCCCGTTGACGACATTAGGTCGTGGGTGGCGGGGTTGATACCGCATGCGGAGAGATGCCGTACCTGGGCTGAATTCCGCAGATTGTACGGCCCAACTGGTAACAACCTTCCCTGTTTCTTTTCGTTTTGTTTTAGCTTGAAGACTTTTTTTTTACCCGATGTGCTTTTGTTTGGCGGGTCGGGGTATTTCTACAAAGACGAAAAAGAAGAAAACCGACGCTGGCCCGTCTAGGGTAGAGTCCGACTCCGATGGGGGAGACATATTCGTGGACGGCTCGCCTAGAGATAGCCCCCTTTCGACTCCTCAGCAAGGGGCTACATCGGTAGCTGCATCGGAGGCGGTGCCTGAGGCTGCTTCCGTGGAGATACCTGAGGTCGTACCAATAACGGCGCCTCAGACTGTTCCTGTGCCGGTATCTGAAGTCGCTCCAGCGGAGGCGGCTTCCGAAAGAGAGGAGCCACCAGAGAGAAAGAGGCGGCGACTGATTACTGGCAAAGGAATTGCAACCGAAGGCGCGAGGCCTAGTGAGCCCCGCCAAGAGCCGAGGCCAACTTTCATGGCCGAGGCCATTCGTTCTGGGAGGATGGCCCCTCAGAGAACAGCTGCCGCCGCCCGTTCGGTCCGTGCCTCAAGAGGCGGGTCGTCTTCCGCTGTTAGTGGAGCGGCCGTGGAGATTGAGAGGACGGGCTCTGAAGTCGCTCTTGGAGAAGCACCGGGCAGCTCGGCCCCCGTGGAGATGAGGGAGGGCTGGTCTACTCGCCGTATCGTGATCCCTGGTGGATATAATTTGTTAGAAGACAGCGAGCAGGCCGTAGCGGACATGACCTTGTTGTGTGCGGATGCGGAGCACGAGACGCTGAGAAGTCTAAGCAACAGGGATCTGTCGAGGCGGATAGCCGGCTCAGCTTTGCAGGTAGCTTTCAGTTTTTTTTTGTTTTGTCATAAAAAACGGTGGTACGTACTGACGCGTTTCTCCTCTTCTTTTCAGACCCTCATCTTGGAGGTGGAGAGGAGGTGGCGTGAACAAAAGAAGGCGGCCACCTTTACCAAATAGCGAAGAAGTATAAATAGGTTCATGCCAAGCATCAGGCGTTGGCAGACATGCTTAAGCAGGACCCCCAGTTCCGGACGTTCCGTGAGGGCCTTGAGGAATTAGAGGCTCTTTTGAAGAAGAGAACGGCTGAGCTGAAGGAGATTGATGAGCAGCTGATGGTTGCTTTGGCTCGAAATATCGAGCTGGAAAACCCTCCTTCAGTCAAAAGAGGAAGACTTGGAGATAAGCCGTGGGGTGGCGGCGGAGGCTGCGGAACTGCGGGCCCAGGTCACGGCCCTTACCGCTGAGCCTGATGCTAGGACGGTCGAAGTTGAGGTTCTCAGGCGAACTGCCCCACAGGATGCCGTGCATCGTGAGGCGCACGAGATGTGGGTGTATCATGACGCCAGGTTGGTCGTTTTTGAGGAGTTTTTGGCGGCAGGTCGAGCTTCCGAGGCGGAAGTTGAAAGGCAACGGAACTTGACCCGTGTTGCCCGTGAAGAGGCCGGTTATAGCTCCGACTCGCCTGGTAGGGACGGCTGTAATTCTGAGGACGTCAACCGTTTGGACTCCAGCTCGTGGATTTCCCAGGCTTATCAGTCTGGAGACGGCGACGGACCAGACGGTGACCCGGCGGGTCGTGACGGGAGGGGTGGTGAAGGCTCTTAGGGCTTGTATGTATATAGATTTCTTGTGTAGATGGGGCCTTTTTTAAGGCCAGTTATATGTATATCTTTTGGAGATAAATGAAATATGACTTCTCTTCCCCCTTTTTTTTTGTGTCACTGTTTTTCTTTCGTTCTTTAGAGCTTTTGTTGCGCTTTTTGTTGACCGTCGGCGTTGGCGGCCCTAGTTGAATTTAGATCGACGACTTTAGTTGTGATGGAATCGACGGCCTTAGCCATAAAGGCAACTTTGACTGTTGTCGAGTCGTTTACCCACCGCAGTCGAATCTAGGTCGACCGTTGGCGGCGATGGCCTTAGCCATAATATAGTTTATGGCCTTAGCCATGTAGGTGACTTCGACTATCGTCGAGTCGTTTACTCACCGTAGTCGAATCTAGGTCGACCGTTGGCGGCGATGGCCTTAGCCATAATATAATTGATGGCCTTAGCCTTTCACACATTGGAGATGGCCGTAGCCTTTCATACATTGGAGATGACCGTAGCCTTTCATACATTGGAGATGGCCGTAGCCTTTCATACATTGGAGATGGCCGTAGCCTTTCATGCATTGGAGATGGCCGTAGCCTTTCATGCATTGGAGGTGGCCGTAGCCTTTCATACATTGGAGGTGGCCGTAGCCTTTCATACATTGGAGGTGGC
>NC_031995.1:57683444-57713129 GCF_001879085.1 Nicotiana attenuata | reverse complement strand
ATATATATATATATATATATATATATATATATATATATATATATATATATATATATATATATATATATATATAAAACCCACCTTCCCCTTTTGTCCAACGGTCTTTAACCAGCATACCCCTTCTCGACTGTACTCATCTTTACTCGCCCAAGCATGACTGCATATATTCTGCTGTGCAAGCCTTTCGATGACTCGATCTCGGCAGTGGCCGAGACACTCGTCGCCGTTACACCTTACGGGTACGTCCATGACTTGGTCGACCCCTTACCATTCCTTTTAATGGTAATCCACTTGTGGTCAGATTTTGACTCATACAGTTAACCAGCAGCTTTAATAAAATACTCCTTTTATCTTATTTTATATAATTTTATTATTACCATTCGAGTACTTAAACTATTCTATTATTTGTTTTAAAAAAATATTTTATTTCTAATAAGAACAAAATTATGAATTCAAAATTAACAAAATATGTATATAATTCATATATTATCGAATATTTTAATTTAAAAATTCATGTTTAAGTTCAAAGTAAAAAGTAAATATTTAATACTTCAAAATCGCTGTTATTTTGACATGATGTACAAATACTCAAATAGCACGGATTTTTAATAAGGCTATGGCATTTATGGTGGACCTACTTCCACTAATTCACGCGTGTGAACTAGCCAAATATTTACACCAGCGTCCCAGTTCGCACGGGAACACAAAGTAGGAAAAAAAGAAGAAGAAAAAAGACAAGCTAAAGCAAATAAATAAGTCAAAATCAAAGAGAGACAGGTGCGATTCCTCCTCCTTTCTCATCCAGTTGCATTTCCTCGTTGGGTCATATATTGATTTTTACGCGTCGGAGAGGCTGAGGAGAGAGAGAGGAATCAGATCAGCAAATTTTCATTTTTTCCGATATCTTCTCTCTCCGTCGGCCAATTCCATTTCCGTTAAAACCCTTTGCCCGTCGCCACCATGAACGAGAAGGCTAATGTTACAAAAGAGCTTAATGCTAAGCACAGAAAGGTATATATACTTCCGATTCATGATTTTCCCCCAAATTTCGTTTTTTCTCGTTTGATCTAAGTTAGTTTTGATCTAAGTTAGATTTGATAAAGTCTGACTCTTGCTTAGTTTTTGTGGATATATTTTATTTGCTCTTATCAATTTATATTTGAGATTTGGGGCTTAGTGGATCATTTTCCCCCTTTCCTTAAAATTGGACTCATATTGCTAATTTTATTCGTATATGATAGTTTGAGCACTGAAATGATGATCTGGTTCAAAGCAGCTGGCTTGAAATTTGAATTTTGGATGTTCATTCTTTTCCTAATAGAAAAAGAAAAATAGACAGCTTTCCCGGTACTCATCATTTTTTATTTGTTTTAAATAATTTAAGGACATTAGGTGAAATTTGTTCATATTACCAAGGCACTATCGACATATTATTCCTTTCTTAGCTTGTTTAGTTGATTCGAATACGAATATAGCTGGTATTGAGAACCTAAAGTCAAAGCATTTGAGCATTTTACCATTCTGCCGTCAACTTTCTTCTTAGTGATATTGCTAGTTTGAAATGTTTACAGAAGTGTGAATAGAAATTATATGTAAAGCATTGAGATGATCTATTGTTGAATAGAGATCTCCAGAGCTCTACCCATGGAGAGATACAGGAAAGATAATTTCTTCATAATTAAGAAGCAGTGTGAAACCAGTTTAAGCCAATGTCTCTATGAAAACTTCCTCTTCCCGATTTTGGAAGTCCTATCTGCCAAAGCTATACTAGCATCTGAGTTGAAGGCATTAAGTCCTGATTTAGAATTCTTAATTGCCAAAGCTGTACACATGTCATGTAAGTATTAATACTGCGAGAAAAGAAAAAGGAAACTGTGGTATCTGTTCTTCTTCCTCTACTCTTAGCCCCTCACTTATTTTCCTTGGAGGTAGAAAGATAAAATTTTCTTTAATCAAAGCAAATAACATGATTAACCACAGGAAGACCATAAGGAAGCATGATTATCATTATGTAGTTTTTGGTTCTATAATGAACTTCCCTTTCACAGTTTATTTCCTGGTCGGTTTATTTCGATTCATGTGTGCATTACATAATGAATTTACCCTTCACAGTTTATTTCGTGGTTGGTATATTTCCGATTCATGTGTGGATTATATAATGATTTTTCCCTTCACATTTGATTTTCTGGTGGGTTTATTTTCGATTAATGTCTGTGTTCACATCAAATTAACTCATCGCTGGGCTTTTTGGCAGATACTAGAAGGACTTCTTAAATTGCCCGAGAACAGGGAATGTGCAGATTGCAAAGCCAAGTACGTATTAGGATGTATCTCAAATGTTGCAAAGTGAAGCTCGGATGTGCTTGTTAATAGATCATTGAATTGAACAGAATTGGCTTTAATAAACTCTTTGGAGTCCTTATGTTGACCGTACTTTACTTTTGTACCAATGCAGGGGTCCTAGATGGGCAAGTGTGAACCTGGGGATATTTATTTGCATGCAATGCTCTGGGATCCACAGAAGTCTGGGGGTGCACATATCGAAGGTGATATATTCCTCATCATGACCAAAATGTCCCACATATTCTAAAAGTCTGAAATGGTGTGAGCATTTGCATGTGTTTCAGCTATAAGTGTTGTCCCAATTGAGAAATTGCGAACAATAAAGGTCATGGTCAACTTTAGTATTCCTTGTTGTTGCTGCTGTTTCCCATAGTATTGTTGCTTAATATTCTTGATTGAGATAAAATTCTTTGAATGACTAACTACGACTGAAAACTTAAAACTCATTCCTTTTTCAGCTGCGGCCACCCCTACTTAACATATGTTGATTTTTAATCACGAGGATGGAGATCATTTCACATCTATTAATTCATAATTTGTATGATTCTACTGCTGATATTCAATCTAATCTAACTTCCTCTGTTATTGCATTGTCTTCTGATTTAGAGGGATAGTCATGTACTTTGTTTGGAAAATCACTCTACATTTCCTCATCTTCTCTGTGTTTTGTGATGAGAATCCAGGAAATAATTTCTAACATCTTAATGTTATGAAGACATGTCGGCTGAATGGAGTCATTTAACTAATACCCACAATCCTTGAAATGAGTAATTGCAATGAAGATTGTCTTTGGAACTGGTTTGCTGCTTTCGTCCGGCAAAAGAGTTTGCTGAAAAATGCTATTAATTATTAGGCAAAAGTCCATGGCTATGTTGCCCAGACTTTCCAAAATCCTTCTGCACCTGTGTCGGATGCTCCAAAAATGCACTACTTTTAGATGATCCGACACGCACCCGGTGACATTTTCGGAGAGTCCGAGCAACATAGGTCCACGGAACGATAATTTTATGCATAATAATCACAATAACCATTGTGCACTTTTTGTTAATGTGTGGTTGTGAAGTATCTGCGAACTTGGAACATGTGATCAGATTTCTCTCAAGTCTCATCCTTCAACTTTTTCTGGAGCTCTTTTTTCCCCAACAATCCTTGTATTTTAAATGGCTCATTGTGGTTTCAGTCTAGTTTTTGTACATTTGAGGAATTGCCTCGTTTTTCGTCAAACCTATGGGTTTCATTTTTCTATAGAAGATTAGGTGTCTCTTGTAGTCTGGTTTGATAACTATATGCATAATAATCACTAGGGGTGTTCATGGTTCGGTTTGGATCGGTTTTTCCCTAAAAAAAACCAAACCAAGTAAGTCGGTTTTTCAAATATTAGAACTAAACCAAACCAATTAAGTCGTTTTTTTCTCAATTTGGTTTATGTCGGTTTTTCGGTTTTTTCGGTTATTTGTCGGTTTTTTCTTAAATATAAGACATACACTACCAAACACATATC
Source organism: Nicotiana attenuata (assembly GCF_001879085.1). Taxonomy (NCBI): domain Eukaryota; kingdom Viridiplantae; phylum Streptophyta; class Magnoliopsida; order Solanales; family Solanaceae; genus Nicotiana; species Nicotiana attenuata. Next base: position 57,709,285 of record NC_031995.1, on the reverse strand, counting down.
CAGAGACCACATTTTCAACGTAACACTATCAAATCAATTGCCCTTTGAGAAATCTATTATTTACCAAGATATATTGATGATAATTGAATAAAATAGTGATGAATAATTTAAGGACTCAATTAAAAATATATTATTTTTAACACGAAATGGATTCTTACACTTAACAAAAGAAAACTACCAATCAAACTAGACTGTAAAGGTAAAGAACTATACTAAAAGTGCAAACTATTAACATTTACCATTAAATTTTTGAAATTTTATATAAAAATATACATATATATAGGTGTAATAATGAATTTGAAATATCTACTCCTATAGTCGGTTTGATTCGGTTTTTTTCTGATTAAAACCAAAACCAAACCAAATTTGATCGGTTTTTTAAATTCAAAACCAAAACCAAACCAAACCAAAAAGTATCGGTTTTTTTGGTCGGTTTGGTTTGATTTTCGGTTTGGTTCGGTTTTTCGGATTTTTATGAACACCCCTAATAATCACAATAATCCTAACCCTCAGGGGTTGGCCTGGTGGCAATAGACTTGAGCCTTGGGGTTTGCTCCCTTTCAAGGTCTCAAGTTCGAAACCCACTGGGTGCAAACAATTTCTGAGGGCCATCGGACTGGGTAAAACCTGAATTAACCGTGGTGCACTTGCGGGAAACTCCTTGCCGAGGGCCTGTGCACCCCCGGATTAGTCGGGGCTCTTAGAGACTCGGACACCCGGTGCAAATCAAAAAAAAAAAAATAATCACAATAATCCTTGTGCACTTTTTGTTAATACATTGTTGTAAAGTATCTATCAATTGGAACATGTGATAAGATTTCTCTCAATTCTCGTCCTTCTGTTTCTGGATCCCCCACCCCACCCCCACCCCCACTCCACACACACACACACATACACAAAAGAAAAAAAACTGTATTTTTAAATGGCTTATTGTAGTTTGAGTCTAGTTTTGTACATTTGAGAAATAACCTCTCATTTTTAGTCAAACCCATGAGGTTCTTGTTTCTATAGAAGATTGGGTGTCTTTCGTAGAGCACATACTTTTTCTTTTGTAGGTTCTCTACTTTTTGGTATGTTGCCTGTATGCAGGATATAATTCCACATCTCTTACATATTGAATAAAAATATTCACTTTATGAAAAATAACTCATTGTGCTCTGAATGATTATTGGCGACAACGACTGTGCCTAAGTCCCAAACAAGTTAGGGTAGGCTATATGAATCCTCTCTGACCTTCTAATCTGGAAGAATGTTACTTCAATTTTTTTGTTGTATTCTCTGATGTCTCTGAAATTACAGGTCAGATCAGCTACTCTAGACACATGGCTTCCTGAACAAGTTGCATTTATTCAATGTAAGATATCTGTTTCCTATAATTATCAAAGTTTAGATTTTGATTTGATAGAGAAATGTTTTAATTTTAGATTACCGTTTTTTTTCTTCCTCTACTTTTTATCTCTTGGGTTCATATAGCAATGGGAAATGAGAGGTCAAATAGTTATTGGGAAGCAGAGCTGCCTCCAAATTATGATAGAGTTGGTATTGAGAATTTCATCCGAGCAAAGTACGTACTTACTTAGTCTCTCCTAACAATTTATATCTTCATACGGTCTTCTTCCCTCAATCTAGTATTTTATACTTATCCATGGCATCTCCTGTGTTTTGTTAAGATATGAAGATAAGAGGTGGGTCCCTAAAGATGGGATACAAAAACCACCTTCCAGGGTTCAAGAAGAGAGGGCTTCAGTGCAATGGCAACAAAACAGTGATAGAAGTGGGCGTGGACATGCGACTAACTCAGGGGTTGCATCTGATGAGAGGAAGAACGTTCAAGCCCCGAACACAAAGCAAGATGTACCTGCTGCTAGAGTCAGTATACCACTGCCTCCTAGAGGGCCAGAGCATGTATGTTAAACTTTATATTCATCAAATTGGCTTTCTCCACATTTCTTTACCTTTCAGGTGTAATATTGTTGTCTCAATGTCTTTTTTTGATTGAAATCCTCTTCATTTGCTGGTATATCTACTGGACTTGCCTTAGATATATGAGGTATGAGCTGATTGGGTCTTAGCCGTTAGGGTTTGGTTGCAGTTATTATTGGTGTTGAGTATTGATTCTTTACTCGTATTGTTGAATTAAGCAGCTCTTACTCATACTGCTTTTGAGTTACGAGATACTTGCATCTTAATTTTTTAGGTTAGGTATGTGGTGTATCCATATCCCCTCGTTAGTCCTTGCGTATAACTGCTCCTAACTGCTGTTAGTTGTTATTTCTTCCTACTTGTTAGTCTTTCTGGATTAGAATCAACACTTTATCATAGTTTTGACTACTTGCAGGTAAGTTCGAGTCAGGTTGCTTACCGGACAAATCAGAAAGCAGAGCCTGTTGTAGTCGCTGAATCTATAAAGCAGGTTGCAGAAGCTACGAATCCTCCTAAAGTTGATTATGCTACTGATCTTTTTGACATGCTTTCTATGGATTCTCCAAGTGACAATGGCTCGGAAGCAGCTTCTACCGATGATAACTCATGGGCAGGTTTCCAGTGTATGTTAAGCCTCAGTTTTGTTTGAAACGTGTTTCTTTTTCCTTTACCCCCCCTACCCCCCCCCCCCCTCCCTTTTTTTTACAATTAACATTTAGAGAGTGCAGTCGTCTTTCTTCCATTAGCATGATTAATTCTTTTCCTAGTTTTTAGTCTTTACTTCTAGCTTAGAGAGAGGTTATGAAAGTAGTTTGAGAAATCAACAGCATGCATTTTTTCTTGGGATTTGAATTGAAGCTGTAATACTCGTCTTGTAGCTCATTTTCTCCTATAAAGAAAGTTGTGAACTTTGCAGCTGCTCAAGAAGCAACAAAAGCAGAAAAAACAGGGGCTACAAAAACTGATGATCAGATGTCTCAATCTGCTTCTGCTTCTGGAATTGAAGATTTATTCCAGGATTTACCATCAATTCTGCCTTCTGCCTCATCCGGGAAGCCGCAGAAAGATGTAAAAAATGATATAATGAGCCTTTTTGACAAGGTAGAATACTGCTACAAGAAGTTGAAGTTTTTGGTCATGTTTAACATTTCTGCTTTTATCTAAAAATGATGTTGGCCTTTGCAGTCCAATATGGTGTCACCTTTTGCTATGCATCAACAACAGCTCGCTATGCTGGCACAACAACAGTCTTTACTAATGGCTGCTGCTGCTGCTGGCGGTGCTGTAAAAATTCCTGTGAATGCACAGCAAGGCCCTAACGGTGCCAATATGGTAAATCAAAATTGGCCAAATTTGGGCTATCAGTTCCCTGGTGTGATGATGCCAGCAGCTGGTAAGACTGAGCCGGAGAAATATATGCAGGTAGAACACGAGTATTATTTATCAAGGGAAGAGAAAAATTACACATGGATATCAAATTTTGCATTGACCTTTTGTCTTTAAGACTCTGCTCAAAGCTGTTTATTTTGCTTCTAAACTAGGTAGGCAATATGGGACCGACACATGTAGTTGGGAACTCTGTGCCACTTTCAACATCCAGGTATTAACCTCTGACCTGTTGTTGGTTAAATGTAGACTGTTGCGACTGCTGCATTGTCCTTAGAGGGCCTGTTGTTAAGACCTTATATTGAACAACTTAATGCAATGCATCATATCCTGCCGATTTTTGGCCGTTTAGTTCTCTTGAATGATATCCCGTAACCTACAATTTTGTAGATCCGAGCTGCTTTTTCCATTTGATCTATGTTACTCGGACTCTTCAAAAATATTGTTGGGTGCGTGTCGGATCCTCCAAATTTAGTGCATTTTTGGAGGATCCGACACGGTGCGGCAACACTTTTGGAGAGTCCGAGCAACATAGCATTTGATTGCAAGCTCTCTCCTTTTATTCCTCTGCCTAATAGTGGGTTGCGGGTAGACCCCATTGGATAGTATTATTTGATCCTAGAGTTTTGAGACACTAATTCACTTAACCTTTTTCCCTCAAAAGGAAACAGTTGAACGTGAGCTTAGTTTTTGACTTTTGATCCATTCCTAGTAGGTTTAAGTATACAATAGAAGACTCTCTTGCAATAAAAACTAAAACAGATTAAGTGATGATCAAGTAGAAGAGGGCAATCCCATAATCCATGGAGCCTTATTGCATAATTTACCCTTTTCCTTTCTAACCCCTTCTTGCTCTTGCACACATACAACCACCCCCCCCCCCCCTCTTCTGGTAAATCTAATATGACGTACCTGATTCATTTGATTATATTTATGGCGGCTAGGTTTCTATTTTTGTTGTCATCACTTTCTTTTTCTTCAGTATTTTCATCTTAGTTTTTTTACTCTTGTATTTTTTAAACTTGTTTTGAAAACGTTTTTCTTGAGCCGAGGGTCTATCAAAAACAGCCTTTCTACTTCGCACAAGGCCCCACCCTCCACAGACCTCACTTGTGGGATCACACTTAGTATGTTATTGTTGTATGGCAGATAAGTTTCTTGTTATTTTTAGATCACTCTACTGGCTGTGCCCTTGTTATCTTATATTCTTTTACTGGTAGAAAAATATATTGACTTTAGTCAAACATGGCTAATTTTGTGCGACCATTTGAAGAGACAAGGTTGCATCATCCTCCCCACAGTTCTTTTTCCTTTTGGCAGAAACTGGAGTGATTTTGATTTCTAGATCTGAATGTTTGCAGTTGTTTGAGGATTTTCATAGCTACATCTGCTGATCTGATTTTGGAAGCTATGTCTATATTGGATACAGTTGCTTTTGATGGCTTGTATTTTTATTTTTATTTTTGGATAAGGATGGATTGTATTCATATTACCTGATTTTGATAGCCAATTTACATTGACGAGCTCAGCTGCCAATCATCTTTTACATTTTGATTTAGTTTAATACTGATGTTGGGTAAGGAACCTTAGGAAATAAATTTTGATAGTTCCATTTATTGTGCTTAGCAGGAACAAATTTTGGGTGCTTGTTTAATTTTTCATTTAGTATTTTATGATTGAGGTGTAATTGATAGTTATCCTTTTATTTTGCAGCTTCTACTCGATGGGACAAAATTCTTCCAGCAACGGTATTTTGCCGTCCGGACCTAGCAAGCAGCCAGCTACTCCTATTTCATCAAGTTCTGCGCAGTCGACAAAAGAATTCGACTTTTCCTCTTTGACGCAGGGGATGTTCTCAAAACGCTGAAAACTCTTCGAGGAAGGAAGCATACTAGTTGTTAGTATACAAATTGTTTTTTCCACAGGGAATTAGCTTTTGTTGTTCTACTCCTGTTTTGGAGATTGTAAACTAATGTAGAGGAGCAATATTGAGTTTTCTTCAGGTTATGGCTTGATTTGTATTTTTGTATCTGGAAAAAAAATAAGCGCTCAAGATTGGATGGAATTCGATTCTTTTCCTCCCTTTCCCTCGTATTCATGCATTAATTTAATGTTCTGAGTGATGTTCTCCCTTAATAATCTAAAGAACTGCTATTTTCCGTTTTAGCTTCCCTTGCAATTATATGTTTAGTTGCTCTTTGGGCGAGATTAAAAGATATATTCTAGCATTCCATCTAGTTGCTAAACACAGCAGCCCACCTAGGTAAAGTTGAACATACTATGATGCATTAAAAGATATTATTTTTAAGTGTTTACTTATCCTATAAAGGAATTTGCACATGTTCTGAGGTGTTGTGAGGCTCTGAGCCATGAAATGGAGTTGAAATAGTGAGTGCTGACGAGCTAATATATGTTGAGAAGAACTCCTCACTCTCTAATTCCTCTGATTCCGCCTCTAATTTTCCCTCAATTGATCAGAGAAACAAGGGAAAGGAATGTTCAATTGAAGAAGACAACACTGGTTTTCAGACAAAGCAAAGGTCTTCGGAGTTATCTAGAAATGAGAAGGATTCTTTTACACAGTTAGGATTCACACGTGGAGCTCCCTCAGCAAATCACATGGCACATGATAGATCAAATCCTCGCCGTCCAGATTAGAGAATTTTTCTTTTTCTATTTTTTCCATCAGATTATTCTCACATGTGTGAGATGTGTGAATAAGCATTGTAAAGAATAATAGTGGTTAGTTAGTTATTCTCATAGCATATAGGATTTAGACAAGTGTACATTCTTTTATTCTTTCTAGATAGGATAACTTGTATATATAGGCTGATGATTACACAATGGAAGACACAGAGAAAATTCCTAAATTTTGTCTTCTTCTTTTACAATCTTTCATGGTATCAGAGCAGTGAAGCTCGATCCATTCTTCTCTTTCTTCTATCTTATTTTTTCTCTTCATCTTCATCATCATGCCTGGTAACACTGAAACTACTGTCACCCAAACTGGATCTGGAAATGGAGTAACCTTCGATCCAAACCATCCCTACTTCCTCTATTCTTCTGATGCACCTGGAATGACTTTGGTGAATGCAATCTTCACTGGTAGAGGTTTTCAGGGATGGAGGAGGTTTGTGCTAATTGCACTTTCAGCCAAGAATAAGTTAGGCTTCATCAATGGAACATGCCCAGCTCCAGCTGCTACTTCCAAGGATTTTCAGCCTTGGAGTAGGTGCAATGACATGGTCACCTCTTGGCCTCTAAACTCCCTCTCCAAAGACATTGGAGACAATGTTATTTACTCAAAATCTGCCAAGGATTTGTGGGACAGCCTTGAACATAGGTTTGGACAGTCAAATGGTGCCAAACTGTATCACATGCGCAAAGAATTATCAGGGTTAGTTCAAGGAACAACTGACATAGCAGGATACTTTACCAAACTCAAACGTTTATGGGATGAGCTAGATTCTCTGAATTGTGATGTTAAGTGTCTATGCTCTTGTGTTTGTGAGGGAAAGGAAAAGTTAGAAAAGTCCTTAGAAGATGAAAGGCTCATTCAATTTCTCATTGGATTGAATGATTGTTATGGACAAGCTAGAGGAAATATTTTAATGATGAACCCTTTGCCCAACATCAATCATGCCTATTCCTTGGTTCTACAAGATGAAAACCAGAGAGAAATCTATGCAAACCCTCTAATCTCTGCTGATTCATCATCTTTCATGGTGGGAAACCAAGGCAATTCTATGGCTCAAACTAACTATCCACAGAAACGGACACAAAGGAATTTTGGACAAATTCAGAAGAATCATATGCAGAAACCAGGAAATCTAACACAGAAGAACCCAACCTTCAGGGGAAAGAAAACCAAATTCAATCCCAATGTGTCTTGTAGCTATTGTAAGAAGATAGGGCACACAATCAATGACTGCTATAGAATCATAGGATTCCCTGAGGACTTTGAGTTTACCAATACCAAAGGAAGCCAGTTTCAAGTTAGGGGAAATGGGGCATTTTCAGTTGAAACAACAGAAGAACACAATAACAACTGCAGTGAGCCTTTGTCTCAGCACCTCTCCAAAGACCAATTCTCACAGTTAGTGCAGCTAATCAATCAGGTTAAGGTTGGGGATGCAGGAAGTTCTAATCCAGAGATCAATGCAAATGCTGTGGCTGGTACTATTATTAAATATACTAGTTCCTATTTTTCAGCTTTTAACTCTAGTACTTGGACTATTGATTCAGGGGCTTCAGAACACATGTGGTTTGACTCTAATGCTTTCCTATCTCTAACTCCTTTACCCTCTCCACTGCATATTAATCTTCCCAATTCCTTCAAGCTAACAGTCGCTTATGCAGGCAGAATTCTTATATCTCCAGAATTCATTCTGGAAAATGTTCTGCATGTCCCTAGCTTTAGATATAACCTTCTAACTGTCAATAGGTTTTGTCTACAGTTTCATTGCATCATTTCACTTACATCTACTCAATGTCTGTTGCAGGCCCCTTTAATGAAGAGGCCTCAAGTTTTTGGTGAAGCAAAGGAAGGATTATACCTGTTGGAGCCTAGAAAAGTTAGATATAGTTCACAACCTAATGTAGTTTCATTTTCCAATCAGAATGATGTCAGTCAAGTTTCAGTTTCTTTTCCTATTTCTGCTAGTGCAATCTCTAATGTAAATCTTTGGCACAATAGATTGGGGCATTTGCCTTTCCATGCAATGAAACAGTTCAATTTTATTTCAATCTCTTCTAATTCTGATTGTTTTTGTGATGTGTGTCCTAGAGCTAGGCAAACTAGACTGTCTTTTCCTTTAAGTCAAATAACATCCAAAAGAATATTTGAGTTGATTCATGTTGATACCTGGGGTCCTTACAAGGTACCTACCTACAATGGTTTCAAATATTTTTTAACCATAGTGGATGACTTTAGCAGAGGTACCTGGACCTTTCTGCTAAGTACAAAGGGGAATGCATTTGCAGTTTTAAAGAATTTCTTCATCATGGTTGAAAGACAGTTTGGGGTTAAAGTGCAGAAATTAAGGACTGATAATGCATTTGAATTAGGGAAGGGTTCACAAGAAGCATCATTTTTGCTTTCTCAAGGCATTCTTCATCAGACAAGTTGTGTGGGAACCCCTCAACAAAATGGCATTGTTGAAAGGAAATACAGACATCTATTGGAAATAGCTAGGGCTTTATTGTTCCAATCACAGGTTCCTATCTGCTACTGGGGTGAATGTTTGTTAACTGCCATATACTTAATCAATAGGTTGCCTTCTAAAGTTTTACAAGGACAGACACCCTACTACATTTTATTCAATAAGTTGCCTGCCTATAGATTTCTTAAAAGTTTTGGATGTCTTTGTTATGTGTCCACACTGTCTAGTGGAAGAAACAAGTTTGAGCCTAGGGCAAAAGCTTGTGTGTTCTTGGGATATCCTTTAGGACAAAAAGGATACAAAGTTTTGGACCTAGATACAAGGAAGATACTTGTGCTAGAGATGTGGTTTTTCATGAAGACAAATATCCTTTTGCCTCAATCAGTTCAGCTCCACCTCCCATTTTTCCCTATCCTATCCCTGCAGAAGTCAACCCTGCTGTTTCCCACTTGCTCCCTTGCCCACTGAACCTGTTCTATCTGTTGCACTAGGTTCTGATTCTCCTTCTTCATCCTCACCTTCTCCCTCTCACCTCAGTCCATCTTCCTCCTCTTCACTCTCTCTTTCTCCATCTCCTATACACATACCTTCCAGTTCTGCCCCCTCTCACCTACCATTACCTTCACCAGCCCTTAGAAGATCTCTTAGGGTCTCCAAACTGCCCACACACCTCAATAATTACATATGCAACAGTGTGTACCTAACAGACCTCACCTCTTCTTGTTTTGCTCAACCTAGTAACCCTACTGTCTATTCCTTTACAGCCTTATCTCATCAAAATCAACATCTTATACAATCCATCTCAGCTATCTCAGAACCTAATAGTTTTTCACAGGCTTTTGCACATCCCGGATGGAAACAAGCTATGCTTTCTGAAATTGAAGCTTTGGAAAGGAATCACACTTGGGATGTGGTTCCATTACCACCAGGCAAAAAGGCTTTACCCTGTAAATGGGTGTACAAAGTGAAGCACAATTCCGATGGTACTATAGAGAGATTAAAAGCTAGATTGGTCGTGAGGGGGGATATACAAAGAGAGGGTATTGACTACACAGAAACCTTTTCACCCGTAGTCAAAATGACTACCATCAGATGTTTATTAGCAGTGGCTACCAAAAAGGATTGGCCTATTTATCAACTAGATGTCAGCAATGCTTTCCTACATGGGGGACCTACAAGAAGAGGTCTATATGAGGTTTCCAGTTGGTCTATCCCCGTCATAGTCCTAACCATGTGTGCCTCCTCAAAATCTCTGATGGGCTTAAGCAAGCTTCCGGCACTGGTACGCTCGACTTGCTGGTGCCTTTGAGTTTCAAAGGTTTATTCTTCTTCCATTGAATGACTATTCCTTATTTTTTAAACGACAAGGCAATTTGACATCCATTGTTGCAGTATATGTGGACGACATTCTCATTAATGGGAAGATTCAGTCGAGATTGCAGGGCTCAAGTCATTTTTACACACAGAATTCAAGGTGAAAGACCTAAGATGCCTCCATTATTTTTCTACGCATGGAATATTGCGAGAAAAAGAAGGTATAATTGTGTGTCAAAGGAAATTCACACTTATATCTGCTCCAAGAATTTGAGGTTGCAGCAACTTCCCCTGTGTCTTCTCCATTGGAACCGCTCTTTCAAAACTTCATCGGATGCAAGGCCTTATTCCAATCCTACTGTGTATCGATATCTGTTGATACCCAATTTTCCCTGTATATTTTTATATTGCAAATATTTTTAAAAATAGCATAGGAATGCATATATAAGTATGTCCAAAAATTTTCCTATTTTTTCTTTAATTTTTTTAAAGATTTTTAAACCGATTTTATTGCCCTATTTCACCTGTAACAAACCATAATTATTCCCCAAATTATCAATTTTGATTATTTATTAGAATTTTATATTTATGCTAAGATATAGCTAAGGTAAGTTTTTCACATTTTTTACAATTTATTTAGTATTTTTAAAGCTAAATTGCATATAATTGCAATATTAGCCTATTTTAAGATTTAATTGCGTTTATAATTACAAAATTGATTCCAGTATTTTTTATTGAATATTTACATATTATTAGTCAATTTAGTGCCTTTAATTTTGTTTCCAGAAATTGTTTTACTATTTTTTATAAATAAAAAGGGAAAAGTGGCTATTTAAACACTAGCCCTACTTATTTCAATTTTAGCCTAAATCAACCCCCCAATTAAACCCAATTTCAATCCCAAATTTCCCGACCCAATTCTTAAATTACCCGCCCCTGACCCAATTAAATACAACCCGCCCGGCTCCCCGTTTAATCCAGGCCGTTGATCAAAATGATCAACGACCACGCTTCATTCTTTCCTTTTTTAATTTACCAACCCCCCCTTTAACCCTAATCATTTTCACCAGCCCGCCGCCTCTGAAACCCTCCACTCTCTCAAACACTCTCGAATATTCTCAAACCCTAGCCGCCTCTTACCATCTCCGCCCTGAAATCCACCGGAATCTACGGCCTCCAAGGCTACGAGAGTCCTACACCGGCCTTCTATGGCTCCTACGTGCATGATCTCTGAAGATTCAAGGCCTGACCTTGAAGGTTCATACCCAGACCTCTGTCGATTCGGAGTTCCACGGTCATCTCCGGCGTTGTTCCGGCGTACCATGGTTGTTTAAGCCTGATTCTGACCTCTCCGACTTAGATCGGTGACCTTTCAAAGCCTTTCTCATCTCTAGGGTTCTTTTGAAACCCTAACCCTTCGAGGTTTTCTCCGATTTCTTTAGATCCGTTGTGTATCTACGCTTTCCCTGAGCTTTCAAACGATTTCCCTAACTTTTCTTTCAGAAATCACTTTCAAAACCTTTCTTTTCCGATCTAGGGTTTTCTGAAAATGTTCAAGTGTTTTCTGACTTTCTTTTCTTTCGTGTGTATTTGCCTTTGTGTTGTTCTTGTATTCTCTTTAACCATGTTTCTTATATGCTTCTCTTATTGTGTTTTCCTATATTATGGTCTCGTATGCTTTTCTACTGTGCTCCTATGTTTCTCTTCTATCGCGTTCTTGTATGTTCTTCTACTATGTTCTCGTATGCTTTTCTACTCTGTTCTGGTATTTTCTTCTACCATGTTCTGGTATGTTTCGCCTACTATATTTTTTACCGTGTTCTTAATGTTTTACTATTTTTCTTCTACTGAACCTTGTTTAAGTTTCTTCTAAAAAGATCCTCTTAAGCATGCTTTCCTACTGTTCTTAACAGTCTTTTCTCATTATGCTTCGAATTAGTTTCTTCCACTCTGTTTGCTTCGAACCATTCTACTGTGTTTTCATGTTACTTTGCTATCATGTTTCTCATGAGTTCCGTTACTCAAAGAAGCATGTTAGAAGTTTCAGTTCTTTTCTGAAACCCCTAAACATGTTTTCGATTCAATTGCTTGCCCTCTCATCTTTGCTTCGTGATTTGCTTGAACTAGGGTTTTTTATTTTTAGAACCCCTACTCTTTCAGACCAACTTCGAGTTCAGATATCCGTTTGCATATGATTCTAGATTTTTGCTAAACTCTTCTACACTCGATTTTCTATTGATGACATGACAATTTTCTTTCATGCTTAACATGTTCGTATGCTCCTTATATATGAGGAACTTCCCTTTAAAGTGATTTTCAAACTTGTGATTAATTCATAATCCCTTCTAAATAGGTCTAATTGATTCCCTTTCCATTGTTTGCTGATTTCCCTTAAGTTAAAAACCTTTCCCATCTTTTTGACTCGGTTCATTCATACAAATCTCAGACCTTGTGATGTACTGACTGTTAATTGATTTCCTTACCTTATTTGTACAAACCGTGTACTTCAAAACCCTATCCTTAAATAACCCTTTTATGTATGTGCCCTTAGTTGCATGTTGTGCACAAAGTATTTATTCAATTTCTTTCCTTAATTGGTTTTCACCTATTTGAATCTGAATCCCTTAATTAAAAGGGAGTCTTGTGTAATTGATTGACAATCAGTTCTTCAACTATTTTCTTACCTTATTTCTGCTTGATTTCTACACAATAAAAGGCACGCCCCTTTTTCACAAAGAGAGGATCTACAATCCTTCACTTCATAATTCACAACCTCTTCTGAACTTATACTTACTCATAATAGTATTCTCTCTTTGCCTGCACTGTGGCCTATTCACAAGACCTATTGCTTTTTCTCTATTTGTTTCTTTAAAACCGGTGTGTCCTAATTTAAGCTTCAGCATCATCACAATGTGTTTATTTACAGCTTTTGTATCCATGTCTACTTTACTGCTGCTGCAGAGTTAAATATTTAAACTAGCATGTTGATTCCTTTCTGTTTGTTTGTAATGAATCCCTACCCCCTATTACCCCTATGTGTTTTGAGTTATGACTTGAGCATGGCAATGTAAGTTGTTGTCCATGAATTAAGTTTGATCCATGGGGATCTTAACCTCTAAACAATATGTGTTAACAGGCCTAAGGGTGTTCCAGCATCTCCCATTGCTGGGTATGCCCACCAGCGTGCTTTTGCCTTTTGTAACTCCCAATTCTCTATACCCTTATGTGTACTGATTTAAGTTGTTTCCCTTTTCCCTTTCCCCTTTCAGAATTCCACTTCTGCACTTACACTCTCTCTTAGTCCCTAAATTCTGCCCCCCTATTGTGAGCCTTGCCTTGGGACCTTGAGTTCCCTCTGAACTTGGACACCTGAGGGCTGGCCCTTCCACACTGCACTATGTCTTAATCTGGTGATGCATTTGGGTGTGAGCATTGCCCGGATTCCTTTTCGAGGCTCTTAGGGAACTTTGACACATCCAAATGGGAGAAAGGCTTTGGAACATTGATCTCTTGGAGTTGGTTATTCATACTTCAGACAGGAAGCCTGAATCAGGCTCTCCTTGGTTGTACCTTTTTAATTTCTGATGTATTTTCTTTTATCTTCATTCTGGGCTGTAATAATTTTGTAATAAACTCCTGGGGATGGCTAGTGAAAAAGGGAGGGGTAACCATGTACGCAAAAGGGGTAGATATCTTGCCTATAGGAGTTTCTGAATTTCTGCATTCTCATATAAATAACTTGCCTATAGGTTATTTCTGAATTTCTGCACCCTCATATAGAAAATTTGCCTATAGGAGTTTCTAAATTTCTGCATTCTCATATAGATAACTTGCCTATAGGTTATTTCTGAGTTTCTGCACCCTCATATAGATAACTTGCGTATCGGTCTTTCTGAATATTGCATACACACTCTTCATCAGGTAATCATGTTTATAGGTCTTAATCAATCAACTGCAATTAGATATCATGTTCATAGGCTTTAAACAAAATTCAGCACCTAGATATCGTATTTGTAGGATTTCTGCGTTTCTCTATGTCTGCAAAAGTGTTCTAAAGTCAACAAACGCATAGAAAGCATGCCTATAGGAGCTTTAACCAAATCTGAATCGCCTCACTCGCTTATAAGTCTAAAACCAGTAGTAATGCCTTACCAGTTGCAGAACTTATGATCTTTTGCTAAAACTCGCCTTTCTTTAATAACTGACAACTTTTTCTTAAATCAGTATGTATTCAGTTTAATTCATTGTTTCTGAAATCAGTAGATATCATGCCTATAGGATCTTCGTCCAACACCTAGGCAAACCATAGGGTAAAAATTATAAACTGAATCGGATTTTTATTAGCTACAACCAACAGGTAGGCCTGCTTCGGGCTTCTTATCTGAACTATGTAATAAATCAGTCTGCCTCAACCTTTTAAGTTTTAATTAGACCTTAAACAGTATGTGTAAGTCATGCTAACTACTTGCTTTTCTATGTTTAAAGGAGGTGTATTTGAGCCTTTGTTTGTTTATATGCTTTTCTCCAAATTTGCTAATATGTGTTTATGCCTGTCGCCTTAGTATTTTACCTTTTGAAACCACAAATAAGCCAATATCATCTACCTTTAGGATTAGTAGTCCCAAGTACCTCCGGGGCTGATAGGATTGGCGGGTAATAGTATGCAATAGGTAAACGAGTACCTTAACGGGGTGGGAAAGGGTAGATATGGACATGATGACCACGCGATAACATCACGCGTAGCCCCTCATTGAGGAGTGATTACCGGATGTTGTGTGGGGTGATCCATATTATTAATAAACCTAGGACCTCCTTTCCCTTTGTTCTTTGTTTCTTTTAAATCTTTTAAAACCATTTCTTCTAAGAAAATCAACTCTCTTTAGTTCTTTCCGACTTTGTTTATTTGTGACCATTACATGAAAATCCCCTCTTATTTGAAACTCTTACTTGCCTATGTGTTATTTGTATTTAAGTCACAACAATAGTTTGGCCGGGATCCACACTAGTGGATCCTGAGGGGTGCCTAATACCTTCCCCTTGGGATAATTTCAAGCCCTTACCCAATCTCAGGTTACCTGACTCAGACCCTTCTTAGTGTCCTAATGCACTTAAATCATTAGGTGGCGACTCTTCAATCCAAAATCCAATTCCCAAAAGGGAACGAGTTGTCTTCCCAAATGTCATAAACCCGATTTTGCGAGAAAAAAGGGGGCGCGACAACATCTTGTGGGTAAATTGAATTACCTCACACATACACGGCCTGATTTATCATTTGCTGTCCTCAAACTCAGTCAATTCATGCAAAGTCCTCGCCTTTCTCACTTCATTGCAGCTCTCCGAGTATTGTGTTACCTCAGTCTCAATCCAGGCCAGGGAATTATTTTGAACTCTCAACCTTCTCTTGATTTAGTTGCCTTTTGTGATGCAGACTGGGGGGCTTGTCCTGAAACTAGGCACTCTGTGAGTGGATTCTTCATCTCTCTTGGTGGTTCTCCCATTTCTTGGAAGTCTAAAAAGCAAGACTCCATCAGCCTCTCCTCTGCCAAGGCAGAATACCGTTCAATGCGCCGGTTTGTGGCAGAATTAACTTGGCTCACTCGTCTACTTGACGATCTATCCATCTCTCTCTCTTTGCAGTGCCTATTTTCTCCGATAGTAATGCATCCATCAATATTGCTCGAAACCCCGTTTTTCATGAATGCACCAAGCATGTCGAACTCGACTGCCATTTTGTCCGGCAGCAGTTCCTCTCCGATCTCATTTCTCTTTCTCTCGTTCCATCCCCCTCTCAATTAGCCGATTTGTTCACCAAACCCCTTTCTGGACATTCCCACAATTCCATTCTATGCAAGTTGGGGTAACTTCTTTACCCTCCAACTTGAGGGGGGATGTTGAAAAGAACTCCTCACTCTCTAATTCCTCTAATTCCGCCTCTAATTTTCCCTCAATTGATCAGAGAAACAAGGGAAAGGAATGTTCAATTGAAGAAGAAGAAGACACTGGTTTTCAGACAAAGCAAAGGTCTTCGGAGTTATCTAGAAATGAGAAGGATTCTTTTACACAGTTAGGATTCACACGTGGAGCTCCCTCAGCAAATCACATGGCACATGATAGATCAAATCCTCACCGTCCAGATTAGAGAATTTTTCTTTTTCTATTTTTTCCATCAGATTATTCTCACATGTGTGAGATGTGTGTTTACCCTCGAATCCGGATAACAATTGAATTTATATGGGGTTTTAAGGATCCGTGAACTAAAAGATACAAAAGGCTTTTAGGTTGAGGGAAATAAAGATAAAGACTCAACAATTGCTGTTAAAGTAAATAATCGCAGAATATAATATTGCTTAGAACAATTGTGCTTGATCCTCACAAGAATTTAGAGAGATCCCCATTTATACATTCTGATTAAGGGTAAAAATAAGGTAGGTAAATTGATTACATCGTGGATCCCTGTAATTACGCCTTAATGGCCTGAAGTGGTTGAGAAAATCACGTTTGGACGAGATATCCGGCGACGCTTGGTCATCCGTTACGAGCCCGGCTTCCGACCTTGTGTGTTTCTCCATCCGGTGGTGATTCCTTTCGAGCTCTGTAACGGTCTCGAAATGACTCGACCTCGGTTGTAGACGTGGCCGTCGTTCTACCTTGCATCCAGGTCGGGTTCGATGGCCCCGACTTGCTCCGGACCGGATCCAACCCGGTCGGGCTCAAGCAAAAAAGGGTATCACCCAATACAATGTGTGAATAAGCATTGTAAAGAATAATAGTGGTTAGTTAGTTATTCTCATAGCATATAGGATTTAGACAAGTGTACATTCTTTTATTCTTTCTAGATAGGATAACTTGTATATATAGGCTGATGAATACACAATGGAAGACACAGAGAAAATTCCTAAATTTTGTCTTCTTCTTTTACAATCTTTCAATGTAGTAGTTTGGTGGACGAAATTAAGATTAGCTTCTCCTATGCAAACACAACTTCGAAAACCGCAAATGTGTGATGAATTTGAGAGGATATTGTTATTACTATAATAATAAAGTCTACGGCAAGAAAATATTTAAGAATCAGAAAGTCGATTAAAAAACCCCCTTAAAATAAATCGGAGCTAACGAAAGCCTATTCTGAAATTACATATATAGGTGAATATTTGAACATCAACTAAGGGCTTTTGCAGATCGGCATGTATTAGCTAAACATTGTGATCATGTCAGGTTACCGTTACTTGTTGAAGCAAATATTTTGTATTATTTTTAAGATTATAAATTTCACATTCCAAGAAACTTACTCGTATTTAGTACTTTTCTTGGATTGCCTAACTAATAGAGTAAAAATTACTTATATTAATGGTATATATAGTTTAAACTCTATAATTATTAGCTAAACATACGATCATCATAATTCAAACTACGTATGACATTTTGAACTGATCAGTTCGAAATTTATAACAACATCAACCTGGCATAATCATAAATAATTATGAGCTCACTCATGTCAAAATAGATAAAACATGGACCGACTCGAACTTTAACTATTTAGAAAGAAAAAAAACAGAATACAAATGTGTGACAAATAAGAGTAAATTCTACGTTTTAAACCTGTTTTTGACGCATGTGATATATCAAATCATTCATGTGTCTAGCTAGGAATACAACTTACCGACTCTCTCTTTTGTATCCTTTTCTTTTTTATTTCTCTTAATTAATTGATCTGTTACAAGTTACAACAGACTGCTATTGCTAGCTTAGATCGGATCTCTCATGCTTGCGTCCTCGGTATAATAAACCTGAATTTGTTTTTCCTCTTTTTCTATTCCGTTTTTTCAACCTATTAATTAAATAAACATTAACAACCAGAAATGAAAGTCAAAGAGAAAAAGATAAAAGGAAAAAAGAGGACTTCCTATCACATGAATTAAATTGCCCGTCACGATATTACCTGTCACATATCATCTGTACATATAATAATTAGTTAATAAACACTTCTGGATTAGTTTTCCTGCTGCATATATAATCATATGAAAATTTGTTTATAAACACGTCTAAACCTGTTTTTCAGCTGCATGACAATATACCATCAATATGCACGGCAAATGAACATTTACGGCAGAAAGTGTCAACGCGTCCATTGCATTTTAAAAACAATATACTTATACTATGTTCGCATCTATTGATACAAAAGCGCTTTAAGGTATATATATAAACCGTCGATGTAAAAATATTTTACACTATCAAGTCATTCAAAAAATATTTAAAAGAATTCTTTTAAAAAAAAGAAATATATAATGTTAAAAATAAAATATAAATATATATTATAATCGATAAATATAACTTGATAATGTAAATAGTTTTATACTGCGATATATATAACCTAAACTCATATATATAAAAAAAAAAAAAAAAAGCACTATGATATTACTCAGCTCAAAATCTAAGATTTAACACGTAAATTTGTGCTTTTTAAATCTCCCCTTTTGAAAAAATGAATAGGACATGCTCAAGTATGGTCGGTTAAGGGAGCGGCACACCGACTCATTTGGTCACATGCCCTGTAAACACTTCCCGGATCCAACGTTAGCTCACTTGTTTCTTTTATAGTGTTTTGACCGTTGAATTATTTTATTTTTTAAGTTTAACTAATATTTAGTACTCGTACGATGTGCAAATAATATTATAATCCTGCTAAATTCTATAAATTAAAAAGAACAAATTATAAGAGTAACTATTGACATAAACTTAAATATTATAGCCTTATATATAGCCAGTGATACAAACAAATAAAAATACAATATGATTCAAAAAAAATACTCCTTCCCTTTAAATTTACATAAAATATTTTTTTATTAAGCTGTTCCAAAAGAATGACACATTTTTGTATTTGAAAATAATTTAACTTTAAATTTTTTATTTTACCCATTTTACATATAATGAGAAGTTCTTACACCCATGCAAATATCATGGCCACACAAAACTATTAGGATCATAAGTTTCAAAAGATTCTTTTTTTCGTTGTTAAATTTCGTGCCAAGTCAAACTATCTCATGTATATTGAAACTGAGTGAAGTCATACTATATAGAGTAATAAAAAATAAAAATACACTTAGTAATAATTTAATTTAATTAAAAAAAATATATTATATTATTATCTCAACATAATAAATTCTCACATCAACATCAACTTCTACCAACCTAAAATTACACGGTGACAAAATTAATATATACATACTTGATAATTCATTAACAACCAATATATTCTAACTTTTGGGAGTTACCAACTTATAAAACAGTTGGATCGTAATTTGCTCAATAATTTTACTAGTTACCTCAATTTTAACCACACAATTAAAGTTATATAATTTTCAACAATTTAAGTGATACCTTTGGGATTTAGTTAAGATTAAGATATTATAATTAAATAAATATTAACCTACTTTAAATATTTTTCTTCCACGATGCACATGTACTAAAAGAAGATGAGTTCGCTCTTATATGTAATTCTTAATTAAATAAATCTTATGATTTTATGATTTTTTTTTTTTTTGTGTAAATAGCAATTTCAAATAATGGCTTTATAGTAACTTGCCACTTGGCTTAACAATAATGCAAACTTTCTTATATATATATATATATATATATATATATATATATATATATATATATATAATCCTCCTCTTTTAATTCGTTCAGACTACATCTAAGTCAGTTTTTGCATTAGTAAAATACATGATAGGCATTGTCATTCTATGCTTTATTTAGCATTATTATTTGCCTAGAACATGCGAACGGCTTTTATCTAGTCAAATTCCTGAAGTAAATTGTCCAACTAATACCCATGTACTTCCAACGAAACTTCTTGAATTCTCAAGAGTCCACACACTATTAAATGCCCACTCAAACAACCACCTTACATGCCGATCGGATTGGCTGGTTAAGAGAATAACTTTTCAGATAATTATTTTCTCTTCTAATTGGAATCAGAGATATCTTTTACTTGTTAAACTACTATATCTAGCGACTGATAGAATTTTACTTTGGATGCGATACTTAGCTAGCGTTTTAACATAAATTTGATTGAAACTTGAAAAAATAAGTTTTTGAAGATGAGATGAGAAATAATTTTTGAAAGTTGAAATTGTATTTGAATATGTATTTTACTTGAAAAGAGTTTAATTTTTGTGGATAGAAAACTTTGAAAACTACTCTAGAGCAGTTTTTCCGGATTTAAAGATTTTCAAAATCTGCTAAAAAATTGTTAATATCTATAAACAAATATATATTTAAAAACAAAGATTGAAAAAAGCTCCCAAAATATGGCCGAACAGGAGCTTAATTTCCTAGGAGGAGTTTTAACATCGACCAAACTCTATATATCTTTTCCGATAAGAATTTATTCGTGCTCGTATTTATACTATATTATATTATTTATTATGATTATATTATAAATTAAGATAATAATATATATTAATAACTATAATTTAGAATTAAAAGTTATATCAAGTATTCATTAGATTGATATATACACTGGGAGTGAAAAAGTTTTTACCTTTCTTCTATTCCGTGTCTTCGCATGTTGACTAATGGAGATACATATATAATCATCCCCACTGGTATTTATAATCTAAAATCGATAAAGAACGTAATTATTTACATTTGATTATGGGACAAATGCTTTTCATCCATGAATTGTTATGCTATATATAATATTTCCCTCAAATAGTAAATAGATTCTAGTAAATTTTATTCAACAAGATTGAACTTTATTTTTTCAGGTTATCGGCTCCTACTAAAAAAAATTTGTACTGTCAATATATAAAAATTAAATTAAATAGAAAATAATTCAATTGGATGTAACTAATTATACTTAATTTGTTTTACAGATTACACCTTAAAAGTATAGCTCGAAATGAGTTGTTATTTTTTCTTAGCAAAGGACCTTCCACAGTGTCACAGTCTAATATAAAAACTGAAAAAGAAAAGAAAAAAATATCACTATATATAAGTAAGGGAACGGTTCGCCTCTACATATTAAAGTTGCTTAGCGTAACTCTTCACTCTCATTTGGCTCTTCCCCAAATCCTAGGCAAACGTGAAACACCGGTCGGAGCTAGTCGGCGGCGAAAGAAACATGGCGATTTTGTTTCAAAGTTCAACTAATTCCATGTTATCCCTCAAAATTTTCCTCATTTCGACTACCGTTTTATCTGCTGCTATTATGTTAAAGCTCTCTGCTCCAGCTGTCACTGACTTCGCCGTCAGTGAAGTTCCGTCAATTTGGAACGGCGTCATTTCGTGGCTTAAGCCTCCGTATCTATACCTCGTCATCAATTGCATTATCATCACAATTGTTGCCTCTTCCAAGTTGCAGAACAAGTTCGATGAGAACCCATCTCCGGCGCTGACGGCCGTTTCGCCGGAGAATTTGACCCAGTTTCACCCGATTAAGGATGTAAGGCCGTCCACAGACTACTACTCTCCGGTCCTTCATGACCTGAACGTCGCCGTCTTGAAGAATCAGGCGGTGGAGGCGAGGCCGATGGTTTACGAGTATCCTACTGCTGGTGTTTACGATGCAAAGGTCGAGAAAGTTCCGGAAGTTATTAATCCGTACGCTCAAGTGGATGCACGTGTATCGGGGAAAGATACATCGTTCAACGTGAATGCTTTTGTTGCTGACGGAGACGAGGTCGTGATCTCGAAATCCACTCGGGCGCCGGTGATGAGACAGGACTCTTTAGATTATTCCGTTGTTTCTGGATTTTCGGCCGAGAAACCTCCAGCTTCTGCCAGATTTAGTCACCGGAAAAATGTCAAATCCAGTCCCGAAGGTAAATTCAAATTGCTCATTTTTTTCAAGGTATATGTCTGTGTGTGTAAGTTAATTCAGGCACACTAACAGCTAGGCTGGTCGGAACAGTGAGTAGGTTCTGAATAATTGTTGTGTGCTTTACATCTCCGGCGAAATCAGTCGATAACGGTAACTTGTGGTTCAAATTGTTACCGTTGGAGTTGGGCGGCTAGTGGATTATTAGGGCTTTTGTCAGATTTTAGAAACTAGTGGTCCTTATCCAAAGCACTTAGATTTTATTTTAAATTTAAATGTACTTGTAAGATTCCTAATTAATTGACGCTCTTTACTTGATGGACCAGTTTATTAGCAAAATCTGAGCTGACTTAAGGAACAGTTCAAAATGGATTACGGATTTGGTCTCCGTAAAGTCGAAAATTATCCCGTAGAGAAACGGTGGAGACTAAAGGAAAACGACAAACACATGACTTAAAATTTGCAAACCTCAATACTGATTTCGCCACCTCACGGCTCACTCTTCCATACGATAAGCCCAAAAGTAGTCATGTATATCATTTTGTGCTTTCTCATCCATAACCAATGCTTTGTCCGTCACTAAAAATAAATGGATTTACGTAATTACGTCATATGCATTAGTATAATTTAATATGTAATAGCAAATTAGTTGTTAATTCAAATATACGCTCATCTAATCTCTTAAGCTAAATAGTCAGTTGATGTACAATACATGTATATCTGTATATAATTAATATGTAACTTAGTATATCGGTTAGAAAAAATAAATATTGAATATGGTCGGCTGTTTGTGTAATAATACCAAATTTTTAGTTATATTTGAATATAATTTACTTGATTAATTTTCTTTTATATCGTTAGTAATATCATAATATATACTCAAAAAATTAAGTGACTGACTAGATTTGGTGATACAGGTGGAAAGAAGACATTGAAAGTATCAAAGCCTAAACGGCAGGACACGCTGGAGAGTACGTGGAAGACAATAACAGAAGGGCGAGCAATGCCGTTAACGAGGCACTTGAGGAAATCTGACACGTGGGAAACACACGGTGGTCGCAACAACCCGGCTCTAACCCCACCACAGCAGAAGATGAAGAAATCCGAGACGTTCAATGATCGTAACACCGCCAACTCGCCGCTGCTGACTCCATCCCCTGGTTCAGGGAAACTTAAGAAAGAGCCATCGCTGAGTCAGGACGAGCTCAACAGGCGAGTTGAAGCTTTCATTAAGAAGTTTAATGAGGATATGAGGTTGCAGAGGCAGCAGTCGTTGCAACAGTACACAGAGATGGTCAATCGAGGCGCACATTAGCAATTTCAGATGCTGTTTTTTGCACATAAACGGAGAGAAACTCTCTCTTTTTCCCCATGTTTGATGGCAATAGCGAAAAGTAATCTTTTACTTCTTTTGGACAATATGGAATTTCATGGCTTTGACATATGATCGTATAAACTTTTCTTTTAAAACAATTAAAACGTCTAGTGTAACGAATGAATTAGTTCGTCTTCTCCCATTTTGCAGAATTACCTTTACTGTTTTCTTGGACGGGAACTTTCCTGTCCTAAGCTTGTCCACTTTGGTCTGTGCAGAGTGCATTAAGCAAACAAATGAGCAATTTAGTAAGGAAGCTTGGCGAAAAAACAGAAAAGCTAGAACTACTTTGCTTTTCTGTTCTTTGCTTCATTTAATCATGGAAGCTAAGTTAGCGCGATGTAACAGTAAAAGAGTGTGTGGCATGGCGGAAATTTGAAAAATTAAATTTATTTAACGGAAAAGGTCCGGAGCGGGTTTAGAAGGCTGTCCGCTTATGTGGCTGCCATGTAGGATTAAAATGGCTTGTGTGGAGGGCTGTTAGGTCGAAGGACATTAGTGGACCATTGTGCTAACGGGGAGGATACTTTTGGCTCAGTTTACTAACGGAGGATAAAAGTGTGCTATATACCATAGTTTAAGGATATTTTTGGAGCTTTTTCGTTTATTCAAATTTAAGAAAGGACAATCCCCTCACATAACACTTTTTTGTGTCATGCCATGGATGAAAGCATCACATGATTATGTAGTGACTGCTAAAAGAGTATATGAGCTTTTTGGAAGATCGATAACGATAATGAAAATCACATTAAGTTCCGTGCTCCAATTTTCTTTAATCTAAGTTAATTAAGACAAAATTATATAAGATATTTTTCAAGAAAATAATATAAAATATGAGATGAATCATGATATTGTACTAAAATATTCAATAACAAAAATAATAAAATCGCATAAAAATATTATTAATAAGCCATAATAAAAATGAATATAATTTAAAATTATTAAGTTGTTAAAATAAGTACGACTAATAAGTATTATTATTTGCATGACTAAGCACTAAAAGAAAAAGTTAAGCATTTTTTCAAAACCATAAAAAAACTAAAAAATAGATGGTTATTTCTGGTACAATTGATTTGAAATTCTTTTGTTAGCCATAATATTGATTTGATTTTTGGTTTGGACTCTTGAGTTACTAAAATTTATGGAGTATAAAATGTATTGGAGCATTCAAAAATTATAAGTCAAACTTAAAATAATACGATAAAATACAAAATTTAAAAAGTTTAAGAAACATTTATAAATTACACTACAATAAATACTTTTATGTATTAAAAATATATTTAAGAAATTTATACATGTAATGTCAGGTTGATTTGGTTTCGGTTTGACTTTTTTTAGTTAAAACAAAACTAAACTAATTATGGTGCGATTTTTTTCCCCAACACCAAACCAAATCAAATCGAACCATAGTCGAATTTTTTTCTCTGTTTGATTCGAATTATCGATTTGGTGCGATTTGTCGATTTTCTTTGTACACCCCTAATAATGATTGTGAGATAATAATCATATAAACAGAATGAACAAAAGTTTTGGAGTATAAAGGGAGCATTTCGTTTGGCTAATGGAGGAGTCAACTTGCCCAAAGCGCTCTTGTCAAGTTGTGTTGGATGAGAGAAAAAAGGTTGAAGGGAGAGTTGACTCGGAAAACTTTCATTAGCTGTTAGTTTGTTATTAGTAATATATATTAATACACAATATTTTGTCCTTACCTGAATAATAAACATGTTTTCCCTCGAATCCAGATAACAATTGAATTTATATGGGGTTTTAAGGATCCGTGAACTAAAAGATACAAAAGGTTTTTAGGTTGAGGAAAATAAAGATAAAGACTCAACAATTGCTGTTAAAGTAAATAATCGCAGAATATAGTATTGCTTAGAACAATTGTGCTTCATCCCTCACAAGAATTTAGAGAGATCCCCTTTTATACATTCTGATTAAGGGTAAAAATAAGGTAGGTAAATTGATTACATCGTGGATCCCTGTAATTACGCCTTAATGGCCTGAAGTGGTTGAGAAAATCACGTTTGGGCGAGATATCCGGCGACGCTTGGTTATCCGTTACGAGTCCGGCTTCCGACCTTGTGTGTTTCTCCATCCGGTGGTGACTCCTATCGAGCTCTGTAACGGTCTCGAAATGACTCGACCTCGGTTGTAGACGTGGCCGTCGTTCTACCTTGCATCCAGGTCGGGTTCGATGGCCCCGACTTGCTCCGGACCGGACCCAACCCGGTCGGGCTCAAGCAAAAAAGGGTATCACCCAATACAGATAGTCCCCTCGTTTATTAGAGAGTAATGATAATAAACGATATGACCGGTGACGTGATGCCCGTGACGTATGGCCATACGCCAGGTGAAAAAGCCATCGAGTGCTCTGACCACGCCTGCTGCAGGTATTTAATGCTTCTCTTAATTATCTGTCGCTTCGTGTCTGTGGCTTCGCGATTCGTGCCACCGCCTCATGGAAAAAGTATAAACGACCCTTCCAGGTTCAACATTTCCTATCTTTCTCAAATTCTGCATTGGTTGTATTTTCTTTTCGTCTCTTCGTAAAGCTTTAAGAAATGGCGAAAACTTCACAAAGTGTTCCTTCTAGACCAAGCTCGGCCGCGAGCCCCGCTAGATCTGATGAACATGCACCAGAACCCCCATTGAAAGCATTCACACCGACTGGTTGCTCGGTATCTGCCGACTTCCAGGTTGAAAACCCATCATCGGTCCCGGGCCGCGGCGAACCGGCATCGGAGTATATTAGTCTAATCACTCCCGGTTGCCTAGACCGGGTGAGGGCTGAATGTAGATGGGAAGGGAAAGACCTGGTCGCCCCTTCCCGTGACGAGTCGATTATGACTCACGTTGA
>NC_031995.1:57624630-57679766 GCF_001879085.1 Nicotiana attenuata | reverse complement strand
CGAGGTCGATCGAAATTCCTATGTGTGGATGCGAATCCGAACTCGCTCCACTGTGGTCGTCCTCTACCCTTATCTTCGATTGGTACCGGTTATGGATGTCTGCCCACGTAACTGCTGGAAACTCGATCAGGCTTTGCTTTAATTGCCTGGATGCGGCTGAGCTATTGGCGTTCAATCCTTGAGTGAAGGCTTGTACTGCCCAGTCATCCGTGACTGGGGGAAGATCCATCCTCTCCATTTGAAATCGAGACACGAATTCCCGGAGTGTCTCGTTTATGCGCTGTCGGACCTTGAATAGGTCGGATTTCCTTGTTTCTACCCTGATCGCCCCGGCGTGAGCTTTCACGAAGGCATCGGCTAACATGGCGAACGAATCGATGGAATTTGGCGGTAAGTTATGATACCACGTCATTGCCCCCTTGGACAAGGTTTCTCCGAACTTTTTCAACAAAATTGACTCGATTTCATCATCTTCGAGATCGTTTCCCTTAATCGCGCATGTGTATGCTGTCACATGCTCGTTTGGGTCCGAGGTCCCATTATACTTCGGGATATCGGGCATTCTAAATTTCTTAGGGATAGGTTTTGGGGCGGCACTGGATGGGAACGGTTTTTGTACAAACTTTTTAGCGTCAAGGCCCTTCAGGGCCGGAGGTGCACCTCGTATTTGGTCGACCCTGGAGTTGTATGTTTCTACTTTTTTATGTTGGCCTCGATCTTTTCCTCCCCCTTTTCGATTCGTTCGGTCAATTCTTCTAGCCTCCTAAGAACCGCAGAATCAGCATCCGGCCCACCCCGTTCCGGCTGTACTGGGGTCGGATTGATGATTGCAGCTGCACGGGGAGCCTCCTCGGACCTGACAGGCTCCTGGACCCGGCTCTGGAGCTGAGCTATAGCCGATTGCTGGGCTTGCAGCATGTCAAAAATCATTTTAAGGTTGATAGTCTCTTAGCCGACTGCCTGGGCCCTCGAATCGCCCTCCCCCCGGACGCTATGCGATGATCCGGAGGCCTGATCAGTGTTGAGCGCCATCCGGGAACCGGCATCTATCGGGTTTTCGAGCCCGGGCATTCCATTGTTTCCTGTCTGCTGTTCAAGTTCGTTGTTAATTGATTGTGCCATTCTATGAGTTGGTAATTTGAATGTAAGATGGACTCTTTTGCAAAGAACCAGTGTATTGTGATGCGTCAAGAAAGAGTATCAAAGAGCTCACCAATATCCTTAGCCCCACGGTGGGCGCCAAACTGTTTTCCCTCGAATCCGGATAACAATTGAATTTATATGGGGTTTTAAGGATCCGTGAACTAAAAGATACAAAAGGTTTTTAGGTTGAGGAAAATAAAGATAAAGACTCAACAATTGCTGTTAAAGTAAATAATCGCAGAATATAGTATTGCTTAGAACAATTGTGCTTCATCCCTCACAAGAATTTAGAGAGATCCCCTTTTATACATTCTGATTAAGGGTAAAAATAAGGTAGGTAAATTGATTACATCGTGGATCCCTGTAATTACGCCTTAATGGCCTGAAGTGGTTGAGAAAATCACGTTTGGGCGAGATATCCGGCGACGCTTGGTTATCCGTTACGAGTCCGGCTTCCGACCTTGTGTGTTTCTCCATCCGGTGGTGACTCCTTTCGAGCTCTGTAACGATCTCGAAATGACTCGACCTCGGTTGTAGACGTGGCCGTCGTTCTACCTTGCATCCAGGTCGGGTTCGATGGCCCCGACTTGCTCCGGACCGGACCCAACCCGGTCGGGCTCAAGCAAAAAAGGGTATCACCCAATACAAAACAGTTGTTTAGAAATTAGCTCAGATTCCCTACGACCCATCCATTCTCCAAATTCATCTTCCAAGTTCCAAAAATATAGTGATCAAGTCATTTATCTCCAACAATATAACTAAGTCTTGCCTCATGGTTGATGAAATTGGACTGTTTGTATGGGTCAAAATCTGACCAAATGGTTATCAATTGGAATGGTAAGAAGTCGACCCAGCCATGATCGTACCCACGAGGCGTAATGGCGACGAGTATCACGGCCGTGGCCGAGATAGGGTTATCAGAAGGCTCACATTGCGGAACGTAACATTGGGGTGAGTGAGGAAGGGTGCAGTCATGAGGAGGCACGCTGGTTAAGAACCATTGAGTAAAAGGAAAAATAGACATTATATAAAAAGGAAAAGGCAGAAGAAGAAAGTGGGCAAGAGAAAACTCCTCGGAGAAAAGGAAGAAGTCCAGATTTCTGGTCATAGATCTTGGCATCCCCCATCGATGAATCAATAATGTTGAATCTTGTAGTTATCAATGAGATTCCTCCCTTATCTTCTTTGCTTATACAGATACGGAGAAATATATCAAAAATAATCCTGTAGTTATCAACGAGATTCCTCCCTTATCTTCTTTGCTTATACAAATACGGAAGAATATATCAAAGATGTAAGCTTGTTGTTTTATATTGTGCATCTTGCAATCTTTCTTGAGAACATTGTATAAACTTGGTCCCTTTGATTTTAGTTCCCATCATGTCTAAATCTAAAGTTGATTATATTTAGCTAAGATTTACCTTCTATCTCATTATCAATTGGTTTTATCAAAGAGTTTAACACTTTTTGGTCAAACAATTTGGCGCCTTCTGTGGGAATTTCTTAGCTATATTTCTTAGTTTCCTTTAGATCTAGAACCAGTCAAGTATTACTTTCAGGCTGTCACAACCTCACCACTTCAGTGGCAACGCCTACTTGAAAAGGGTAGATAAGTCCTTGAAAATAACCGTATCAATCTAGGTCAGATCCCTATACTAAATAAAAACCATAACCGACGTCTATACAAGACGCCTGCCTCCCCATAACGATGGGTTTAGCGAGTCACATGTACGATTTAAGTAGGACCACGGTCACTATGTGCTAGACATAACCGCGATCCCACACGACGTGTTCGCCTTGTATCTACCCCTGGGAAAGGGATGATAACCCACTGCATGACCCCTTAGGAGGTCAGACATATCCCACATTATTTTCGTATCACGCCTGCTAGATGGTCTATAAACAAAGCATGACATGTTTCCCTTATTACGTACACATATCGAAAATACTGGGACTCGGCCTCGATGTCCCAACGGGATAGGTAAACCCAACTCACAAGAAGTCTACACACAATTAATTGGCGAAACTTAACGCGGCTGCTAAATCAAAAGACACTATGCGAGCACTAGGCGGAGTAAGTAACCCTCCAACGCCATTCCTCCCTTCATCGGCTCATTAGGTCGAGGTAACAGATAATTTTACTATTGGTTTATCTTCACTCCTTTGTTGATTCAAAACAGGAATGTGAGCACTCGCAGGGGTACACGAGTAAGGGACTAACGCCTCCAAAACACCCCTGGAAATGGTTCCGTAGCATGCCACCTCGCAAGTAATGACCGAGCAGAACCCACCAAACCGCAGCATAATCACAAATAACAGAAATGAATCGGTACAGAACAACTGATTAGCTAAAAAATTATTTGACCTAAGATCTCCAATGGAAGCAAATATGAGCGAACTGGGACCCGCCCATGAAGCATGTGACACTCTCCAATGAAAGCAAAATTGAGCGAGCTGGGACTCACCCAGGAAATGCACAGTACGCTCCAAATGAGAGCGAAATTAAGCGGACCAGAGCTTGCCGCGATGCACACACATACAACCCGGCGACAAGTAATGTCCCCCAACGGGTTATAATTTCGACCTTGCTCGAAATAACACTCCTACGGCCATCGGCCTTCGCCAAGAAAGAAGTTCGACCTCGCTCGAACTCACAACGGGTTATAATTTCGACCTTGCTCGAAATAACACCCCTACGGCCATCGGCCTTCGCCAAGAAAGAAGTTCGACCTCGCTCGAACTCACAACGGGTTATAATTTTGACCTTGCTCAAAATAACACCCCTACGGCCATCGGCCTTCGCCAAGAAAGAAGTTCGACCTCGCTCGAACTCACAACGGGTTATAATTTCGACCCTGCTCGAAATAACACCCCTACGACCATCGGCCTTTGCCAAGAAAGAAGTTCGACCTCGCTCAAACTCACAACGGGTTACAATTTCAACCTTGCCCGAATTAACACCCCTATGGCCATCGGCCTTCGCCAAGAAAGAAATTCGACCTCCCTCGAACTCACAACGGGTTATAATTTCGACCTTGCTTCGAAATAACACCCCTACGGCCATCGGTCTTCGCCAAAAGGAAAACTCGACCTCGTTCGAAATTACAACGAGTTATAATCTCGACCTCTTGACGAATCTTAACTTGACCCCGTCGGAATTAAGATTGGCTCCGCCTAAGTTGGCAAATCGAAAGCCGACCTCGCTCAAACTCGCAAGTCCGAACTCGAAATCAAAAGAGTGAGGGACTCATCACAATAAAAATCAAAAGATACTCAAATGAAGACGAAACAACCACTTTATTCAAACGTACACGCGCGGCAATCGCGCCTTACACAGGCCGAAACAGGCCCCTCAGGAAAAATAAAAGTAAACAACGAAAAAATAACATAAAAGAAAAACTAAGTACACAAGATGCAACAAAAGCTTCACTCTGCATCATCTCCCCCGTCGTTCGCCCCAACTCCATCATCATCATCAGAAGGGAGCTCACCCTCGATATCCGTGTCCTCCCCGGCTTTCGGAGTCGCAGGGTCGTACCCACAGGCAGTACGAGCCTCGTGCGCCTTTGCCCGAGCATCTTCAAAGGTGGCCTCTGGGACAGTCCCCGCCTCCCACAGACCCTTGTAAATGTCTCGCTGGGCCTCAACATGGACCCATAACTCATACAGGCGGCATGGGACCGCGGTAGAGGCGGACTCGATCTGGGCCAACAACTGTTCCTTCTCGGCTTCGAGTGCCACAACCCGGTCTCCTAGGCTCGAAGCCTCCCGGTTGATTTCACCAATACCTCCTCAAGCCGCGCCTCCCCCAGCATGGTCGTAGCCCTCTCAGATTCCTGCTCAGACTGAAGGACGCGGATGGTATCCTCCAACGCCGCCGCCCTTGCCAAGGCCGATGACCGAGCCTCCTCGGCACTCTCCATTTTGGCCACTTTCTTTTCCAGCTCGGCTAACTTCTCCATCCACTTTGCACTCAAAGCTTCAACTCTGGTGGCATTCTGCTCGAGTTCGGCCTGCAAAGACAATACCTTCGCCTGAAGGTCCCCGCACTCTGCAGCAACCGCCTTGCCCACCTCAAGTTTCTCATCTTTGGCACTGAGCAGCTCCTCAAGCTCACTGCATATTTGGATAGACTGCATCAGCTCCTGATCCCTTTTCTCCAACTCTTCCCCGATGGATTGGGCACCAGTACCCACCCTGAGCCGCTCGTGCATCTCGCGGCATCTGTTGCGATACCGCCAATACTTCTCAAGTATCTTCAGGAAAATCACGGCCCGAGTCTCGGCCCTACGAGCACTCTCGATCTCCAGCATATACGACTAAACAAAGAGAAGAAATAAGTCGGTAAAGATCGAGATCACAAAGCAAAAATAATAATATCACCAACTTAGGGAACTTACCCTTAGACCCATCGCGGCCACGCCGTGTGATAATTCAGCGTCATTGACATCCTAAAGAGCTCTATTTTCTACGGCAGAGCGTAGGAGGTCAAATTGCGGCACAAAATCCCCCGTGTCCCGCAGGAGATTGAGGTCCGACGGAATTTCCAATATTCGGGAGGGACCTCCCGCTCTCACCACGATTCGGGTAAATCCCTCCTCAAGCATCCTAACGTCATCAGGATCGATGTCGGATTCAAACTCGTAGTCATCAACCATAACGCCCTTTCCCCTCTCTTCGGCCGACGAAGAAGTACGGTTCGATCGGGATGTCGAAGGGCCGCCAGAAATAGCAATGGTAGCCTCGGGACTCCGTCCCTCTGCCGCCCCAACCTGTTGATTGCTTATAACGGGCGTAGCCTCTGCGGCCGGGTTGGCATCATCGCCAGTTCTAGGCACCACCAAGGAAGGATCGCCCCTCGCAGATGTATCGTCCTGAGGAGTCACTTCCAACACCACCCGTCGCCTCTTCGACGGGGCCTTCCCACTACCGGTGCGGGAAGATTCGCCCGTTGAACGGACAGTAGGAACCGGAGTCTCTGGCTGAGGAGTGGATTCTGCATGAACGGTTTCGGTCGCCGGCGTGGGTTGGATAGCAGCTTTCGGCGCATGCCGGGCAGCGGTTCTCGACGTAGGTTGGGCAAGGGGCGCCGGCTGACGGAATGCGAGCGGAGGATCCCTCGTCCTCCATACCCTCCCTGTCAATAAAGAAAAACGATCATATAACGACAAGACTAAACCGTAAGACAAAGAATAAAGGGAAAGACTGCGGTGGGCCGAATCACCAGTGAGAGGCTTACGCCCATATTTCTCGTGGAAGGATGACCACTCACGAATCCCCATTGTATGGGGGAGAATTGCGCTCACCCACTCGCGAATATCGTCAACTAGCGGGGGAGGTAGTCTCTCGGCTGCAAAAACGAAAGCAAGTCCTTAACAGTATCACCTAAAGCAGAACGATCCACGACCGCCGTAAGAGGAATCACAAAAATAGGCAAAGGAAAACTTACGAGTGAAGTTCCACGTCTCTGGAAACCCCGCTGAGTCCGCCACAAGGTGCTCTGTCCGCACGTAGAAGTAGCTTCCCAGAAGCGGCGATTAGCCTTATCGTCCATTTTCACCACCAAACTCTTGGTTCCTCGGTGGCGCATATGTATCATTGTACCCCGAAGAAAATGAGGGGTGAAGATGTGAAGCATGTGCCCCAAAGAAATTTCTCGTCCGGCAAGCTCCGCGTACTTGATAAGCATGAGAAAAAGTTTGTACGTGTACGGAGAGAGTTGGGCCGGGCACACTTCGTAGAAGCGGCAGAATTCTACCACCAGAGAAGGGAGAGGAAGCGTATACCCGATAACAAAAGGGTACGCGTAAAATGCACAGTACCCCGGACGGTGCAAATGTACGATGTCCTTCCCCGTCGCCGGTACCATTTTCACATGAATGGGGATTCCCCACTTGGCCTTGAGCGACGTAATAGCCGCTTCATCCATGGTGGAAGGGACAGGTTCCAGTTCATTTCCGGTGGCGCTGTTAAAATCAGTCCTTAGTTTCCCCGGACGGGGTAGAATCTCATCCACTGTCGAAAATCCCTCGTCCTCCGTCACCTCAACTTCCTCTTCAAGAAGGGGTACGTCATTTTCCGGCACCGGAGTTTCGACGAATCTAGTAGTCTGGGAAGAAGTACCAGCTATTTGCCTGTCT
Organism: Nicotiana attenuata; assembly: GCF_001879085.1. NCBI lineage: Eukaryota > Viridiplantae > Streptophyta > Magnoliopsida > Solanales > Solanaceae > Nicotiana > Nicotiana attenuata. The sequence goes on along the minus strand of NC_031995.1, from coordinate 57,672,483 downwards.
AGACCAAAACGAACAATAGCAAGGAAGGGAAAGATGAGGATGGTCACACTGGATTCTGACGAAAGCAGAAAGATGAAATACTAAAGAAGGTGGAAGTTTGTAAAATTCTCTCAAGAAAATTGAAAATCATGACAATCGAATGGTGGGTTCCCCTATTTATAGAGACGCGGATGCCCTGGGTGGGAAATCCGAGAGCCGCCAATCGAAAAACTAAAAGGGCACGAGAAGCGATAGTGCCTGGGAAACGTGCGCCATAATGACGCATAACGGGCATTCATGGTACCCTGAATCGACGTGACGGTCCATCTCTGAACTGACGTAACGCTCTAGTAACATCCTTGAAACATCGCGTTGCCACCTCGCCATAAGGACCACATCCTCACACAATGTCCAGATTTCTCCTCTTGAGTCGATAGAATCCGCCCATTGAGCCCGCCAAAAGGCCCAACGGGTGGAGGGACTAATTGTATGGGTCAAAATCTGACCAAATGATTATCGATAGGAATGGTAAGAAGTCGACCCAGCCATGGTCGTACCCACGAGGCGCAATGGCGACGAGTATCACAGCCGTGGCCGATATAGGGTTATCAGAAGGCTCACATTGCGGAACGTAACATTGGGGTGAGTGAGGAAGGGTGCAGTCATGAGGAGGCACGCTGGTTAAGAACCATTGAGTAAAAGGAGAAATAGACAGTATATAAAAAGGAAAAGGCAGAAGAAGAAAGGGGGCAAGAGAAAACTCCTGAGAGAAAAAGGAAGAAATCCAGATTTCTGGTCATAGATCTTGGCATCCCCCATCGATGAATCAATAATGTTGAATCCTGTAGTTATCAATGAGATTCCTCCCTTATCTTCTTTGCTTATACAGATACGGAAGAATATATCAAAAATAATCCTGTAGTTATCAACGAGATTCCTCCCTTATCTTCTTTGCTTATACAAATACGGAAGAATATATCAAAGATGTAAGGTTGTTTTATATTATGCATCTTGAAATCTTTCTTAAGAACATTGTATAAACTTGGTCCTTTTGATTTTAGTTCTCATCATGTCTAAATCTAAAGTTGATTATATTTAGCTAATATTTATCTTCTGTCTCATTATCAATTGATTTTATCAAAGAGTTTAACACTTTTTGGTCAAACACTGTCCAAATTTGAATGTCATTTGATCAAATATGAAGATTTTTACTGTAGAATTGTATAATGATGAATGTCCAATAACAATTACATTATCCATGTAGCATTTATATTAGACTCTCAGAGTTTACAAAGTCAAACATTAAACAAATGAGAGAAAAAGCTTTCAAGTATAGCAAATAATGAGTTTTACCGTCATGTAGCTTTCAACTCCTTCAGAAAATAATGAGAACTGAACCAAAGTAGATGCAGCGATACTGTTAGTTCATAAGATTGCAGATCCCCCATTCTTCATTAAAGCATTTGCATTCAAAGCCATACTTGTTATGCACCCATGCCGGTGGATACCCAACTCTTTTTTCATTGTCCCTCCCATCAAATTATTACTTTTAATATATACTTGTTTTTTTTTAATTTATTTGTTTGTTTTTTTAACTTCTATTATTTTGGCTACCAAAGCTTAGCTGCTTGCGCACATGTCATCCTAATTTAGGTTAAATGCCAATCTTAAAGATGGTATACTTAACATAATAATAAATTGATAACACCTACAGTGGAAAAGCAATGTTGTTTTCCTAATATCTTTATAACAAAAAAAAATTCCCAACCAGATAAAGAACAAGAAAGAAAATGTACTACTCTTTATAAATGCTTTTTGTCATACTCATGTAAAATTCTTCAATAGAAGTCGGTTATGAAATTGAAGAGATAGGTAACTGCTCGGTAATTCACAACTTAAGAGCATGGGGGTAAGATGAGCTATAACTATATTGTCAAAATTCTCTTTTATTTATATTAGAAAATTGAACTACTTTCAAACCGCCTGAAATGATAGTAACTTCTAAACTTTTGGGTAAAGCCCACCAATCGCCCCTTTTGTCAATAATGGTTTTCTCCACTTGTTCCCTTGGTGGCTCGAACTCTTGGTTTGAAGTTGAGCGCTCTACACTCACCATGTTTTGTCGCATGGCATTTCATTCTAAAATTCATGCATAATTGTAAAGGAGACGCCTTATCAGAAGCCATGTGCATCAAATTTTCGCACAACGAATTAAATCTGAAATAAAGGTTCTATTGATCATACAACTTTATCTTTACACAAAAGCTATACGTTCTCATACATATATGATCCTATGTTTCTTAATTCTAACTGAACTGCATCCAATACGTATCAATCAACGTTTTCTACCTTCTACAACCTGTTGTAGGCGTGAAAGTTACAGATCCCATGTATACATCGTACCTTTGCTAGCGCATTCGTTTGAAACTTCGATCTATGTAACTCAATAGTGTTTTGCCCGAGCATTAGCAACTGTTGCTATTTGAATAGCTGATTAGCCTACATAGCCATTGTCACTGGAAAGAGCTTGTCGAGAAAGGTATAGACACCCCCACCTAATAGTAGCGCACCACTGCAAAATAAATGATTAAGCAGGCAAATATCTGGCTGAGTACTTGAAGAATGTGATTAAGATGGTATTAGAGAAGAAGTGACTGAAGTGGAAGATATTTAAGCTATCTCCGAATAACTGTGCCATTAATTTCACAAACAATTTACCTGACTGGATTGATCCATGCTGAGAACTTGCGGAATGAAAGTATACTCTGCAAATGACATGCAGTTGGTCAGTACTTAAATGGTGATAAAAGATTATAATGAACATATGCAAGCAGCAACTCAAGCAGGCAAGAGTAATCTTAAGAAACATGATAGAAGACAAGGAAGCAGGATGAGTGGCGTCGAAGTGGAGGAAGAATTCTTAAAACAATGTCCTCAAATGCAGAGCTCCATAATGTGGATGCTGCAACATGAGGTCCTTGGACCATCTAAAAGCTGCTCGCCACAATAACAATTATATGGACCATATGGAATACCTGCAATGCTCCAGCAAAAGAGGCAGCAAGAAGTAAGGGAGTAACGTAGCCAGTTGTGTATGTCAATAGCAAGCTGCCCCCAATAATTGGATCCTGTTATAGAAGATTATTAAGAAGCTAATTACATTCCTAATAACCAAAATAAATAACATGCAAAGACAGTGTGCAATTCTAATGGTCAACGCCAGGTGCTGAAGTATTTGATTCAAGGCATGCATTATAGAATACTTCTATATGAAAGAAATCCTGATGACATAACTCTAATTCTCTCAAAGATTAAGCAAAATGACCAAGATGGTGGTCATACGCTTGTGCTTTTTGTGTCACTTTTTTTGGAAGGCCCCTTTCCAAAGAAAGAAAGGAAGCAAACATAAGATAACCATCATTTCATCATCCTGAGAACCAAAATGTCAAAATTTGTAGTACCCGAGAAGTAGCAACATAGCCGAGCAAGGTTGCTAGTACTGGTGTACTGCATGGTGATGCAGCTAAGGCAAATGTAAGACCAGCCAAATAAGCTTGAACACCTAGACAATCAAATGTATAAAATGTCAAACTATAATATCTAGCTTACCGCAAGCATTACTGAGATTATGTCCAAACAAGAATGAAGGGTAAAAGTTATAGCCCATTACTTGAAGGAAAGCTAGCAGCTGCTGAGCGAGGATCAAAATTGTCGAAAAATGAGGGAAGTTGTACCTCTATTACCTGCAGCATTGATATAGAAGGAAGACTATAAGTAAATGCATATAAGCACGGAACCAAAAACGCAAACTGAAAACTAGAAAATAATGCTTCTTTTGTACCGTTTATATTTGCAATAGTTTTCATAAAGCTCGATGATAAATTCATTCAGTTATTGCTACTAGTTAGAGGTTGTGAGAAAGCACGGGAGAAAATATATTATTGATGTATTGACATATGTTACAATGAGCCCTATATATATACACACATAACATGTCCTACTCCTAATATATATTGGATTAGGGTTATTTATTTACTCCTATTTACATGACTATTCTAACACTCCCCCTCAAGCTGGTGCATATAAATCATATGTACCGAGCTTGTTACATATGTAGTTAATACGAGGACCAGTGAGGGACTTGGTGAAAATATCTGCAAGCTGATCATTCGACTTCACAAACTTTGTAGCAATATCTCCCGAGAGTATCTTTTCTCTAACAAAGTGACAGTCAATCTCAATGTGTTTAGTTCTCTCATGGAACACTGGATTTGACGCAATATGAAGAGCAGCTTGATTATCACACACAAGTCCCATCTGACTAATCTCACCAAATTTCAACTCCTTGAGCAACTGTTTGATCCAAATTAGCTCACATGTCGCCATAGCCATCGCTCGATATTCTGCTTCTGCACTAGACCGAGCAACCACATTCTGTTTCTTGCTCTTCCAGGACACCAAATTTCCTCCTACCAAGACACAATATCCAGACGTAGAACGTCTATCAGAAGGTGATCCTGCCCAATCAGCATCTGAGTATCCAACGATCTGCTCATGGCCTCGACCCTCAAACAATAAACCTTTGCCTGGAGCTGATTTTATATACCGAAGAATGCGAACAACTGCATCCCAATGACTATCACACGGAGAATCCATAAACTGACTCACAACACTCACAGAAAAGGAAATGTAAGGTCTTGTTACTGTAAGGTAATTTAATTTACCAACCAACCGTCTGTATCTTGCAGGATCGCTAAGAGGCTCCCCCTGTCCTGGCAGAAGTTTAGAATTCGGATCCATCGGAGTGTTAACAGGTCTACAACCTGTCATTCCTATCTCCTCAAGAATATCTAAGGCATACTTTCGTTGTGAGATCACAATACCTGAGCTAGACTGAGCGACCTCAATACCCAGAAAATACTTTAATTTTCCCAGATCCTTAGTCTGAAAGTGTTGAAAGAGATGTTGCTTCAATTTAGTAATACCATCCTGGTCATTGCCGGTAATAACAATGTCGTCAACATAGACCACCAGATAAATACAGAGACTCGAAGCAGAGTGCCGATAGAATACAGAGTGATCAGCTTCACTCCGAACCATGCCAAATTCCTGGATAACTGCGTTGAACTTACCAAACCAGGCTCGAGGAGACTGCTTTAGACCATAAAGTGACCGGCGCAAGTGACATACAAGGCCACGAGACTCCCCCTGAGCAACAAACCCAGGTGGTTGCTCCATATAAACTTCATCCTCAAGGTCACCGTGTAAAAAAGCATTCTTAATGTCCAGCTGATAGAAGGGCCAATGGCGAACAGCAGCCATGGATAGAAAAAGGCGGACTGATGCTATCTTAGCCACAGGAGAGAAGGTATCACTGTAATCGAGCCCAAATATCTGAGTATATCCTTTGGCAACAAGACGAGCCTTAAGACGATCAACCTTACCATCCGGACCAACCTTGACTGCATACACCCAACGACAACCAACAGTAGATTTACCTGAAGGAAGAGGGACGAGCTCCCAAGTACCACTCGTATGTAAAACAGACATCTCGTCAATCATAGCCTGTCGCCATCCTGGATGAGACAATGCTTCACCTGTAGTCTTAGGGATGGAAACAGAGGACAAAGAAGATAGAAAGGCATAATAGGGTGATGACAAACGATGATAACTCAAACCGACATAATGGGGATTAGGATTAAGGGTGGCCCGTATACCTTTCCGAAGTGCAATCGGTTGATTAAGAGGAGACAAGTCCGCAGTATTAGCAAGGTCAGGTGCAGGACGTGAATCAGCTGGACCTGATGCTGGGCGCGGACGACGATGATATGTCAAAAGTGGTGTTCCTGTGGCAGAGGAGCACTAGACTCCTCAACGGCTGGAATGGATAAGACTTCTATAGCGGAAGGTGAAGGAGGAGCTATAGGAGACTCGGGTAAGACTTCTGTGGCGGAAGGTGAAGGAGGAGCTATAGTAGACTCCTTAAAGGTCGGTATAGGTAAGACCTCAGATATATCAAGGGGGTCAGAAAGGTCAGAAGAGGTAAAGAAAGGTTTAGACTCAAAAAATGTGACGTCAGAGGACATAAAGTACCTACGAAGATCAAGTGAGTAACAACGATATCCCTTCTGAACGAGAATAACCAAGGAAGACACACTTGAGAGCACGAGGAGCTAACTTATCTTTCCCAGGGGCTAGGTTATGAATGAAACAAGTGCTCCCAAAAACACGAGGGGGAACAGAGTATACGGGTGATTGGGGAAACAATACTGCATACGGTATCTGATTCTGGATGGGAGAGGAAGGCATCCGATTAACTAAATAACAAGCTGTGAGAACTGCATCGCCCCAAAAACGCAGCGGAACATGAGATTCAATGAGAAGTGTGCGAGCAGTCTCAATGATGTGCCTATTCTTTCTCTCTGCAACCCCATTTTGATGAGGGGTATAAGGACAAGAAGTCTGATGAATAATTCCTTGAGAAGTCATAAACTGCTGAAATTGAGAGGATAAATATTCTAAGGCATTATCACGGCGAAAAGTGCGAATGGAAACACCAAATTGATTTTTAATTTCAGCACAAAAATTCTGGAATATAGAAAACAACTCAGAACGATCTTTCATTAAGAAAAGCCAAGTACATCTTGAATGATCATCAATAAAACTAACAAAATAACGAAATCCCAAGGTTGAACTGACTCTACTAGGACCCCATATATCAGAGTGAACTAAAGAAAAATAGACTCTGCGTGACTCTCAATACTACGAGGATAGGAGGCTCGGGTATGTTTCCCGAGCTGACATGACTCACACTCTAATGTGGATAAACTAGACAAACCAGGCACCATCTTCTGAAGCTTGGATAAGCTTGGATGTCCTAAACGTCTGTGAATTAGGTCCGGAGGATTTGTAACTAGACATGCCTTGGAGGATTTTAGGGAGTTAAGGTAGTAAAGCCCTTCTGATTCAAGTCCTGTTCCAATCGTCTGCCCTGTACTGCGGTCCTGCATAATAAAAGAATCATCAATAAAATATATACCACAATGGAGGGCACGAGTCAAACGACTAACAGATGCAAGATTAAAAGGACAGCCAGGAACATAGAGAACGGAATCTAGAGTGACAGAGGGTAGGGGATTCGCTTGTCCAACTCCTTTTGCTTTGGTTTGAGACCCATTGGCTAAAGTAACAGTGGGAAGAGACTGTGAATACGCAATATTTGACAAAAGTGATTTATTACCAGAGATATGATCAGAAGCGACTGAGTCCACAACCCATTGTCCAGGAGGACTAGACTGGGAAACACAAGCAAAAGAATTACCAGCAACAGAAGTATTAGTCTGAGCAACAGAAGCTACTTGTGGAGATGTCTGCTTACTTGCTCGATACTGAAGGAACTCATTATACTCCCCTTCAGATAAAGAAAATCCCTGGTTACCTGTAGTCTCAGTCTGAGCAACATAAGCATTTTTGGTTGGACGACCATGTAAAGATAGCATACATCACGAGTGTGTCCAAGTTTATGACAATAAGAGCACTTGGGTCTAGATCTTCCATAACGACCTCCTCCTCGTCTATTCTCCATAGTATGAGATGCCCGATTGTCCACTGATTGGGATACGAGGACAGATGAGTCAAGTGTCTGTGATGAGCTCACTGGGTGACTAGGTGCTGCAGCAAGGCGAAGTAATCGAGAGAATAATTCATCAACTGTGGGGACGGTTGGACTAGCCAAAATCTGGTCACGTACTGAATCAAGGTCATTAGGGAGTCCAGCGAGTGTAAGAACTAGAAACATCTTCTGTCGTTGCTCTTGTTGTTTTTCAATACTAGCAGAAACTGGCATCAATGTCTCAAATTCTTCCATGACTGCCTGAACTTGTCCCAAATACGTAGACATATCTAATTCCTGTTTCTTCAAGCTTGTCATTCGCGATATTACATCATAGAAACGAGATATGTCATTAGTGTATAGATTACGAGCCTTTTCCCAAACTAAATAACATGTCTGGAATGGACAGAACAAGGGCATCAACTTGGAATCAATAGATCGCCACAAGATACTACATAACTGAGTATCGACCTTCTCCCACTGTGTTTTGGCCTTTTCATCACCTTCGCTAGCCTTTTTTGTTAAATGATCTTGAACTCCTTGACCTTTACACCACAACTCGACAGATGAAGCCCAATCTAAGTAGTTTGAACCTCCCATTAAAGGTTCTGAGGTAATCATAACACCGGAACTGCCAGAACCCGGGTTTCTAGACCCGAAAGCATCGACTCCCAAAGACACGGTTGGATTATCACCAAATAACAAAAAGAATCAATTGAAAATTCTCTGAAACAGATGAAGAAAACACTGTGTTTGCCGGAAAAGTACTGTAGCTGCCGGAAAAATCAGTGTAGTCGCCGGAAAAACTCAAAGTGGTCGGAATTAAAAAATAAAAATATGGACAGGCTCGGAATTGCAGGGTGATCCAACTGTCCTGAAGGAGTGAAGCCGAAATCTGACAGGAAGGGGTCTCACGCGCCGGCGCGTGGGACAGACGCGCCGCCGGAAACAGTGCTCCGACAGGCGCGTGACGGCACGTGGGTGACTGTTTTTCGGTGATTTTTTCTGGGGTTTGGTCGGATCTCTCTTGGGAACCTTGTGGTGGTGTTGGATTTTGCACAACACTGTTAATTAGTGACTTTGACGCAATAAGTCACTTAGGTCACCGGAAAATTGCACGGTGACTGAGTTCTTTCTTCCCGGATATCGCTGGAATGACGCACAACGATAAATTTCTCACCGTAGCTCTGATACCATGTGAGAAAGCACGGGAGAAAATATATTATTGATGTATTGACATATGTTACAATGAGCCCTATATATATACACACATAACATGTCCTACTCCTAATATATATTGGATTAGGGTTATTTATTTACTCCTATTTACATGACTATTCTAACAGAGGTTAAAACATAAAACATGCTAATATAAAGCTCCCCCAAATTCTAGTGAATTGACTTGCCCTTTTGATTATGGAGGGAAGAGTATGAACATGTTAATTGCTGGCACGAAACTTAATTATGAACTTCAGTAGGAACATATACGTCATAAGGGTCAGAAAGATAGTCTCAAGACTAGGACTAATTCCAAACCAATCATTAATATGACTTGTACTTATATTCACATGTTTTGAGACTAAGAAACCTCTAAACAGTAAAAGCATAATTTTGGCTAAATCCAAAAACACAATTGTACTTAGATCTGATGGTTTTACCCACAATTTTCACTATCAAGGTACCAAAACTATCAGTCATCATTTTATTCAAACGTCATCACATATCACACTGTCTTTTCCCACACAAGTTCTCGTTACAATAAAGGTGATGTGGGAACATCTGGTATTGCAAAATACATCAACTTTGTTTTTAACTGATACTTATTTATGCAAGCAAAAATTATTAATATATTAAACGAATAAGCCCTAATACCTTAATAGGACAAAGCTCTGAAGATCGACAAAACACAGATGCAACCATGGTCTCAATAAAGATTAAAAACAATAGTACTCAACTGATACTTAAAATAAAAGGATACTACCACACTATTTAAACATTCAACATATGTAGTTACCTCTAACAGGTTTAAACCCATAACAATAGCTAAAAAGGAAGCAGCCACAGGCAGCCCTTGTCCTATTTGCCCATATGCCTTTCCAGCAAATGCAGCTGCAATGCCCAGCAGTGCTAGCGTAGTTGCCAATCCCAGGGCAAATGCAATTGAATCCCCAACAACCTGTCCAAGACGATAGCCTAAGTGAAAACAATGAAATTTGAACTAGCACTATGCCCTAGTTGGTTGTCAGGTGGAAAATGCAGAACCCTGCAAAGCTTTGTTCATAGAAACTGCAATTTCTACTTTCTATTACTCCTTTCACATTAAATATCGCACCTTTTGGTTGGATATGGAGTATAAGAATTAAGATATTAGTTTGATTTCTAGTAGATTGAAACTTAGTTTGATGGTGAAAACATCATGTCGAAGTTCAAACTTGATTAATATTTTTATGATTTTTTATCAGTAAAGTGTAACTTCTATGGATGACAGCCAGCAAAAAGCAATGATCTGAGAGAGTTACAACCAAAAGTAACGTGCCATTACTAAATTCTGTACTGAGCTAAGGAAGTCAACCATGGCATCAGAGTCCGTGAAATTTACAGTAGCCATGTTACGCCAAATACTAAGCAAATAAACAATAACGTTAAATTTGATTAGTTAAGAGAATTTGAAATCTAGAATCATGTCGAACTTTTTCTATAAGTCCCAAAGTGGAAATTGAGACAGATGATTATTGTAGAGAAAATCATACACATGCCGTCCATCAAGACATATAAGCCAAATAACATTCACCCCTTAAAGGATTTACATGTAAACCTGGAAAATATTTTCTATACGGTATGTAATTTACGTTCCTTCATTGCAAATAATGCACATCAAAAGTGGAAAGGACAAAGAACAAACAGTAAAAAGTTAGATATAAAATTAAGGTTCTTACCGCTACTCTGCTTTTCCCGGAGCCAAAAGCCCCTGGACCATTTTCAAAGAACATAAAATAGTATCAGAGAGGAGAGACCTTATGATGCATATTTAGAGAGCAAAGATTCAACTTCCAAGTCCTACCAATATAACCAAGGGTCAGAGGCAGCACACTGAGTGTACAAGGTGAAAGACTAGTTACAAGCCCTGCACCAAAAATAGTGGCCAAACTGCAAAGAGAAAAGTCTAAGAATCAGAAGTACTAAAACCTTTGTTAATACATTCTATCAGTACCAGACACAATATAAATGATACAAAATTTAGACCTGGTGAAACTAAGAGCAGTCAACTGGCCCTGAACAGCTTCATTAGCTTGTTGACCAGCAGAATACAGAAGGCCACCAAAAATATCTCCAACGCTTCCATCAGCTAAAGTATAGACAGCACTAGAAAAATCCTGAAGAAAATGACAGTCCCCTTAGCATATAATCCAGTGAAGATTTACCGGAGTGTTATGTGACAACACATTCCACTAGCAAATGAATACCAGCTTATATTGCAAAGAACCACAGAAAAATGTCCATCAAATTCAACTAGGCATAACAAAGATACAACTCAATTGGGCCCACAGTACAGAGTACAAGTGGCTTTATACATTTAGCTCGATCAGTGGGTCAAGCTGCAGTCCAAAGTTTATCTAGTTCATCAGTTCCCTCAAATTGTTGAGGTTTGAACAAGGGTCTCATATCTTATGTAACCAGGCATCTAAATTAATGTGTCATCATTAACACTGGTATATAAAAGATTAAAATTTCCACATGTATTGTTAAGTACAAATCTCCCATTAAGCCAGAAAATAGACATACAAAATGCTGCAGAAAGTACAACAAATTTAGCTTCTCGGAAAAAAAGAATCAGGAGAAAGTCTTCTATGAACTTCTTTACTCTAGATTGTTGATGTTATTTCAGTCACTGTTATTTTCATAAAAACAAGTAAACAGAACAGAGTACTAAGGAAAGAATCATTTCTTAAATTCAGACGAAATAGGTCAGGAAAAAAGACACGCATCCACATAATTAGTACATGGACTGTAAATTTGAGACTCGTGGGAACAGAAAAGAAGAAAGAAAAGGTAACATGGATCAAACAGATGTTGGATGGGTCATCTTATGTTATCATGTGCTACGATGGTTTTAAAGCCCAATAGCCCAGGGATATATGCAACAGAAAACACTCCCCCCTGGTTAGAAGAGACAACAGGCACCAAGTAACAAAGTAAGACACTTAAGGTTGACAAGGAAGAATCCTCACCATCATGTTCTCCATCGTCACAGCATCTGCAGCATGTGTTGTAACCAAATTTGCTGCTAAATGTGAAGACCGAAATAATTAATATTGTCTTGTTGCAAAGCATGAAGTAATATGAAAATATGCACAAGCCTTCACAAACAGAAAAGAAGAAGTCCAAACCATTGGAAAAGCCAATACGAAATGTAAGCTACAGTTACTCAATGATTTTAATACAGATGTCACAACTCAAGTCCACAAACATTCTGAAAAAAACACATGAAACAGCTCATATGATACATGATCAGTAAAGAAACAGAAATAATGATTCCCTCTACAGGGCTCAGCAAGTTACGGTGAAAAATCATCAGCAGTTCTGAGTAAAATCAGTATACTCAAGTGAGTCCAGCTTCCCTTAATGTCATTCAGATGCCCATGTAAGTGAGGGGATTTGATTTTGATGAAGAAAATCACTGGAACAAAATCACAGTATAAGAGTAATTTTATGCTACAACCTTTGACTTGGTCAGCCATTTATTACTCCACTGCCAAAGCAGTTCAGAACATGTTTTGGATTGAATGGATCCTGATTCCTCTTCAAAAGAATTGCCTTTGTTATCATGTTATGGTTTAGTGGGAGAAAACGAGCAGTGGGGCATTGAGCAATATGGCATGGTTTGCTCCCTTAGCACTTAGTGGAAAATTTAGAAGTTAAGGAAATGCAGGGTTTCTAGGGGATGAAGAAGTCTTGCCAAGACAATCTTTTAAGCTTCTGTTTAGAAATGATTGGTTGCTCGTTTTAATGAGCCATATTTTAGAGTAAGATTTTTTCTGCGTATATAGCTTCTATCTTTGGTTGCTCTTTGTGGTCACGGGCGGAGCTTGCTTGAATGAACGGAGTTCAATTGAATCCCCATCGTCAAAAATTTACACTGTGCAAATAGGGCAGAAACTAGCTTTTGGTTATAAATAAGCTGTTGAATCCCCTTATGTCAAGGGAAAGTTCTAATAAAGTGGCAAGGGGGTTCAAATCCCAGGTCTGACATTTTGGAATCCCCTTGTATAAATTTCTGGCTCCGCCAATGTTTATGCAGTCAAGTCTCAAATTGTGGACAACTGGACATGTTATTACTGCTGAGCACATCAACAGCATATATATGATTTTCCCTAGCAAATAAACTAGAATGCTAAAACAATATACCTCTCCCTAGTAAAAACTTTTCATGATTACCGAGATTGTCTAAGGAGAATACCTAAGACAGCACTGGTGAACATTGTGCATCTAATTGGAACACTGGTGCAAGCCTTTGATAAAGAAAAAACATCTTCACATAGATCCTTCGGTATTTCTTTGCTCGATGAGATGCTTCTGCTGAGCATTTTCCTTTGCTCCACATTGCAATGCGCACCTAGAAGAATGAACAGAGAAAAGTAGAATTCCGCAGTTTTAGATAACAATCTAATACAGAAATCACATGATTAAATAGAAAGTTTAATACAGTAAATAATCAGAAAGCAGACACTATATCCAATTGGACCAAAATACATGTGTCAAAACTTCTAACGAAGCACTAGAATTCAAATTTGTACCAAAAGAAACAAATAACTGAATTGGCCGAGCTATTGACCTCAAGAGTAATCAGATTAAAAAAATTTATAAAAAAAAAAGGAAGAAGAAAAAATTAAGGATACATAAGATAGCAGGCAAGGTTTGAAGAGGAATTACTTGCCCTGAATTCTTCGTGGAAGATGCTTCAAGCTTGAGATAGTGATAGCAAGCTGGAGCGCCATGAGAGAGAGGTAGAAGACTAGCAATGAGCTTGTTCTGTTGATTGAACCGTTGATATTTTTTCATTTTTCTCTCTAGTTCATTTAAAGAAAAATTACACATACCTCCTGTAAAGTTTCAACTTATTGTATACACTCCTTAAAGTTTCATATATTACACAGATCACTATCCTTTCATATCTTGTTAAAGTCTACAACTATGTATAAGACAACTTTGGAGTCTGTTCTTGCGTGTTAAACTTATTTGAAAAATTGTTCAAATTTGTCCATGTATTATTTGAAATCGCTCACTTTTGCTCCAACTAGAAATTGGTTGACTTCATGTATCCAAATTTTTCGATAGAAAGGATCCAAATTTAGCCTTAAACTTTTATTATTGTTTAGAGTTACCCTTGTATTGGAACTTTTCCTAACGATTTACAATTCATTCCTCTATTATAAAATATTTGCCTTAACAAGTTAATATATTATTGGATCAAGCACATGCTACACATGTTAGTTTCCAATGATATGACATTTCATTCAATTCTAGTAGTATTTGCACGCTATCGTTGTTTAACTCGAAAATGCAAAAACATTGACAAGCTTAGGCTAAAGAACACTATATAACTTTTACATTGACAAGCCCTTAGAGTGAACATTAATAAACAAAATCATCACTCTTCCATAACTAATCAGACAAAAGAATCATCCATTCATTCATATAATTTTTTGGCATGTTGAGTTCTCTCAATCTTGCTTTCGTTCCTCGTGACTTTTTCCTCCAATTTCTCATTTTTTGAAATAGCCTTGGCAATGGCCTTCATTTGACGTACATTCTTTGACCTTTTCATCTGTACTCCCTTCATCTTTCTGCAATAACAAATATATGACGTGAGCGAAAAGTGAGGAATTCCAAGTGTAAATATGTCTGCACCCTAGATACACACATGCAGGCAGTGACAGAGGCAGGATTTCCGCTAAGGGGGTTCAAAAAAGAAAAGAAAAGATTAAAAAATTAAAAGAGATTGTAGCTAGTGGGAATTGGGTTCATAACCAAAGGTTTTGAACCCCTCATAACCAAAGGTTTTGAACCCTAGTGTCAAGGGGATTCAAAATATAATATAAAGAGGTAAAAAACAGATTTTGCCTTGTAAGTGTAATTTTTCGGCGAAGGGGGTTCGGGTGAACCCCCTTCCACCCCCCTAAATCCGCCTCTGCATTCAAGAAGCTTTAATTGTCACTTCTTATTTAGCTTTCGCTTCATATTATTGACAAAAAGAGGTGTTAACCTCATGAACTTCTTAACTTCTCCATCAACTCCTTGCGCTTCTTTTTGCAGCCCCTAAATAACAAGACTAGAATGCTTCATATGTTCTGTCATCAGAAAACCTGGTTTGAGGCAATGGACGGTTAGGGGTCACTTCAGACATTGGAGCTAGACCCGCATGGATACCAAGGGAGAAAGTTAGAGACTTAGAGTTGTCAGCTTCTAATACACGGCGTGAATCAGACGTTATGTAATAGCAAGTAGTATGGTGTACGTGTAGACACAAGTGAACGGTGTCCAACCACTGACTTCTAAGGTGCAGAAGCATCCTAGGATAGATGCCTTTTCCATTTACCACGTTACCTACACAGACAGGCCTAATGCAGTGTATGCATAAATAGAAACTAAAGAAAAATCACCAACTGACCGGCACACCTATAAACTATCTACCGGTTGCACTACTCAGTCAATTGGGTCAATTAGCATTTATTCACCGCCTTAAACCAAAATTAACCCACTACTATTCGCACATATATACAGCTTCAACACCGGTACCACTAAACCCCTGGTAGCCTTAACAGCAAATCCAATCAGCAAAACTCGAACACCACCTTACAACAACAAAAGGAAGGGAAAAAGAACACCAAAAAAATGTTTCTCAGAGAGATCAACATTAAGATCCTGATGACGAAGATATCTGCAGCTTATCTCCTAACAAAGTGAGCCCTTCCTACAAAGCTATGTAAATTATCACCTCCAATTAAATCAAGGATCATTGCCGAAAGAGCCACAATAGAGTCGAAGATCTTTTCCTTTTTATCCTTTCCCATGCTCATGAATTAAGATAATCTTGTCTCATAGCAAGTCAATAGAGCCATCCAAGAGCAATGACAGTCCCAATGGATAACTATCAAGGAATAACTGGGTATTGACATTTGGTACAGGTAGAAAAGAAGCATCCTAAAAACTATAAGGAGTGGCAATGACATCTGACTGCATACGTTGCTCTCCAAAAAGGTTGGTACAAGCATATGCATAGTGATGGGAGAACTTAAGTAGACTAGTTTGCATAATGCGATCTTATCCTATTAGTAATTCCTAGGAAGCACGCCAAGCTACTTCTTAAGATAATAGTATATCAGTCTTTCAAAAATTAATATGATAACAAGGGATACTGATTATAAAATATACTAGGTATTTCGGAGTCAATTCTTATGATCATACAACATAATGAAACAATGAGTAGCGCATAATCTAAGTAAAATTGCCAGCGAACAAACCCTGTTCCCAAAAAATTGCTAGTGAACAAGCATACTATTGAAATATGTTTCAACACATTACAACGTGCTTCTACACGCATGTTCATCAGATAGGAATTAGCTCATAAGGCTTCTATTTACATTTGAAAGTCAATGTTTATCAATTTTTCTGTTTACAGATAAGTGATATGTTACATCAAAAGAGGGATAGAATTCCTAAAGAATATAAAGCACTAAAGCAGCCAACTTAGCTAGATAAAAACTATTCTTTTCCCCAAACTGTCTCAAGAATAGTTCAGAATTTTATTATACATGAGAGTGTAATTACTGGAGTATGTACAAAGCACACCTTAACTCAATTTTTCTAGAGAGCACCAAGTTTGATTGCTAATCATTAAGTATTTATAACACAAATTGAACATAAACAACTGACCTATGTGATCCACCTATATGTGGTTTTGGAGCTGCTGACTCTGAAGTATCCATTTCTGAAATTAAGCAGTAGACATACAATGACTCAACAGGAATTACGGAAATTTTTGTAAGAGAATGATAAAGAAGACAGTGAAAAATTACATTAGTTAATTACCTTGGGGACCCGTGACCGTCTTGTCAGAGGAGATATCCATAGCCGCACGACCATTTTTCTTATTCTTGTTTCTGTTCTTCGCCATAGCTATGCGAACAGGGAGACCTAAGGATTTCTTCAACAGTTGTAATTGCAACGAAAGGGTTTAGGGTTCCGCAAATCGAAATAGTCTGGCTTGTCTTGTCGGATTGCCTGATGGGCCAGGAGGCTGCTCACTAGCTGGAGCTAGTCTAGTAAGATAATTTTGGAGCCCATTAGGATGTAAAATTTTGAAGAATTAACCCAAATAGCCACCCACTCAAGTCTCAACCGCTTAAATTAAAAACAGTCGGTGGAGGTATAATATATGTATAATTTATGTATTATTTATATATATATTATTAAAAAAGCATGAATACAATATCGATTTACAAAAATAACCTTATAATATTAAGCATAATAACTCATAATAAAATGACATAACCGGAATTCTAGATATTAGTCTTATAATTTTATTAGTTTTAGGACATAATACTACACATTAGAAATCCTACATGATTACCTTTAGGAATCCTATTAGTATAATTACTTTCGGGCGATCTAATTCATATAAAATGACAAGTAAATATCTTTAGTCATGTAATCCTATTACTTTTAGGATATACTTCTTAAAAATTCCTGTTACTAATTTAATTCGAAAACGTATTATTATATCCTATTACTAATTTAAATTGAGTATGTATTGTATTTTTCAAATCTATTTAGAAAAAGCAGAGCCTATTTTATTATAAAAGCATAAATACAATATTAATATACCAAAATAGCCCTAAAATATTAGGCGGAAGGACTAATAGAGAAAGACATAACTGCAAGAACCTATTTTTTGGACTACAATACCTTCTTTGATAATTTTATAATATTTAAGATTTTAGAATTAATGAAATTTCATCTATTAAATTCTTATTAAAAATATGTAGGAAGATTTAATAAAATTAATTTCATAAGAATCCTCTGTATTGGCAATACACTACCACTCCATAATGTCCAATACCAAAAAAAGATAAAAGTAATATTAAATGGACTGCATAAGAGTTGTTTGAGAAAGAAAATACCCCTACGATAATATCTTTGAATTATTTTCCTATTCAAATAATATTTTTTTTATCAATTTTTCGTGTAAAATATTGAAAAATACCCAATTATTCAACAACAACTAAGAAAATATTTAAGAATATAAATATGTGAGAAAGAAAAAAATATGGTTGGTAAGAGTCAATACCACTAATGATTCTACAAATATAAAGATCTAAAAGTGAAATGTCATATCAATCTTTTACTCTTTGTAAATATAATTTATAGTGGAGAAAATTATAACTAAGACTAAGAGATGAACTAATATTAAGATCTGAATCAACGTAGAATAAATTATTTTTTTATGTTAAAACCAAATAATTAAATTTTTTAATTAATTATTTAGCAAGAGAATCCAATTCAATTATTTTTTAAATTCATCATTTGAGTAAAATTCTTATTCAAATTTAAAATAAAACTTGGGATACGTAAAGTTATTCCATGAAAAGGGCGGTAGAACACAAAATAAAAATGTTAGTATATTATTAAGAATCAAAACGATATGCAAGTGACTAAGGAAGCACAATCAAAGCTAAATCCTAATCAAGAACAATCTTTCAACACTATATTATAAAGAGTCGCATCTGGTATAACGGAATTATTCTTTGTAGATGCCTCTGGCGGAATCGAAATAATATTTTTATGTCAAGCAGCAAAATTGATAATAGGGATGAAGTACTTATGGCAAAGTGTCAAACGATCGAAACAATTGCACAGAATTCTTATTAATGAACTGTTTGGTGGAACATTAATGGTTTGGGAGGTGATTTCTATCAAGTACTACTAGTAGTTCCGACAAAAGTAGAGACTATAAAAACTATTTTGCCAAAGTTATACTTCTGGCCTCAAACGAAAAAGATTCAACTGACAAGAAATATAAAGTAAAAACAGATCTAGTATTATGTTTTCTTGCTTCGTGTCAAAAACGAAGACGAGCATCCAATAAAAGATGATTTGATTTTTCCTGAACACTTGGTTATCAATCCCAATCGTAATAGCAGTGCATTTAATAAGAGAAATATTTCTATCATTAGATTAAAACGCAATTTGTGCAAATCGCATGATAGAATTAAAAAGATATCTTAGCTAGTAAAAATGAATATGTTGATTAACTAAATAAAAGATTGATTGCAAGATTTTATAATAAAAATAAAATATTTTTCAATTTTTGACTCAGTAGAAAATGATACCAATAATTACTACCAAGAAGAATACTTAAATACTTTAATACCAAATGGCCTTCTACCATACATGTTTGTTGTCGAGTATATTATTTCTTATGTACTATAGTGTCACAATATATATATATATATATATATATATATATAGACTAAGTTAAAATCGATCTTACATTGTGTATAGATTAATTTTAGAAAAAAATATGTCTGTCATTAGTTGTGCGAGACCTCTTTTTTGTCTCACAACTGTGTGGGTCCCAGAATTTTGTGGATCCAGATGTGTAAGATATGGGTCCACAAATATGTGAGATAAAAAGAGGTCTCAGACAACTAACGTCAGCTGTGTGCGGCACAAAATAAAATTGGGAGAAATTAAAAAATAGCCAGATTTACCACTGGTCGTTGAAAAATAGCCAAGTTTCAAAAGTCATCGAAATTTAGCCACTTTAAATCTGAGCGAAAACACTGTTCAAAATTCGGAAAAATACGCCCGCAAATTTTACGGGAGTTCCAGCATAAGTATGCTTGAACTCCCGTAAATTTTACGGGAGTTCCAGGATAACTATGCTGGAACTCCCGCAAATTTTACGGGAGTTCAAGCATAATTATGCTGGAACTCCCGCAATTTACGAGAGTTCCAGCAAGTATAATTGTCCAGTATAATATACTGGAGTTTGGAGCACTGGTGCTCCAGTCTCCCGCAAATTTTACAGGAGTTAGCAAAGTATACCGGTCCAGCATAATATGCTGGGGTTCGTACACAAATGCACCAGAACTCCTGTATATTATACTGGACCGGTCCCTGTTGCAGCAAAATAGTGGCTATTTTTTATTGACTTGATAAACGCTGGCTATTTTTCATTGACCAGTGTAAAAACTGGCTATACCATGATATTTTAACAATAAAATTACTCCCAAACACCCTCTAAAGAAGAGAATAATTCGTAGTTGTGGCATAGGGTATGAAAGTGCACTTCTCTTTTGGGTTTTCAAAAAAAAAAAAAAATATATATATATATATATATATATATATATATATATATATATATATATATAACAACTGTTATTAATTGTATTACTTTAAGTAGATTTTGTTTTAACAACAATTACCTCTGGACTTCTATCTTTGCTAATTGCTTAAAGTTATGTCTATTCAAGTGCGAATAATGTATGCACATCAGTATATGTTTATTTGTCGAATCATGTACAAGTTCCTCATCAAATATTTTTATTTTGTCATTTCAGCTTAGTGATGTGCATGGTGAACCTACTTCACTTATGGATGTACGAGGATTGATGGCAGCAGTATGAATAACCAAGCAAATATGTACTTTTTCATATTATTTATTGTGGAACCACTTTATATAAATTTTGATATGTTTGAATTATACTACATGAATTTGTTGTCACGATTCGAATCTTCCACCGTCGGGACTGTGATGGCACCTAACATTGTACTCGCTAGGCAAGCCAACTTTATAGAATATTCCACCTTTTTCCTTTATCTTTTAATAATTAAAACTAACCAAAGTAAATCAGCGGTAAATGCGGAAGAACACAGTTTAAAGGATTATCTTTATGCTAATAACGAAAACCGAAATAAATTCCAACCAGAAACTGCTGTCACAACTCACGAACAGTCTATGAATACTACAATCATTGGTTTGAAAGAAAAATATACATATGTCTCGGAGAAAAGTAAAACAGAATGCAGAAGATATAAGGGGACGCCAGGGCCTGCAGACGCCTGCAGGACTACCTTGGGTCTCCTGAATGCAGTGATAGCAACCAACCTCTCGATCAGCCACTAGCTCTGAAATCTGCACAAAAAGTGTAGAGTGCAGTATCAGTACAACCGACCCCATGTACTAGTAAGTGCCGAGCCTAACTTCGACGAAGTAGTGACGAGGCTACGGCGGGGCATAGCAATATATATATATATATATATATATATNATTTTGTTGACTGAGTTAGGGCGAGGGCCTATATTGTGAGGATACTTTTGGATCGGGCTGCATGCCGTAGCAATATATATATATATATATATATATATATATATATATAACATGCAACAGTTTATATTAAACAGAAAGGAAGTACAGAATAAAACATAACCGGAACTTGCATTAAATAAATACGGAACCCAGTCATTCTACTAGTATTCAGCTATAACCAATCCTTAAGGGTGTTTCAACATCACAGTAATGAACCTCAACAGAAATGAATACATAACAACCAATAACAGTATCAATATTCACCCTTATTGCTCCTTGTTGCGGCGTGCAACCCGATCCCACCAGTCCACCTTTATTACTCCTCAATATATCACCTTATTCCTCCTGTTGCGGCGCGCAACCCGATCCCGCCTGTCCACCCTTTGTTGGCCCAAGTTCAGGTAAAATTTTGAAGAATGACAAATGAACTCAGTCATGGACCAGGTCCATCATGTGAGGCACAATATTTATCAACCTATACATGTGAGATGCACGTGAAGGAGATAAGTCTCAGTGATCAAGCAGCAATATCTCCTGAACTGATCGAAAAGGTTGCATATTGGATAAGGAGTGAAAGTCTCCTTATGAGAAGAGAACTCAATCCGGATAAAGGATAGGGTTGGAGTTTGTGTTGTTCAAGGACTCAACTTCGATGGAAGATCAGCAATTAAGTCTTAATCAAACTCTAATACTAACTCATTAAATAACAGTGATTGTTCTCTTTTACAGGTATGCACAAATGCAGAAGTTAAAGTAAATTGAGAGCAAAAGAGCGAGGCAATTTTGCAAGCAATTTATGTGAGATTCAAGTGTGCATTCCTGAAGCTACTTAGACAAGATAGAAGAACCAATTCCATTGTGTCTTTCTTTTATTATAGTTCAATTGTAGTAGGTGATTTAAATTTGTACCTTTCAGCTTTTATAGAAGCACTTGTATTAGGTACTTTGAGTATTCAAGTTAGAGTTAACTTGAAGTTGTCGCAACAGCTGAGGCTATGTGCCACAACGGGATTAGAGTTTAATCCTTAGGTTTACAAGAGTTTTGTAAATGTTGTTTTGGCTCAGTAATTTTAGTGGAAGTTTGGGAAAATCCTACTGAGTAGTAGGTCGTGGTTTTTTCACCTTTTGAGCCAGGTGTTTTCCACGTAAAAATCTCTGTGTTCTTTATTTTATGTACCTTTAATTCCGCAAACAGTAGTAGACAGTATACCTAGAAGAACCAGGTTCTTCTAGAGTGAAAATTGGGTACCACACAAATCACCCCCTCTTGTGTGGTATTAATGTTTAGAACATCAGTTAATATCCATTGTTTCAGCAGTTCTTTAAATTTGTTTGTGTTTTGTTTAGAATGAAGGTTGTGGTTTCTGGAAATGGCAAGATGAAGAATTCTCTGATGCTGCATTAATTGCAATTAACAATGTACGATTAGAAGCTGCAAATCGAGATATTAAAATGTTGAATATAAATATGGAAGTTCTTAAAGTTGATAGAGATGGCTCGAAAGAAAGGGTCAAAGTATTAGAGGCAATGAAGAATTCTGAAGTTAAAAAAGTTATGAAATTGGAAGACAAGTGTTGAAGATGAAGATGTTCATCATAATTTTTAGTGCCCTAATGGTTGGATTTGCTTCCTCGTTTATGAAGTGAATTACTTTGTACAATCTTGTAACATTAATGTTTTCATTTAGTACCAATGGCAACTGTTAGTGAACTAATTTTTTTTGCTAAAGTAATGTTTGTAATGTATGGATTCCAGTCGTTTATCATTTCAAATGACTATTAGTAGTGCAATCTTTCCCGTAGAATGTCTTATGTTAGTAACATATGTGATGTTGGTTCCAATAGAATTTGTAGTAGAATGTGTCATCTTTCTAGTAGAATTTGTATTTTTCCAGTAGAATTTATCGGAGCAGGCTGCAGTTAATCTATGTACATTACCAACTGATCAAAGAAAAAAGTCACAACTGATTAAAAAGGGCTAATTAACTGCATAATTTACCAACTGATTGCACACTAATTAACTGCCGTAATTACAAACTGATAACAAACTAATTAAGAGAAACAACAACATAAATTACCAAGTGATAAAACACCTTTAAGCAAACAAATAGTAGCAGCTTACCAAGTCAGAAGTTTGACATTTACATCAAATTAGAATAGTGGATGCTATACTATAACTGCAAAAATCTACACAACTAAGTCATAACATGACATCCACCTATAAATTCACACATCCAAAAAATTACCAAGTACTGTCATACTGCAGTAATTACATGCCAATTTAAACCAACACAAACCAAAAGAAAGTGACATGGGACATATTGTCAGATCCCCTTTCTTGGTATCAATTTCAGGACTTTCTGTCTATGTTGCTTCTCTAACTGACCTCCAGTCATTGCAACCTTTTCCTTCCATGTCAAGTTTGTTGGAGAGTAAGGAAGATCGATTGGTTCACAAACACCTATGTGATCCCCCTTGAAGATGATTTTCCTATTTCCAGTTGGCTTTTGGATTTGCTGCCATTGATGCAATCTGATGCCTGATTCTGATATAACCTTTGGCTGTATTGCCGGGTCAGGATCATGTTTAACAGCTGGATTGAAAAAGTTTGGAAGTGAGCTCACTGTTGGAGTATGCATAAAGACAAAGTCACTGAATTGACTATTCTGGGACACTTGAGGTGCAGACAAGAGAACATCTACATCTTCAGCTTCTATTTGTGATTGTATGACATCTTCATCCTCACTGTTTCATCAATAAAAGTTCTCTTCTTCTGTGCTGTATTTCTCTTCTTTGATGTTTCACCTACTTTAGATGATTGTTTTCCCTTTGGAGTTTTTCCCTTTTAGTGGCTAGTTATACAAAAAAAAAAGCAAGTTAGAGATGCATCAATGTATAGTATAAATTACCTTTTTGCATCCTTTTGCATTGTGGTTTGGCTCCCCACAATTTCCACAAGTCATAACTCTACCCTTCCTTGACAAACTCCACTCACCTAGCCTCTTACTTGCCTCATCCTTTTGTCTAACCCTTTTAACCTTTGGCCTGCCGGCCAGCTTTACTAATTTTGGTGGTTCCATAGCTTGAGATGGTTCAATTTTCTAGAATTTCTCACCAGGAACAGGTTTTATCTTAGGCCTACAATTTAGAAGATATGCCTCTATCACGACCCGAATTTCCCACCCTCGGGAGTCGTGATCGCGCCTACTAGTGAGAGCTAGGCAAGCCAACCAACTGAACTATTTGACTTATTTTCCATTTTTGATTTCACTAACGACTTAGAACCAACAATTAATAACAACATAATTTAACAAGCGGAAGAATAAATTTCAATCTTAAAAATACTGCTAATACAATTCCTTAACAAAACTACCCAAGATTTGGTGTCACAACTTCAGAGACTGTCTAAGAGCACTACAAATAAGGGTCAGAAAGAAATAACAAAATATTATCTCTGGAACTACATAAGAGAAACAGGAAAATAGATAGAGGGAGACACTAAGGCCTGCGGACTACCTCGGGTCGCCTAATAAGCAAGAAGTTGAAGCCTCACTACGGTCCGAAATCTGCAGCACTGGGATCTACACAAAAGAGTGCGGAGTGTAGTATCAGCACAACCGACCCCATGTGCTGGTAAGTGCCTAGCCTAACCTCGGCGAAGTAGTGATGAGGCTAGGACCAGACTACCAAATAAACCTGGGCAGATAAATAATGTACAGCGGAAAAATGAAAGCAGAAACATATATGTCAAGGATGGGAGGGGGAAACTTGCTGTGGGGAAATATCAGATAGCAACAAAAGAACAACAGTTAAAAATATGGGACAACACAATTCAATTTTTTTCAACAAGAATCAGAAATCAAACAAGTGCACGGCATAACCCTTCGTGCTTTTACTCTCATCCTCACCATAATATCAATATAATCGGCACGGAATGGTACATCGTGCGGCACGACATCACCCTTCGTGCTCTCACAAATAATGATAATAATACACGGCATCACCCTTCGTGCTTTAACACTCTCTCACCAAAATAATGCACGGCATCACCCTTCGTGCTTTACACTCTTCCTCACCCAAACAACAAATACAAACAATAAGGGCAAAGAATAAATGAATCATAATAAAAATCCCAGCAAGGGAACAATATCAAAACCACAACATCCCGGCAAGGGAACAACATTAAAACGACAACGTCCCGGCAAGGGATCAATACCATAAACCCTTTCTCATTTTCACATTTATCTCACAACTTGATTCACAATTTGAGCCAATGCTCTATAAGGTTCAATTGCCAATTATACTTTCATAAATCACTTTGCACTTGAGCCAATGTTCTTCAATATACACATACCAATATTCTTTCCACAAACCTTGATCAACAATAGCAATCACCACATTAAACATGAACCATACAACAAAGTCACATTAATTACAACATAAGACTCACGGGCATGCTTGACACCGACGTATAGATACTAGTCACTATACCTATACGTCGTACCCAACACATAACACATAGCATATAAGACCAAACTCCTATTCCCTCAAGCTATGGTTAGACCAAACACTTACCCTGATGCCTCGCAATTCAAGCCTCAACTATAGCTTTACATCTTGATTCCACCACCAATTCGCTCGTATCTAGTCACAAGTTACTTAATTACATCAATGAATGCTAAATAAACAATTTCTAATGCATGAAAATAAGTTTTCTAAAGCTTTTTCCCAATAAGTCAAAAATCGACCCCGGGCCCACATGGTCAAAACCCGAGGTTCGAACCAAAACCCGACTACCCATTCACCTATGAAGGCAAATATATAATTTGTTTGAAATCGGACCTCAAATCGAGGTCCAAATCCCCAAAATTTAAAAACCTAGGTTCTACCCAAAATACCCAATTTCCCCCATGAAAATCATTGATTTTGAGTTGAGATCATGTTAAAAGATGTTAAGGATTGAAGAAAACTAGTTAAAAACGACTTACAATTGATTCGGAGAAGAAGTTGCCTTTGAAAAATCGCCCTAGAGTGTTTATGTTTTGAGAAGGTGTGAAAAATGGTTAAAAATTCGTCTAAGTATGGATTTTATAGGTCTCAGATATCGCAATTGCGACCAGGGTTCGCAATTGCGAACCCCTCAGACTGTGACTTTCGCAAATGCGAAGCTTTTGTCGCATTTGCGACTTAGCCCAAATCCGGTCAGCTTCGCATTTGCGAGGGACCGTTCGCAATTGCGGAATCGCATTTGCGATAGAACAGTCGCATTTGCGACTAAGGCTGCCCAGGTTCATTTTTCGCATTTGTGAAGCAAACGTCGCTTTTGCGACTAAGGCTGCCTAGGTTCTTTTCTCGCATTTGCGATGTTTTGTCGGATTTGCGAGCTGAAAACCTGCAATTTTCCCAAGTCCAAATTTCATCCCGTGGCCTATCCAAAACTCACTCGAGCCCTCGGGGCTCCAAACCAAACATGTACACTAACTCAAAAAAACCATACGAACTCGCTCGTGCATTCAAATCACCATAATAACACCAACAACTATGAATTTAGCACCAAAATCATGAAATCACTCAAGAACATCAAATTTCCAACTTTTTCTCAAATGAGGTCCGATTCATGTCAATTGAAATCCGTTTCTTACCAAATTTCACAAGCTCAGCTTAAATCAATATAGGACTTGTACCAGGCTCCGGAACCAAGATATGGGCCCGATGCCATCAACTTTCAAACACATTTCATTCTCAAAAACTCATGTATTTTTCAGAAAATAATTTTCTTCAAAAATTTATTTCTCGGACTACGGACCTCGGAATTCGATTTGGACATACGCCCAAGTCCCATATTTTCTTACGGACCTCTCGGGATCATCGGAACCCGGATCCGAGTCGGTTTACTAAAAATATTGACCGAAGTCAACTTAAATTCATTTTAAAGGCAAAATTTATTATTTTTCACTGATTTTCATATAATGGTTTTTCGGCTAAGCGCCCAGATCGCACACGCAAATCGAGGTGAGGTAAAAATGAGGTCTTTTTTAGGCCTCGGAACGCTGAATTTGTTTCTAGAACAAGTGATGACTTTTTGGGTCATCACATCCTCTACCTCTAAAACAACCGTTCGTCCTCGAACGGACATAAGAAGGAAGTACCTGAGTCGGGGAAAAGATGGGGATAACGGCTCCGCATATTTGACTCGGACTGCCAAGTCGATGCCTCAGCAGGTTGACCTCTCCACTGAACATGAACAGAAGGAAAACTCTTTGATCTCAACTAACGAACCTGCCGGTCTAGAATAGCTACCGGCTCCTCCTCATAGGACAAGTCCTTGTCCAACTGGACAGTGCTGAAGTCTAACACGTGGGATGGATCGCCATGATACTTCCGAAGCATAGACACGTGAAACACTGGGTGCACGGCTGATAAGCTCGGCGGCAACGCAAGTCTATAAGCCACCTCTCCCACTCGATCAAGAATCTCAAACAGGCCAATGAACCTAGGGCTAAGCTTGCCCTTCTTTCCAAATCTCATCATGCCCTTCATAGGCGACACCCGAAGTAATACCCGCTCACCGACCATGAATGCCAAATCACAAACCTTACGGTCGGCATAACTCTTTTGCCTGGACTGAGCTGTACGAAGCCTGTCTTGCATGAACCTTATCCAAGGCATCCTGTACTAGATCCATACCCAACAATCGAGCCTCTCCCGACTCAAACCATCCAACCGACACCGCCTACCATATAGAGCCTCATAATGAGCCATCTGAATACTCGACTGGTAGCTGTTGTTGTAGGAAAACTCTGCTAAAGGTAAGAACTGATCCCATGAGCCCCAAAGTCGATAACACAAGCTCAGAGCATATCCTCCAAAATCTGACTAGTCCGCTCGAACTGCCCGTCCGTCTAAGGATGAAATGCTGTGCTCAACTCAACCGGTGTGCCCAACTCTCGCTGAAACGCTCCCCAGAAATGTGAGGTAAACTGCGTACCTCAGTCCGAGATGATAGACACAGGCACACCATGAAGACGAACAATCTCCCGGATATAGATCCCAGTCAACTTCTCGAAAGAATAGGAGACTGCCACAGGAATGAAATGTGCTGACTTGGTCAGCCTATCAACAATGACCCACACTGCATCGAACTTTCTCTGAGTCCGTGGGAGTCCAGTAACGAATTCCATAGTAATACGCTCCCACTTCCACTCAGGGATCTCAATTTTTGGAACACACCGCTAGGCCTCGGTGCTCGTACTTAACCTGCTGACAATTCAAACACCGAGCCACGTATGCAACAATGTCCTTCTTCATTCTCCTCCACCAATAATGCTGACGTAAATCCTGATACATCTTGGAGGCGCCCGGATGAATATAGTACCGGGAACTATTGGCCTCCTCTAGAATCAATTCCCGAAGTCCATCCACATTAGGCACACAAATACGACCCTGCATTCTCAAAACTCCATTATCTCCTCGTGTGACCTGCTTGGCATCTCCGTGCTGCACCGTGTCTCTAAGGACACATAAATGAGGATCATCATACTGCCGATCTCGGATACGCTCCAATAAAGAAGAGCTAGCAATTGTGCAAGCTAATATATAGTTGGGCTCAAAAACATCCAACCTCACGAACTGATTGGCCGACATCCAAAGCAAGCGGTCTCTCACTGACCGGAATATATGCAAGACTGCCCATACTGGCTGACTTCCTACTCAAAGCATCGGCCACCACATTGGCCTTTCCCGGATGATATAAGATAGTGACATTGTAGTCTTTCAATAGCTCCAACAACCTTCTCTACCATAAACTTAGCTCCTTCTGCTTGAACAAATACTGCAAACTCTTATGGTTCGTGAACACCTCACATGCCATGCCATACAGATAATGCCTCCAAATCTTCAGCGCATGAACAGTGTCTGCTAAGTCCAAATCATGGACTGGATAGTTCTTTTCATGAATCTTCAACTGGCGTGAAGCATAAGCAATGACCTTGCCATTCTGCATCAACACCGCACCAAGCCCAAACGAGATGTTTCGCAATAAACTGTATATGGGCCTGAACCTGTGGGTAAAGCCAACACTGGTGCCGTAGTCAAGGCTGTCTTGAGCTTCTGGAAGCTCGCCTCGCACTCATTCGACCATTTAAATTGGGCACCCTTCTGGGTCAACCTGGTCATCGGGGCTGCAATAGATGAAAACCCCTCCACAAACCGACGGTAATAGCCTGCCAAACCCAAGAAACTCCGGATCTCTGTGGCTGATGTGGGTTAAGGCCAGTTCTTGACTGCCTCTATCTTCTTTGGGTCTACCTGAATATCCTCTACTGAAACCACATGACCCAAGAAAGCAACTGAGCTCAACCAGAACTCACACTTCAAAAATTTAGCATACAGTTGACTCTCTCTCAGAGTCTGAAGAACCACTCTCATATGCTGCTCATGCTCCTCCTGACTGCGGGAATAAATTAAAATATCATCAATGAAAACTATCATGAACGAATCCAAGTAAGGCCTGAACACTCAGTTCATCAAATCCATAAAAGCTGCCAGGGCATTCGTCAATTCGAATGACATCACCAAGAATTCATAATGCCCGTACCGAGTGCGGAAAGTTGTCTTAGGGACATCGAATGCTCTAATCTTCAACTGATGGTAGCCAGATCTCAAGTCGATCTTAGAAAACACTTGGGCACCCTTAAGCTGGTAGACCAAATCCTCAATCCTCGGCAATGGGTACTTATTCTTGATTGTGACCTTGTTCAATTACCGGTAATCTATACACATCC
The DNA here is from genome assembly GCF_001879085.1 of Nicotiana attenuata. Classification (NCBI taxonomy): domain Eukaryota; kingdom Viridiplantae; phylum Streptophyta; class Magnoliopsida; order Solanales; family Solanaceae; genus Nicotiana; species Nicotiana attenuata. The sequence goes on along the minus strand of NC_031995.1, from coordinate 57,642,738 downwards.
TCATCGATCCGTCATTCTTCTTGACAAACAACACCGGCGCACCCAATGGCGAGACATTGGGCCTAATGAAGCCCTTATCAAGCAAGTCTTGCAACTGCTCCTTCAACTCTTTCAACTCAGGCGGGGCCATACGATATGACGGAATGGAAATGGGTTGAGTGCCCGGAGCCAGGTCAATGCAAAAAACAATATCCCTTTCGGGTGGCATACCCGGCAGGTCTGAAGGAAATACCTCAGGAAACTCACGGACTACAGGCACATAATCAATAGAAAGAACCTCGACACTAGAATTGTGAACGTATGCCAAATAGGCCAAACACCCCTTCTCGACCATTCGCCGAGCCTTCATATATGAGATAACACTACGGGTAGGGCTAAGGTCACAGTCTTGGCATGACAATCCAAGATGGCATGGTAAGGTGACAACCGGTCCATTCCTAGTATGACATCAAAATCGACCATGTCCAGCAGTAATAAGTCTACTCGGGTCTCAAGACCCTCAATCAAAACCACGCAAGAACGATGAACACGATCTACCACAATAGAATCACCCACCGGGGTAGACACATAAACAGGAGCACTTAGAGAATCACTGGGCATGACCAGGTACGACACAAAATAAGATGACACATAAGAGTAGGTAGACCCTGGATCAAATAGCACTGAAGCACCCCTACTACAAACCAAAACCTTACCTGTGATAACGGCATCGGAAGCCTCAGCCTTCGACCTGGCTGGAAGAGCATAAAATCGGGGCTGGGCCCCACCACCCTGGACTACATCTCTAGGACGGCCTGCTGCTGGCTGGCCTCCACCTCTAGCGGCCTGAGCTCTACCTCTAGCACCTCTACCTCCACCTCTAGCACCTCTACCCCCACCTCTGGCTGGCTGGGCGGGCTATGGAACACTCGATGCCGGAACCATGGCACGAAAACCCGGATGCTGTGAGCTGCCTGATGATCGAGGATAAAATTTAGCAATGTGACCCATATCACCACAAGTGTAACAAGTCCTCGGCTGCTGAGACTCCTGACCCTGACGACCTGAATGGACACCCCGAAAACTCTGGAGCGACGGTGCACTGATAGGAGCTGGTGGTGCACTGTAGGACAGCTGATCAGAATACTGCGTGTGAGAACCACGACCACTTGAAGCACCTTGAGAAACTTGAAGTGCCGACTGAAAAGGCTTAGGAGGATGGTCTCTACCATACAAATCCCTGCCTCCAGATGAGGTACCACTGAATCTGCCTGAATGACGAGGCCTCTTGTCAGACCCCTGACCACCTCCCTATGACAAAACCATCTCAACCCTCCTGGCCACATTGGCCGCCTCCCGGAAAGAAATCTCACTCCCCGTCTCCTTAGCCATCTGAAGTCGAATAGGCTGGATAAGTCCCTCAATGAACCTCCTTACTCTCTCTCTCTCTCTCTCAGTGGGAAGTATAAGTAGAGCATGACGGACCAACTCGATAAACTTGGTCTCGTACTGAGTAACGGTCATGGAACCCTGCTGGAGGCGCTCAAACAGCCTCCGATAGATCTCTCTCTGAGCAACGGGTAGAAACTTCTCCAAGAATAGCTGAGTAAGCTGCTCCCAAGTCAAAACTGGTGATCCGGCTGGTCTAGCCAAACAGTAATCTCTCCACCAAGTCTTTGCGGATCCAGAAATTGACCTCATTGGTCTCCACTATCCCCATGTTCCTGAGAACCTCGTGACAACTATCTAGATAATCCTGGGGATCCTCAGAGGATGCACCGCTGAAAGTGGCAGTGAAGAACTTAGTAAACCTATCCAATCTCCACAAGGCATCGGCAGTCATAGCTGCTCCGTCACCGGTCTAGGCTACCACACCCGGCTGAACTGCTCCAACTGGCTGGGCTGCTAGAGTTTGAAACTGAGGAGCCACCTGCTCCGGAGTGCAAGTAGCAGGAGTCTGGGCCCCTCCTCCATCATGAGAGACGGCTGGGGCTACAGGAAGCAAGCCTGCCTAGGTGACACTCTCCATGAGGCCCACTAGACGGACCGGAGCATCCTGAAGTACTGCAGTAGCAATGAACCCCTCTGGGACCTGAGCTGGGCCTACTAGAGCTGTCTGGGTCGGAACTTCTTCATCAAACTCAACCTGAGGCTCCGTCGCTGGTGGTGCTACTCCGGGCTGAGCTATGCCCCTACCTCGGCCTCTAGCACGGCCTCGGCCTCTGCCCCTCGCGGGAGCTTCTGGGGGCTCGGGCAGCTGATCAGCGGATGAGGAAGCGCGTGTTCTCGGCATCTGCGAAAGAACAGAGTAGAAATTCGATTAGCATTGAGAAACCAAACCGCACGACCGGAAAGAATAGATATGAAGTTTTTCTTAACTCTATAGCCTCTGGGGATAAATACAGACGTCTCCATACCGATACCTCAGACTCTACCAACCTTGTCTGTGAATTGTGAGACCTATGTAACCTAGTGCTTTGATACCAACTTGTCACGACCCGAATTTCCCACCCTCGGGAGTTGTGATGACGCCTACTAGTGAGAGCTAGGCAAGCCAACCAACTGAACTATTTAACTTGTTTTCCATTTTTTATTTCATTAACGACTTAGAACCAACAATTAATAACAACATAATTTAACAAGCAGGAGAATAAATTTAAAACTTAAAAATACTGCTAGTACAATTCCTTAACAAAACTACCTAAGATTTGGTGTCACAACTTCACAGACTGTCTAAGAGTACTACAAATAAGGGTCTGAAAGAAATAACAAAATAATATCTCTGTAACTACATAAGAGAAACAGAAAAATAGATAGAGGGAGCCGCCAAGGCCTGCGCATGCCTGCAGGAATACCTCGGATCGCCTGATAAGCAAGAAGTCCAAGCCTCACTGCGGTCCAAAATCTGCAGCACTGGGATTCGCACAAAAGAGTGCAGAGTGTAGTATCAGCACAACCGACCCCATGTGCTGGTAAGTGCCTAGCCTAACCTCGACGAAGTAATGACGAGGCTAGGACCAGACTACCAAATGAACCTGGACAGATAAATAATGTAACAGCGAAAAAATGAAAGCAGAAACATATATGTCAAGGATGGGAGGGGGAAACACACTGTGTGGAAATACCAGATAGCAACCAAAGAACAACAGTTAAAAATATGTGACACCACGTTTCAATTTTTTTCAACAAGAATTAGAAATCAAACAAGTGCACGGCATCACCCTTCGTACTTTTACTCTCGTCCTCACCATAAATAAATATTAACTGCACGGCATCACCCTTCATGATTTTACTCTCATCCTCACCATAATATCAATATAATCGGCATGGAATGGTATATCGTGCGGCACGACATCACCTTTCGTGCTTTACACTCTTCCTCACAAATAATGATAATAATACACGGCATCACCCTTCGTGCTTTAACACTCTCTCACCAAAACAATGCACGGCATCACCCTTCGTGCTTTACACTCTTCCTCACCCAAACAACAAACACAAACAATAAGGGCAAAGAATAAATGAATCATAATAAAAATCCCGGCAAGGGAACAATATCAAAACCACAACATCCCGGCAAGGGAACAACATTAAAACAACAACGTCCCCGCAAGGGACCAATACCATAAACCCTTTCTCATTTTCACATTTATCTCACAACTTGATTCACAATTTGAGCCAATGCTCTATAAGGTTCAATTGCCAATTATACTTTCACAAATCACTTTGCACTTGAGCCAATGTTCTTCAATATACACATACCAATATTCTTTCCACAAACCTTGCTCAACAATAGCAATCACCACATTAAACATGAACCATACAACGAAGTCACATTAATCACAACATAAGACTCACGTGCATGCTTGACACCAACGTATAGATACTCATCACCATGCCTATACGTCGTACCCAACACATAACACAGCATATAAGAACAAATTCCTATTCCCTCAAGCTAAGGTTAGACCAAACACTTACCTTGATGCCTCGTACACAGTTCAAGTCTCAACAATAGCTTTACCTCTTGATTCCACCACCAATTCGCTTGTATCTAGTCACAAGTTACTTAATTACATCAATGAATGCTAAATAAACAATTTCTAATGCATGGAAATAAGTTTTCTAAAGCTTTTTCCCAAAAAGTCAAAAATCGACCCCGGGCCCACATGGTCAAAACCCGAGGTTCGAACCAAAACTCGACTACCCATTCACCTATGAACTCAATATAATTTGTTTTGAAATCGGACTTCAAATCGAGGTCCAAATCCCCAAAATTTGAAAAACCTAGGTTTACCCAAAACACCCAATTTCCCCCATAAAAATCATTGATTTTGAGTTGAAATCATGTTAAAGGATGTTAAGGATTGAAGAAGACTAGTTAAAAACGACTTACAATTGATTTGGAGAATAAGTTGCCTTTGAAAAATCGCCCTAGAGTGTTCATGTTTTGAGAAGGTGTGAAAAATGGTTAAAAATTCGTCTAAGTATGGATTTTACAGGTCTCTGATATTGTAATTGCGACCAGGGTTCGCAATTGCGAACCCCTCCGACTGTGACTTTCGCAAATGCGAAGCTTTTGTCGCATTTGCGACTCAGCCCAAATCCGGTCACCTTCGCATTTGCGAGGACCGTTCGCAATTGCGGAATCGCATTTGCGATAGAACAGTCGCATTTGCGACTAAGGCTACCCAGGTTCATTTTTCATATTTGCGAAGCAAACGTCGCATTTGCGACTAATGCTGCCCAGGTTCTTTTCTCGCATTTGCGATGTATTATCGCATTTGTGAGCCAGGCTTCGCATTTGCAAAGCGTGCAGACCTGATCATACCAGTTGAAATCCTGCAATTTTCCCGAGTCCGAATTTTATCCCACGGCCTGTCCTAGACTCACCCGAGCCCTCGGGGCTCCAAACCAAACATGTACACTAACCCAAAAACACCATACTAACTCGCTCGTGCATTCAAATTACCATAATAACACCAACAATTATGAATTTAGCACCAAAATCATGAAATCACTCAAGAACATCAAATTTCCAACTTTTTCTCAAATGAGGTCCGATTCATGTCAATTCAAATCCGTTTCTTACCAAATTTCACAGACTCAACTTAAATCATATATAAGACTTGTACCGGGCTCCATAACCAAGATACGGGCCCGATACCATCAACTTTCAAACACATTTCATTCTGAAAAACTCATGTATTTTTCAAAAAATAATTTTCTTCAAAAATTTATTTCTCCGACTAGGGATCTCAGGATTCGATTCCGGGCATACACCCAAGTCCCATATTTTCTTACGGACCTCCCGGGATCGTCAAAATACGGATCTTGGTCGGTTTACTATAAATGTTGACCGAAGTCAACTTAAATTTATTTTAAAGGCAAAATTTATTATTTTTCACTGATTTTCATATAATGGCTTTTCGGCTAAGCGGCCGGACTACACACGCAAATTGAGGTGAGGTAAAATGGAGGTTTTTTTAGGCCTCGAGATGCTGAATTTGTTTCTAAAATAAGTGATGACTTTTTGGGTCATCACAGCCTCCTTGCTATACCACCAATGAATCTCCCTCGAATGGTCTTCCTTCAAGTGTATTGGTGCCCTTATTGCATGAGGAAATGGGATTCCAAAAAGGTCTCATGCCCTGCATGTGCGTCTTTTCAGCTCCATCTTCACAATATGCTTATCTGCTTGCTCTGACACTTCATAACCATCATCACCATTAGCTTCCATTTCACATTTTTGAGTTATTTTCATAAAATCGCTATACAGTTGCAAACACTTAGGACTGTACTTATGTTTCCATAACCTTACACCCTCTTCATTATTTCTCAGCCTATTCATTACCTTGATTCTTATGTCCTCAAGCATCTTAATTATGGGCTTGTACCTAGCTTCCAGAATCCGAGAATTAAAAGACTCAGTGATATTGTTGTCCGCTGATGGATTCTTGAAAATAGTATCAAAATATGCCCTACACAAACTTTGTGGAGGATACTTTAACAATGTTGTTACAACAGCTTCATCCAGATGTCCCATACTCCTCAGATGGTCTTTGAATTCTTCATCATAGGTGGACCATGCACTCCACCAGAATAACTTCTTCATTTCCAGTCCTCTAAATTAGTGGCCCAGTTTGCCTCAACATGTCTAGCACAATATCTCTACTTCACATCTGGAAGGACAGTTTTAGTGGCCTAAAGTAATCCTTGAAAATAAGTACATAAATTAAAATAAAATCTGTACATCAAAAGAATTAAAAGAAAGAGAGAGAAAGATAATAATTATACCTTTTGCATATCTGAAATGAAAGTTACTCCTTCACCCATACTAAGCTCTAATGAATTCTTCAAAAGCTCCATAAACCATGCCCAGCTTCTTTTTGTCTCTTTTTCAACTACAACCCAAGCTATAGAATAGAATTGGTTTATATTGTCTTGCCCAACAGCGACCAATATTTGCCCTTTAGCCTTCCCTTTCAAGAAAGTACCATCCAGTCCAATAAATGGTCTTAGTCCCTGCTTATATCCCAACTTCAATGCATGGAAACAAATGTATATCCTAAGAATTTTTTTTTTCCTTGAAGTAGTGCCTCTTTGGATAAATGTATGACAACATCAGTTCCAAGATTACTATCTCTTAAAGCATTTGCATATGTTTTCAGTTTGATGTATTCATCAGTGAAGCCACCTTCAAGCTTCTCTAGGATCATTCTTTTAGCCCTTTTACACTTTTCATGACTAGCGTTAAGCTGAAATAAAGCCTACAAATCAGCCCTCATCTCTTTCACCTTATACTTAGGATTATCCTGCAACTTCCTCTTGAAGTTGTGTGCTATGGTAGTATGGTCAACACTGTTGTTATCATAAGCTGGATTACATGTGGGTTCTGGATTTAATGCCTTCACCCTACAACTTTGACTACCCTTATACTTAGATATTAGACAAACAAATGGGCATTCATGTTCATATTTATACCTCAACCTAATATTATCACTTTTCAAAAGCTCCAACTCCTTCTGGTTAACCAATGAATACAATTTCATGAACTTTCTAGTTTCTAGTATATCCTTGAAAGACATACCCTTATGTATCTCCTTGTACTCATTAAGTTGTCACTACTACAAAAACGGCCTTTGGCGGCAATTATTTAGTGGCAATGAGGCAATACTAATAGATTCTTTAAGCTGAAATATTAGCAAACACATGACCATTAGCCAGTAAAAAATATCCTTTTACCGACAATAAAAATAAATTACTACTAAAAATTACTAATTAAAGTAGATTTTTTTATTACTTTAACTTTCCATCCGAACTCAAAAGAAAAAAAAAATTTCCCTCCAATTTCTTTGGACATTAATGAACTATTCCCTCCAAACTAAGAAAACCTATTCTCTTCATCGAACGGGAAAGGGAAGACGTCTAGATACAAAATCAAGCGTACACAATACAACAAAATCACGCAGACACAATAAAATTTACGGCATAGATAATCTTCTTCCCCTGGTAACTTCTCTTTTTACCCAGCAAGTTTGATTTATTAGTCCTGCTCGATTTTTTACACAGCTGTTGCTGGGATTTTTTGCGTTCATAGATAGATAGGTTGGTAGGAGTAGGTTTTGTATAATTTTTCACAATTCTAGAATATCTTTGTGATTCATTCTTTAGTCTTTGATTCGTTTGGTTTCTTTTTTTTACTTTTTCAATTTGATTTGATCGAGAAAAGAAGTGAAAGGTGACTTTGGGTTGTCTTTGATCCAATATTCATCTTTTGTTATTTTGGTAATTGGATTTCTTGATTTTTCTACAGAATTTGTGCAATTGAGATAATTGAGAACCTTTTTTTATCCCTTTTGTTGTTTCCCCCTACTCTCTGTTTCTATCTGCATGGTTTAATTATGACACTAATGAGTAAAAATAATCGTTTTGTTTTGTTTTTCACGCTCTTCATTTTGGTGATTTGATGTGAATTGAGTTGAATTAGAGGGGAGGATTATTGGATTAAGCGATTTTTTAGTGCTTGATTATTGTAATCATCGTTTCTAATTATTTCTCTTATTTTCTTCGTGCACCTTCAGATGCATCTTCTTTTTTGGTTAAATTCTAAGTTGCTATTTTTGGTTACATAGATACATGCACATTCTCACAAATAATTTGATATTTTTCTTGTTGTGTTAATTTTCATGTAGAAGAAAAGTTGCCAATTGTTTGTATATATTTTTTTCTTTATATTCCAAACTCATTTCAGAAGTAAAGAGTGAAGAGCAAAAGAACCTATATATTAATTGATTCCTAAAACTTTTCAAAATTAATGATGTTGATATTGTCCTTGTTAATTTTATATAACAAGTAACAACTTATTATCCATTATCATTTTTGGTCATTTGATTTTGACCTGTATGCTTTCTAAGGCTACTTTTATTCTTGTGATTGTTTATAAATTTTTTAAGTGAAGTCGATGTACATTTGGCCTAACTTAATTAAAAAAGTTAGCTCATGAGTTAAGAATTGTCTAAACCATATAAGGAGACCAACCATCCTCCACACAACCAATGTAGGACTTCTAACATTTAACCGACACAACTAGTTTGAGAATGAGATGTAATATTTGATTGATATGTGGAGGTGGAGTACTGTTGGCGTATTGTATCATTTTGTTGTTAATCTGTCTCCTTTTGTTATTATTATATAATCGCCTCGAAGCAAGGAAGGAAAGGAATCAGAATAGGATCGAGAGATAAGAGAGTTGAAAATATTTAAATAAGAGTGTGTCTATATGTGTTGGTTAGATATGTGCATCAAGTAGGCCTTTGGAGGGTTGAAGTTGGTTGCTGAGTGGCTGTTTATGTTAACATGCTAATGCCAGCTTATGAATAGTACATGCAAAATGTTTGTCACTTTAAAACTGCAGCTAGTGATTACTGTATACAATAACACTGCTTCAGTTTTATATAACATATAAAAAGTAGTAGTTTCGGCCTGTGTAGAGCAGAATGATTTCAGAAGATTATATAGCCAATCGCAACTTTCTTTTTAGGATTGAAGAGTGTTTGGTTGACTGATATTAATATTGTTTTGCCAGGATATTGATTGATATAGATATATAAATGTATAGAATGTACTATAAGCACTCTTATTTGGTTAGGAGGAAAGGAAAGATATCATAGATTCTATTAAAAGTTCCTAAGTTATGTATCGTATCCGCTTGCGGCTTGTTTCCATCTTAACCATTTGTCAACATTTGCAATAACTCTGGTCTAACTTAATGTGTTGCTTGTCTCAGGAACTCAAGAACTACTCAAAAGTCTTGAGTTCTGCTGGCCGCAACTCTATTCTACTGTAGAATATTGTGAAAAGTCTTATCTTCAAAACGAGCAGAAACAAATGTAAGAGTATTCCCATTAACTTAACATTTCCCACTCAATCTTTCATGTTTCTCCTAGGTTTTGCAGCATTCTAATCACAAGTAGGTAGAATCTCTTTGATTTCTGGTTGTATAGGCTCTTTTAGCCTTCTCAGCAATAATCTTTCCTATGCGTAGGCAAGTTCCAAAATGCAGGTGCAGTATGTGAAACCCATAGAAGAACTATAATTTAGAAGTTTGATAATTCTATTCTTAAAAAAGTTTATGAACCAATATATGAAAACCGTAGAAAAAACTAGAGATCGTTTAACTATTTGATAGTTTTAACTGTTAAAATGATAATTTTAATAAATTTTTTTTGATATTTTTAAATGTTGTGGCTGTGTTGAGGTAATGTGATTGAAGTTGTTTCACATTCCAAATTGGGGTTCTTAGAATTATATTGTGATTGAAGCTGTTTTACACATGCAAAACATATGATGAGTTCGCAATTTGTACTTTCTATATCAATGTTGCATACAAGAAAATCTTATTTCCTCACTTCTGGTGGTAAATTGCATATCCCCTATCACTGATGTCAGAGTATCTGAAACTTCTATTACGGCTGCAGTTCCAACTGCCTTTATCTAGCAAGTTTATGTACCACAGTGTAGTTGCAAATCTGATCCATATGCCATAGGTAACAATGTATTTCCTGAGTTACTAGTTGCAGCTCTTCTCATTGCTAAATAAACTAGTAGCAGTAATCTAATGACAAAGATGAGATATCTTAAGTTTGTCGTTATTTGTTACTTTCAGTGTAAACAGGATCTCACATGTAGAGCAACAATTTGGATAACTTAAAGATATTCCCTGTTATTATCAATTTACTACGCTGCAAAATACAATTAGTTGAAGTAAGCTATACGATTTTCTCTGCATTCAGTATGTTCTACTCAAGTCGGAGCTCATCAAATTGAAGCTATCTTCAGTAGGAAAGAAGTTCTTAACGCATAAAGGTTGTTAAAATTAAGTTAGCTGCATCTTTTAGTTTCCTCTAAATTAGCACCACACAGATCCAAGTTGAATAAAGCTGGATGTTACACTTGTAGCATATGTTTGTACTTGGTTTTTCCTTTTTCTCAATAAGTACATCTTCAATAATTATGCAAGCTTGATCACAGTCAAGCATGAAATATAAGTTCAGTAGGCACTAATGCATAGTACCCTTACAGCTAGAAATCTTAGCAATGATTGTGGACTACTACACTTAGTTCGATGTCTTGCGTTTTGTAGTTTTGTTCATTTGTTTGTAAGATTCTTAAATGTAAGATTTGCTTCATTTGCACTTCTGTTTGATCTTTTGCTACTAATCAAAACTAAACCAAGATATACTATAAAAAATCTTAATTGACGCATTGATGTCAAAAAATTAACTGTTGGCATTGATGATGCATCGATGTAAAAATCTTCAACATCTCCACATTTTTTAGAAACACTTACCTGTCGGCATATATTTAGTGTTGAAACATATACCATTTTTGCTTTCTGTTGTTTTATCATATGTAACAGATTTCAGAGCATCTCTCAAGTGCTTAACCATATAAGTTTTTGTGATTTAATGACCTTCGAGTCTTCCATTCTAGGTAATTCGGAGCCAAAAAAGGTTCGTGGTCCTACTTTACTAAAAGATATTTGGAAACTTCCTCCGGGGAAGATAGTTAATTTGTAGTTTAATAATCGTAACTAAGCTATTGGGGAAAAAGGTCGAAAGCTTGCTAGCTTTCTAGGAATTATTGTGAGAGCTCCAGAACTAATCCCTGTACATGGAGATGATGGGAGAAATTTTGACATGGAGGAAAAGAAGAAATTGGTGGATTTTGTGAGGGTATGGAGTAGTTCTTCTTATTATTATTATTATAATTATATGAACAAGCTCAATCTTTTATAAATGATATTTTCTTCTAAACGTTGGCTTTATTTTTCAAAAGAAGTTCTCTATCCCAAGACGGGGAGAAGCTTATGTCATAAAGTCACTAGGAAAGAAATGAAAAGATTACAAGTGCGAATTAAAAGGTGAGTATATGCAAAAATATAAGACTAAAGACGCTTTGCTGAAAATGTAACACCCCGTACATTCGGACTAGGTATGGATATGTTAAATGGGTATTAATTTGACATTTTAGACATATGAAGTCCCAGCGGGATGATTGTGGGTGAAAATAGTTGTTTTTAAATAAAGATGGAAAGTGAGTTGCATAAGATTTGACAAAATCAACTAAGTTTGCAGAAGGCCTGTCTTCCAGCAAGTTTTAGTGAACATTTGTAAGGAACTGGAGAAATCGCAAAGCATGAAAGTTGTAGGCCATTGAAATAGCTTTCCAACGATATATTATGGAGCCCAAACGGATCTCTGTGCAAAAAGTTATGCGCGTTTTACAGAACAGTACGCGATATGCGCGCCGGTAGCGCGGCCGCGCTAATTTTGAGGCAGTGTTACTGCCGTTTAGCGCGGTCATTAGCGCGGGCAAGCCTCCAGTAGCGCGGGCGCGCTAGTGAGGGGTCGTTTTAAAGCTATATTTCGTCCCCCACAACCCAAAACATAAAAACTTGTTCTAAGAAGGGAAACTCTCAAAAACCTAACTCCTTAAGGGTCCTTCCACCATCCAAGGTAAGTTCTAATGGTGATTCTAAGTTTATTTAAGTTTCGCAACATCTTATTAACATGGGTAAACCCTCCATATCATTAGATATTCGATTGGGACACTATTGTTGAGAGAAGAAACCCTAGAACTCGAATTCAAGAAGTTTTTGAACGTCAAAAAGGTAATATCTTCACCCTCTAATTGACTCTATCATTGAATTAATGGTTGTAGACTCTAGTTCATGAGATATGAGATGATGAGTTTGATAGAAAAGCATGGACGATTACAGGGTTGGGGTGTTGAGTGTTGATTATTGGTTAAGAGTGTTGTTTACCTTATAGGTGATGAAGAATAATGTTGATTATAACCATTTGAGACATAAGAATTTATTTAGGAGCAAGAGAATGGGTTATTGGGTGTAGAAACACCATTAATAAGGGCTATGAAGCTTTATGTCACCAAGTATTTGAGAAAATGCTTAAGTGACCAAAACATGAGAATTATTGCTAATATGGATTCCCTTTAATTTGTATTGATATAGATCGAAGTTGGAAGGGTTGGCGAATGTTGTATTATGCTCAAAAGCAGGAAGTTAAGGTATGTGAGGCGGACTTTCTATGTTTGGGAATTTTAATGATTCTCCCTACACTACGTTTCTTCTACGACGTATCAATTGCCTCGGAAATATAGTTAAGCCTAGTTCCTTGAATAGTTGTAGAACTTCTATTCTCTAGCTTCATAACTCGTTCACGACTTTCATTTCGAACGTTGTGAGCTCAGTTCGTATTCAATATAGACTTGGGCTTGATGTCCATGTCATAAACAGTTAAAGTTTCAGTGTTCATAATCAGTTCAAGAATATATGTCTCAGTCCAGTCCTATTCAGTATTATGTAACTCAGTGTGATTCAGCATTCAAGTGTCATGTAACTCAGTATGATTCAGTATTTCAACATCATGTATTTCAGTATGATTCTTAGTTCCTGAATGTTGAACACATGTCTTTGGGCCTGAGGCCGCAATTTATGCTTTATGCATCTTTGGGCCTGAGGCCGCAGTTTATGCTTTATGCATTTTGGACCTGAGGTCGCAGTTATGTATACGTATACTTGGGCCCGAGGCCGCAGCTTGTGCACGCACACACACACACACACATACATACATATATATATATATATATATATATATATATATATATATATATATATATATATATATATATATATANCTGATTTTAAATCCTTGAATGTTGAACACTTGTATTTGGGCCTGAGGCCGCAGTTTATGCTTTATGCATCTTTGGGCCTGAGGTCGCAGTTTATGCTTTATGCATTTTGGACCTGAGGTCGCAGTTATGTATACGTATACTTGGGCCCGAGGCCGCAGCTTGTACATATACATACATATATATATATATATATATATATATATATATATTGGGCCCGAGGCTGCAGTTTAATATTCAGATAAACAGGTTGTTCATGATTCAGAAGAGGGAGTATTCATAACCTTACTTCCTTTATTCAGTTGAGTTATCAGTTATCAGTTCAGTGTTCAATTATCAGTTTTCCTTTCGGTTATCAGTTTAGTTACCAGTTCTCACTTCAGTTTCAGTTTCAATAGTTATCATTTCAGTTATCAGCTTAGTTTCAGTTTCAACATTTATAGTTCTTTCTTTCAGTTGCTTTACATACCAGTACAATTCAAATGTACCGACGTCCCTTTTGCCCGGGGCCTGCATCTCACAATGCAGGTAATGATTTACAGGTCAACGATGCAGAGCGCTAGGATTCTCGTACCAGCTATTTGGTGATCCCCAATTCTTTCGGGGCATTATCATTACTTTACAGGCTGTCAGTATTTTACAGATAGTTAGTGTTTTCAGTACTTCAATAGAGGCTTCATAGACTAGAGTAACAATTAGACAGAGTCGCAGGCTTTTCATATTAATCTGTGTTGACTACAAATATGTTTCAGAATTGTGTTAGTTTTTTCGCACTTTGATTTATATCATCCAGACTTTTAGTATATCAGCATGTGTTAGTTTATCTTCTTCATTCAGTATGTGATGATACCACATGTTGATTCAACCAGCCAGTTGGTTCGCTCGGTCACATGTAGTCAGGCACCGAGTGTCGTGTTACGTCCAGGCCCAGGTTCGGGGCGTGACAAAGCTTGGTATCAGAGCACTAGGTTCAAGAGTCCTAGGGAGTCTATGAAGCCGTGTCTAGTGGAGTTTCCTTTATATGTGTGTGCCGGCCACTCATATAAACGGTTAACTACCAAGACATCCAGGATTGTCTCACTTCTTTCTACTCTAGATCGTGCCATGAAGCTTATAGAAAAAGGTAACCTTCTCTTCCTATCGAATTCCAAACGTATTGGATTCCCAAGCGATGCGCTGGAGAAACCTAAAAGTCCTAGAGAGTATAATTGCCTCCTAGAGAGTATAATTGCCTATTGAGGTATAATTAGGGAGTACATGTTGGTAAATATGAGACTTGAGGGGATGTTAACAGTAGGATGCAATGGATAGTAGTACATATTAGAGCATAACCTTATCAGAAAGTACAAAAAGGTTATGATGACTTATGGTTATCAGTTTACCTTAGTTACCAGTTATGCAATTTTTCAATTAGCAAGTTTATGGGTATTCAGGATGCCAGTTATCAGTTATTCATTTACCAGATCTCCAATTTTCAGTGTATCAAAATTCTGGTGACTTGTGAGTACACAGTGATGCCTATGGGTACTAAAAGAAAATGTAAGTAACAGTGATTATAGTGAAACCTTCGCATATTTTAGGTCCGGATTAAGACCAAGACTCGCCGGATGGCGCAGGAAGTGATTTATCAGATGATGGTATACTTTCAAGGATAAGTTTGTACATGGTAGTGTGTTCGTATGTGTTCTACCTCCTAGAACAACTTCATTTAATTCTTGGAAATGGAGCCACAAATTGGATGATGATAGTTCAAATGTCAGACCCTAACATTGGTCACTATAGCTTTGGACAGAAAAGAGCCTAAGGGTAAAATACCGAGGAGTCAGAAACGTTTGTTATTACCAAAGATGTGATTCATACCACTCGTGCAAATGACTAGAAGGTATGATATTTGCAATGAGAACCAAGAGTAGCCAATAGTGAATTGTAGGGAACGATTTTAAGTTGTTCAGATTTATTCAAATCAGAATTAGAAAGTACCACGTTAGTGAATTGCTATAAGAAGCAGCTATTATTGTGAGATAAAGAATATGACAATTCCCCTTAAGTTATGTGACTACGTGTTTACCCCAGATGTTTATAGTATGATATGATTTTGTATTGTATTGAATGGTTGGGGTTAGATATTCCAATTTTGTTTAAGACAAATGAAATTCCCCTAGGTGTGATCCATGTACATAGTTCAAAAGAAAGGGGGGGGGGGGATAGTATGCGACCGTAGAACAGGACCGGATGTTGAGGGAACTTAGAATAACCTTATTCCTTACTTTAGTTATTCAAAGAAGGAGAAGAAAATATGATGCTAGCAGGTGGTTAGTGAAAGGATAGTAAGTAAGTTTTGAGTTGATACAGTAAATTAGCAATTTCAGCAGAGCTAGTAGAGGTACAATTTGATTCACTTAGCCAGGTTAACTATAGTGAGTGGATGACAATTTGAAATACCAAATACGTGTTAGAACCCAAAGAGTTTAAGTTAAACCCGAAGTACAGCGATAGTGGAATAAAAATCAGCTAGCAGTGAGAGCACAAACTATAGAAGAATAGCCTTTAGGAATTATCAAAAAGGGGTCTTCCCAAGATTTACAGTGAGAGCAGAGTTAAATTGTTAAGATTGTGTGTGATAGTTGTGAATACATTAGCTTTTCGTTAAGTGAATAATTTGGTTTTTCCTAGTAAGAAAGATTTCTCAGAAGTAAGTTGGAAGATGAATCGTCATTGATGTAGAGTGCACGAATTGCAGAAAATTAAAGAAAGTTGTTCGGATCCCAGCAAAAAGAGAAGGATCCGCAAGTATAAGACCTTTGGTCTAAGGGGTGATATGAAAATTTTCAGTAAGTCTAGTTAGAGATTTGAAACCCGAATAGTTAGCATGGGGTATGAAAAAGAAAATCAGTTTGGTAATGAGGAAAAATTGTATAATTACCACAAGGAATATGCCTAGCATGTGTAAGAAACACAAAGTAAGTAGAATGATCACCGAACTTAGTTATTGATGATAAAGTGATCACAGAAAAGCTATAAAATCATGCCCAGTTATGTATCACGAGGGTAGTGCCATTGCACGAGACTCTAGTCTTCGCAGTATTGGTTAAGACTTAGCTCACAATAATTCTATAAGTGTTTTCAGGAAGTTCTTAAGAAGATAAAGTGTGGGAAGTATAACTCCTGATTGAGGTAGATAAGAGAACTCTGGTTAAAAAAAAAGAAAGTCCACCGGCCAAGATAGGAGTTCGACTTCGGACTTTAAAGATGACGGAGTTGTTGTCTAGAATATGACTTGTTCCCTTAGTAGGCGAAGTGAAGGAGAAATAGTTCGATGATCCCTACTTGTTGTAGTTGAAAGAGGGGGATTCACAGGCATAAAATGATAGCTTTTGAATAAGGGGGATATGATAGTACTTTGAGGTACTAGGACAGATTGTGTGTCCCAGACATAGATGGACTTAAAGAGGGAAGATCATGTTAAAAGTCCATAATTCTAGGTATTCTTTCCATCCAGGTTCCCAAATATGCATCATGACCAAGGAGATTTATTGGTTGAACGACATGAAAAAGAACGTCGTAAACTTTATGGCCAGGCAGAGCATTTTATTTAAACAGTTGAGGACATGTCCTTGATGTTAAAAGTAATTGGGATGATCACATACCTCTAATTGACCTTGCTAATAATAACACCTACCATTCCAGTACCAAGATGGCATCGTGCGAAACTCTGTATGAGAGAAGGTGTAGATTGCCAATTGGTTGGTTCAAGTTGGTGATTGGGTGTTTCTGAAAGTTTTGCCTATGAAAGGCATTATGAGATTTGGGAAGAAGGGAAAGCATAGTCCCTACTATATTGGGCCATATAGAATCTTGCGAAGGATCGGTATGGTTCAACCAGTATTTCACGTGTAATGTTATAACATTCAAGTTTCCAGCACTCAAATACTCATGTCAGTTCAATACTCAGATACTCATGCCAGTTCAGTACTCAGATACTCATGTCAGTTCAGTACTCAAATACCCATGCCAGTTCAGTACTCAACTACTCATGTCAGTTCAGTACTCAGATACTCATGTCAGTTCAGTACTCATATACTGTCACGACCCTAAACCCGGACCTGGTCGTGATGGCGCCTCTCGTGAAGACGAGGCCAGCCAATAAATCCAACTTATCTTTTTAGAATAGTTAACATTAATAAGCAGCTTTAATATGATTAAGTAACCACAGTCTATTAAAAGATCTCTTTAATAAGTGCAGAATAAAACCCAAACACAGCCCAAACCGGGGTGTCACAAGTCACAAGCATCTATCAGAGTATAAATACAACTACAAGACCTAAAATATACAAAGCCGAAATAATGAACCAAAAGAGAGAAAAATGGTGTTGCGAACGCAGGCAGTCACCTTGCTACTCCTATAGCTCTGCTTCTGATCAGCCAAAACCCGCTACCGGGTGAACAAATACCTGCATCTGCACGCGAGGTGCAGGGAGTAAAGTGAGTACTCCAACTCAGTGAGTAATAAGGGTAAACAACAACTGAGCAGTAAGAAATCACGTAAAGCAAACCATCATGCTATATATGGACAGTGAAAAACCCTTTGAGAGAAAGCTGTGAAGCTGTAAAAACTTTAGAAATATCTTATCTCAGTTTAAAACCTCATTTGAAAATGACTTTTTCAACAATTATACAATTGAATGCAAAAACAAATAATGCAGATAAGCACAGAAGTCCGCCTCTTGGGCACCACACTCGGTTATCAGGTAACACCAGAGCAACAGGTAAATATTGCAAGAAGTAGCACAAACAGCATATAATGGCAGACAATGAAATAAGGTAAACACATCAAACAGTACTGGTACCGCTGCGACGTGCAGCCCGCTCCACATATCGCTGCGGCGTGCAGCCCGCTCCGTTTATCGTCGA
>NC_031995.1:57622145-57622934 GCF_001879085.1 Nicotiana attenuata | reverse complement strand
AGTTTCAGTTTCAATAGTTATCATTTCAGTTATCAGCTTAGTTTCAGTTTCAGCATTTATAATTCTTTCTTTCAGTTGCTTTACATACCAGTACAATTCAAATGTACTGACGTCCCTTTTGCCCGAGGCCTGCATCTCACAATGCAGGTAATGATTTACAAGTCAATGATGCAGAGCGCTAA
The DNA here is from genome assembly GCF_001879085.1 of Nicotiana attenuata. Classification (NCBI taxonomy): domain Eukaryota; kingdom Viridiplantae; phylum Streptophyta; class Magnoliopsida; order Solanales; family Solanaceae; genus Nicotiana; species Nicotiana attenuata. Next base: position 57,622,752 of record NC_031995.1, on the reverse strand, counting down.
GATTCTCGTACCAGCTATTTGGTGATCCCCAGTTCTTTCGGGCCATTATCATTACTTTACAGCCTGTTAGTATTTACAGATAGTTAGTGTTTTCAATACATCAATAGATGCTTCATAGACTAGAGTAACAACTAGACAGAGCCACAGGCTTTTCATATTAAGCTGTGTTGACTACAAATATGTCCCAGAATTATGTTAGTTTTTCCGCACTTTGATTTATATCATCCAGACTTTTAGTATATCAGCATGTATTAGTTTATCTTCCGCATTCAGTATGTTATGATATCACATGTTGATACAGCCAGCCAAGTGGTTCGCTCGGTCACATGTAGTTAGGCACCGAGTACCGTGTTACGTCCAGGCCCAGGTTCTGGGCGTGATAGAAAAATAGACCAAGTCGCATATTGAGGAATCAATGGAGTGGTCTTGTCTCTTATTGACTTTCGGATAAAGCTAAGGTATAAACAAATCTCTAAAATACCCTAACGTAATTATTTTCAATTATTGATAGATATCGTTTAATATTTAATGACAGAGCGTACCAACAAAACGAAACAATAGGCCAATCAGAAGATGCCTCACACAAGAGGGTCCAAAACGTATTGCT
>NC_031995.1:57561539-57621464 GCF_001879085.1 Nicotiana attenuata | reverse complement strand
AGCAATCAGGAGCCCGCCTGGAGAATAGAGGCACATATTGCAAATTGCAGCAGTCAAACATCACCCGGAGGAATGGTGAAACATCTACAATCAATGCAAGGCAACAACGCAAGAATTCCAGTGGAAAGATACAAGTTCAAGGCAACACAAAGAGCAAGTTAGAAGACATAGATAGAACTCTTTGTAATTCATACATCATAGCTTAGTCCAGCTTCTTTTATTTTTATACGGTGCAATAAGGAGGTCAGCGAGCAGTAGCAGCAACAACAGCGGTGAAATCACAGCTCCTGGTAGTCCCAGCTGCCGAACCTTCCCGAACTACACTGACCTGATTCCTGTTTAGCCCAGGATATGTAGGCAACCTCTGAAGCAGGGTGTGGTAAAGCTTTTTCAAAACTGCTTCACACGGAATATGCAAACGGGCAAAAATCGTTCATTTCTGCTCACTTGTCTTTGCACGAAAACTCTTCGTGTTTCCGGGCAAAGAGGGGCAGCTGTGAGCACGTGATTTTTGCCCTATATATGAATAATTCCCAAAATTTCAAACAAAACAATTTTTTCTAGTATTTTACAATTTTTTGTGAATTTTGTGGCATCCTTTGGTAATTGTTGCATTTTAATCCATATGAAAATACCAAAAATATGCATTGGCATTTAGGGATTTAATTTCACAATTTTAGTAATTAATTTTAGAATAAAATGTAAAGAAAATTGCAAGAAAATAGTTCTTTGCATTGCTAATTATTGCATTTGTCTTTAAATAGAGTTATAAGTAATTCTAGGAGTTAAATAGTGTAATTAGGTCTTTACTTTGTTTTAGCATTTTATAAAATCAGAAAAATAAATAAATACAAAAAAATATACAAAAAATAGATAAAGGAAAAAGGGAAAAAGAATTAAAAAAGATGGTCTTAATTGGAGACCAAATTTGGGCCACAATCAGTCAGCCCAAACGAAATTCCCAACCCCAGGCCCAGTTTACCCCTGCCCGGTCCAATTGCCTCATGCTCAAAACGACGTCGTTTTGACGTCGTTTAATCACGACCATCCATCTGCCTATAATCAATGCACATTCTCATAGTGCCATCCTTCTTCTTTACAAACAGAACTGACGCACCCCAAGGTGACATACTAGGCCGAATGAACCCCTTATCTAGGAGTTCCTGAAGCTGCTCCTTTAACTCCTTCAGCTCCGCTGGTGCCATATGATACAGCGGAATAGAAATGGGCTGAGTGACCGGCACCAGGTCAATACTAAAATCAATATCCCTGTCTGGTGGCATGCCCGACAGGTCTGTAGGAAATACATCAGGGAAATCCCTCACAATTGGGACCAAATCAATACTGGGAGTCTCAGCTCCAACATCCCTTATAAAGGCAAGATATGAAAGAAAACCCTTCCCAACCATACGCTGGGCTTCGAAGAAAGAGATCACTCTACTAGGAACATAATCAGTCACACCTCGCCACTCAATCCGTGGCACACCCGGAATAGCCAACGTGACTGTCTTCGCATGACAATCTAGAATAGCGCGACACGGAGATAGCCAATCCATGCCCAGAATGACATCGAAATCCACCATACTCAATAATAAAAGATCAACTCGGCTCTCCAGAACCCCAATAATCACCACACACGATCGGTACACACGGTCTACCACAACAGTATGGCCCACCGGGGTAGATACATGAACAGCTAAAGCAAGAAACTCGCGAGGAGTACCTAAATAATGAGCAAAGTAAGATGACACATAAGAATAGGTAGAACCGGGATCAAATAGCACAGAGGCATCTTTGTGGCAGACTGAAATAATACCTGTAATGACGGCGTCGGAGGCAATAACATCGAATCTGCCTGGAATAGCATAGAAACGGGCCGGACCGCCCCCTGATCGACCTCCCCCTCTGGGGCGACCCCTGGCTGACTGATCCCCACCCCTAGCTGGTTGGGCGGGTGGTGGTGGAGCAATTGGCGCTGAAGCTGATGATTGGCCCCTCTGTTGAGATGAACTAGCAACACGGCAGGGACACTGCCTCTACATGTGGCCCACCTCGCCATACTCATAACAACTCCTAGGCGCTGGAGAAGGGGACTGATGAGAATCCCTCGCACCGGAGTGATCAGCAGATGCACTCGGCGCAGAAGAGCCCTGAGCACATGGAGCACGGGATGAGCTCTGAGTTGGGAGGGCACTAAGTGAGGAATGACCTTGGTGTGAGCTGCCGGATCCATGACCCGATGATGCCCCTCGATAACCTGCGCGATCAAACTGACCATGTCGGAACTGTCGGCCTCTACCGTGCTGAAACTGGCCCCTTGAAGGACCACCACTGTAGCTACCAGATCCTCGAGGCCTCTTGGCCTCCCTCTCCTCTCGCTCCTGGCGACGGACAGACTCAATCTCCCTGGCAATATCCACAACCTCCTCGAATGTAGCACCAGTCACCCTCTCCCTGGTCATAAGGATACGGAGCTGATAAGTAAGACCATCGACAAACCTCCTGATCCTCTCTCGATCTGTCGGGACCAACCAGATGGCATGACGAGCCAACTCAGAGAATCTCAACTCATACTATGACACGGTCATGTCTCCCTGATGCAACCACTCAAACTGTATACGCAGCTCCTCTCTACGAGACTGCGGTACATACTTCTCCAGAAAGAGAACGGAGAACTGCTGCCAGGATAAGGGTGTTGCACCAATAGGCCTATGCCTCTCAAAATCCTCCCACCAGGTGAATGCAGGTCCTGAAAACTGATAGGTAGTGAAAGCGACCCCGCTGGTCTCCAAGATACCGGTTGTACGAAGCATCCTCTGACACTTGTCTAGAAAGCCCCGTGCATCCTCGCACTCTGCTCCGCTGAAGGTTGGAGGCTGAAGTCTCCCAAATCTCTCCAACCTACGCTGCTCATCCTCTGGCATGATAGGAACTACATAGTCCTGAGCAGCTGCAACCGGCTGGGCTGGGTGTGCCTTCGACCTCTGAAGTCCTTGCACGACCTGCTCAGGTGTGCGGGCGGCGGGAGTCTGACTGCCTCTCCCGGCCTGTGAAGTAGCTGCGGCTGTAGTGGCTAAAACCGCCTGATCTAGGCCAGTGCAAACTGATAAGATTTGAGTCAAGGCCTCCTGAAGACCCAGAATCACGATATGCACAGCTGGTGCCTGAGCTGGTGCTACTGGAGGGTCCACAACTGGAACCTGGTCCTGAACTGGGGCAGCTGCTGGATCTGCAGGTGCTGCCCTCGCTACTCTGCCTCTACCACGACCACGACCGCATCCTCTTCCTCTGGTGTCCGCAGCTGGTGGCACTGGGGGTCGTCCACCCTCTCCGGTAGCGCGTGTCCTCACCATCTGTGAGAGAATAGATCAATAGAAGCTTAGTACTCGGATCAACAAACTCGCACGATAAGAATTTCAAGAATATGAAGTTTTTCCTAAAGGTTCTGCAGCCTCTCGAGGATAAATACAGACGTCTCTGTACCGATCCGCGAGACTCTACTAAACCTGCTCATGACTCGTGATACCTATGTAACCTAGGCTCTGATACCAACTTGTCACGACCCTAACCCCGAACCCGGTCGTGATGGCGCCTCTCGTGAAGACAAGGCCAGCCAGTTTAATCAAATTCATCTTTTAAAGCAGTTAAACAACACAAAATAGTCTAAACATGATTTAGTAATTCAGAATAGCGGAAATATCAATAAAATGCAGAAATTCAACCCAACACAGCCCTAACCGAGGTGTCACAAGTCAAAAGCATCTACGAGTCACAGTACAGTCTACTAAAGTCATAAGCTACTACAACTGTTTGTAAGAAAGAGAAATGATAGAAGAGTAGAGACACGGGGCTGCGGATGTCAACAGCTACCTCGTAATCTCCGAATAAGCCAGCCTGGAACTGAAGGAATCAACACTCCGGAGCGGAACCAGCTATGCCTGAATCTGCACACAGGGCGCAGGGAGTAAAGTGAGTACTCCAACTCAGTGAGTAATGAATATAAAGAATAATTGAAAGCAAGAAAACACGTAAAGCATATGGCAGTCTATAATGAAGCAGTAAAAATCATTTAAAATCAGGAAAACCAATAAGAATCAGGAAAAATGCTCTTTAATCCAGTAAACAGGTAATTGACAGATAATTATGATAAGGTAAACAAATAAAGTTTGTCCCTCGGGCTCAGTACCACCACATTCGCCCCTCGGACAACAACTCACAACAGTAACAGCCCCCCGGGCTCAATCTCACATCTTAATGGGTACCCGCGCTCACTGGGGGTGTGCAGACTCCTGGAGGGGCCCCTTATGGCCAACCGCAATAACAAGCCATCTCTTGGCATCAAATCTAGGCCCTCGGCCTCATATCAATCAAGCCACCTCGTGGCGTACATATCTCAGGCTCTTAGCCTCCAATCAGTATCAGTATCTCCTCACAATATAGGCCTTCGGCCTTACTTAGTCAAAAAAACATCACAAGCCCCTTGGGCAATAGTAAAACAGTGTTTCTCAGCCCAAACATCATTTAAAATATCATTTAAATCTCAAAATCTGAGTAAAAACGGCTGAGTAGTAAAACAGTGGAATTTAATATGACTGAGTTCAAATGATAAGTCAAAACAGTGAGGAAATATCAAATAAAAGCCCCGAAAGGGTTCAAATAGTTGGCACGAAGCCCAAATATGGCAATCAGCCCAATAAACGATGATAACAAATAGATTTTACTCAATTACGCGGTAAAATTATCAGTCGGGACGGACCAAGTCCAAATTCCTAGTAGTACACGATCCCACGCTCGTCATCGAGCGTGTGCCTCACCTCAACATAGTACTACGATGCACAATCCGGGGTTTCAAACCCTCAGAACATCATTTACAATCAATACTCACCTCGAACCGGCTAAATCCCTAGCTCGCGACACCTTTGCCCCACAAATTGGCCTCCACGTGCGTCAAATCTATCCAAAATCAGAACGAGAACGTCAAAATATGCTAAGGGAAAAAAGCCCAAGAGAAAACAGTCGAAAAATACAAAAAATCCTGAAATTAGCAAAACCTGAGCCCCGGGCCCACTTCTCGAAACTCAGAAATTTTCACATCACTATATTCCTCGTCTTCTCACGAGTTCATACATACCAAGAACACAAAAATCGGAGTCCAAATGACCCCTCAAATCCCCCATTAAAGGCCCCTTAAACTTAAGCCCTAAACCTCCATTTTTAGCCTTTTAATCCTCCTAATTACAGCCTTAATTCATGAAATTCTACCATTGAAATGCGTTCTAAGTCCAAAATCCTTACCTCAATGAAGTCTCTTTGATTTCTCTCCTCAAAATCGCCCAAAGCTCCCAATTCCGAGTTCAAAAATGGTTAAACCCTTCAAAAATCGCAAAGTACAATATATACCTTCTGCCCAGGCCTTTCCGCATCTGCGGTCCAAAATCCGCTTCTGCGGTACCGCATTTGCGGTCAATCCATCCGCTTCTGCGGAAATTCATTAAACCAGACCAAACCGCATCTGCGGTCCTTTTGTCGCATCTGCTGTCACACCTCCTTTTTTACACACCACCCGAACGATAATGTATAAGGGAGTTTTTCCATTTAAAGTGACATTATTCGAAATGGGATTGTTTATTTATTTTTTAGAGTCGCCACTTGGGATAGGATTTGCTTTCGGTGTCCCAAGTCACCGGTTTAACTTGAATCCCAAATCGAGGAAAATTTCGACTTCCCAGTTGGAGTCTGCGAACCAGAAATTCTGAATAAGGAATTCTGTTGACCCGAGGGAAGGTGTTAGGCACCCCCCGGATCCCGTGGTTCTAGCACGGTCGCATAAATTATTATAAATGGATAAAAATCTAATTTTAATACATGTCATCCTATAGTGCAATTTTAGAATTGTTTACCGCTTTTAGTTTAAAAATATTTTAAGAAAGTGAACGTCATTTAAAAAATATGTTTTTGGATCACGTCACATGAAATTCACCCGGATCCTCGACACATTCTTGTTCAACGTTTTGGGATTTGGATTTGGGTTGCATGAAATGCACACCCATATTTAGGAAGGTAAAATTATTAAAGAACGCGCCTAAAGCGACTAACGTGTTATTAACTTTGCGGGAGGCCATGAAAATTAGCTAAATGGCACGTCCCGGGTTCTAAAATACTTTAATATGAGTATTTAAAGAGGGCCACGCAGTTTATGAATTTTATTTGGCGCGGCGTACCTCGTCTATTTTAAGAGGCCAACCTAGAGCAAACTATTATTTTCCATTGAATTTGTCTCTAAAGGGCCCTAATTAATTAATATTATAAAATTCGGGCCTCAAGTTCAAGTCCGGATTCAAACAAAAGGGAAGAACCTCTTAATTTGAACCCGCTACCTAACTCAAATGGCTCAAACTCTGTATTATTTCAAATTATGAATTAAACCCTTAATTCTTTTGGGCTTCGAAATTAATTCCAAAATGATAAGATTCACCAAGGTTTGATAGATGTCTCCCAGATCTTGGGGGCCTGTTCATTGGGGCTAAGTTGAAAAATGACATGGGCTTAAAGAGTGTGGATGGAGAATCTCGTACTAATTGTACGATTGGGCCTGTGGTGAAGGGACCAGGCCCATGGCGTGTTAGTGCATGAATCTCAGCTATGAAGCTGAATGTGACTGTTTGGGCTTTGCGTTTGAGCCCAGTATGACAAAGGTCCTAATACACTATAACTCATGTCAAACTTATAGCTCGAATTAACTGAGCAAGCAAACTTAGCTCAATAGGCATTTAAAAATTCAGATTCATTATAGTTATGGAAACTTTATTTCAGATTCAATGTATAGCCTAGACAACCTCTAATCACAATTCCAATTGACAATACAGTTTAACACTCAAATTATTTATGTATTTTTCCTGATTTCTATATTATAGCCATAGATGATTGTTTCTGAGAACTGAAGCAAATCAAGCTACTACTTCAATACTCGTAATGATTAAATGAATCAACATTCATCAACAGCATGCAAAACGACTCACAACCTGATTTTACACTCATAAACATGCAGTCCAGGTCAAATTCAATTTTTTAAAATACTCACACCTATTCGAGTGTTCAACTACACATGAGGACCTAGAATCAACTTCTACATTTATGCTGTTATTGATGTCAAACTTATCATCAACAAAACTACACTAGGCTAAGGAATATCAGCAGTCCCATACAAATCAAAAGTCCAAAACAGTCCAAATCAATTTAGAAGCAATCCTAATTATACAGTCCATGATCTATTGTTCATGTAATACAAACCAAACAAACTAACGCTAGATAACTACACATCAACTAGCATCTATTTAATTATAACTATAGGAGGATCCAAATGAGCACAGATCTGAGGAATACTTTTCATTTCACTCCAATTCAAAGCTACATCAATGTGACTTCAGAAGTATGTACCTGGAGTTGCAATGAAGCAAAAGAGAAGAAGATGGTCAACAGCAGTAGCAACAGCTAACCAACAGCAACAAATCAGTTTCAACCCAAAATAATGTCAAGACACCCAGGACCAGATCACAAATGGTAACAAACCACATGATGATTAAAATAACTTGACTGAAGTCCAATTTGAGCTTGAAATTAACCCAGGAAGTATTTTGACACCAAATCAGTCAATGAACTGATCAAAATCACTGGAATAAAACCAAAAGAGCTGGAGAAATGAAACCAGGAACAACTAGGAACTCAAAATTACAGCTGAACTTCAAATTAATCTAAACAGGAGCTTCAATGTAATCGTATTTTTGAGTTTTTCTGCTGTATTTTCTTTTGTTTTTGATTTTTTGAAGGAATTATGATCTAAGAGAAATTTTGAACTATAAGAGTTCAGATTTTTGAACTTCTTTGGATTTGAGATTCAAATTTTGGTGCTAGAACTTGCAGAAAATGTTTTTGGGGGGAATTTTAAAAGTTGGAAAATTTTGGGGAATTTCAGGTGTTTAAACTTTTTTTTTCGAATTTTTCAGATGTGTAAAACTTTTGGAGAACTTTTCAGGTTCTGAAACTTGTAGAAGAAGGCAAGGGGAGTGCCTTTTATAAGCAGGAAAGGGGAGGAAGCTTCTAGATTTCATTTACTCATTTTTCCCCTTTTTATTTTCAGTTTTTACTAATTAATCCCTAAAGTTTTTGGCTTGTTGCCCAAGTTACTACACTAAGTTGCTGATATTTCAACTAAAGCCCTCTTCTAGAAGATTCTAGGAGGTTCTAGTCTCAACTACAGCATTATTCTCTACTTAGGAATGCCTATACTACCCTTCATTTAATCTAAAATTACTATCTTATACTAACTAAACCCTAGTCCCTTTTACCCTAGTTAAAATTCAACTATAGTTAAACTCAAAGAATCCTAATTCAGCTATATTCAAACAGACTAATAGAAACCAACTAACAGCAAAATAAGAAATTACTGAAATAAGTCAAAAGCAGTCACAAGAACAGAATCAATCATGAACAAACCTAAAGATTAATCGAAAACAAAGAAATAATCAAACTAGGAAGAAGGACTTACTGATTTGATATTCTAGTCTATTGAATCCGAATTGAGTCCCCAAATAATATTATATGTTTGTTCTTGGTAAGAACAAACATATAATTTTATTTAGGAACTCAAATAGACACTTGGTAGTCCTAAAAAATCAACCAGTCTTTTATAACACCCTAGATCTAAAATTAATGGGGTTTCCCTTGGATTCGAAGGGTTCTGATTTGGGATTTGGGAAGAGGAAGGTTAAGAGAATGTAGGGTGTGAATTTGGTTGGATTTGGAAGAGTTAGGGTTTTGGCCAAAATTTAGATTCAATATTCGAAGAGTTTGGTTGTGATTTGAGGAAAGATAAGGTTGGATTCGGCATGGGGAGGTTGAGATGGAGTAGTGGTGTAAATTTGGACGGGTTTGGGTGATCGCTGCCGGCGGAGGCGATTTCCGGCCGGCGACTTATGGCGGAGGAGCGGTGGCGGCATAACAGTACGAGGAAGAAGGTTTGTGTCTCTAGGGTTTTCCAATCTTTAGGACAGTTTCATTAGAATCCAAGATTAATTCATGGCCGTCGGATTATGGGAAATGAAGGGCTTGGATTAATTGGCCATGAAACGACGTAGTAACACCCCCGTACTACGTCGTTTCAATAGTCTGAGGGATGGGGCATTTGAACCGGGTAGGAGTGTGATTTGGGCCGGTTCTTTGGGGTTGGTTTGGTCCAATTTTGGCCGGATTTTGGGGAAGGGTCTTTGGGCTGGAGCATGTTTGGCCCAAAAACTGGGCATTTTTATTAAGGCCAAGTTTTTCTTTTTAATTCTTTTCATTTGTTTTCTCTTCTTTTTCTTTTGTATTATTTTTTTGAATTTTGGATTTTATTAAATGCGAAATTAAAAATAGCCAAAACCTGATTTAATTCTAAATGAGACTAATTAAATTTTCTAAAATTAACTAGATTCTAATTTTAAGAGAAAAATTAGACAAAAGTAAAATTAAAGGAACAAAAAATGTAAAAGGGTTATTTTTGTTATTTTTTTCTCTTATTTCAATGATGTTTAATCAATCTAGAATATACAATTAAGTCCTAAATGCAAGTGTGCTATTTTTGTAATTTTTCATTTCACTTTTTATGACAACTAAAAATGCACACAAAAATGCAAAAAAAACACAAAATCATGCCGTTAATTCCTAAAAATTCAAATACTAAAAGAAAAATTCTAATTTTAATGAATTCTATAGGAGTAATTTAAGCGCACCAAAAATCACGTACTCACATCTGCGACTCCGCAGGTGCGGTTCCCATACCGCATCTGCGGTTTCTGACCCCAACTCCTAAGACCGCATCTTTGTCCTCACTTCCACACGTGCGACACCGCACCTGCGGTCCCCAAACCGCAGGTGCGAAAACACCAGAAACAACAATATCAGTTGCTGCAACAATTCACCAATCTCTCCGTTAACCCTCCGAATTCACCCCAAAGCCCCCGGGACCTCAACCAAAAGTACAAACATAACCCAACACCTTATTCAAACTTGTTCCAATCATCAAAACACCTCAAACAACATCGAATCTACCAAATCACATCGAATTCAAGCCTAAGTTCCTAAATTCTTCCGAAATACGCTTTTGATCAAAAACCCAACCAAACAACCTCCAAATGACCTGAAACTTTGCACACACATCCCAAATGACGTAACGAAGCTACTGAAACTCTCGGAATTCCATTCTGACCCTCGGATCAAAATCTCACCTACCAACCGAAAATCGCCAAAATATCAACTTCGCCAATTCAAGCCTAATTCTACTCCGGACCTCCAAAACCCATTCCAATCACACTCCAAAGTCACAAATCACCCCCCGAAGCTAACCGAACCATCAGAACTCACATCTGAGCCCTCTAACACATAAGTCAACATCCGTTTGACTTTTCCAACTTAAGCCTTCTTAAAAGAGACTAAGTGTCTCCAACTTCACCAAAACCAGTCCGGATTCAATCCAACCAACCCGATACCTCAAAACTCAGATGAACAAAGCAAATATGAGCAGAAATGGGGGAAACGAAGCAGGAACTCATGAGACGACCGGCCGGTTCGTCACACATATGACTCAGTATGGTCAACAATGTTGGTGATAGGAACAGAAAGCTCACATTCATCTACAACATACACATTTATGACTTTATACTCGTCACAAACCAAACATAAAATCTGCCTAATTCCAACATCTCCTTCAATTTCATAATATTTTCTAGACGGGCCAGCAACTATTAATTGTTATACACCAACATACCTTAATTTACAAATATATTCATCTATTAAATCTTAAAAGATAAGAGGTTCGAGTAATAACCTCTCCAATGGTGGACTAAATTCATTGAACAGACAGGTTCATGCTCAGTGATCCAGTCACCACCATAGTTGAATACAATATCCAAAAGAACCATCTTTAATCTACAAACATTCAGGACATAATATATTAGAAGCCAGAAACTAATACATTCTATAAATTAAAAAGTATAAAACAACAGAGGCAAAAGGGTCCCTGCCTTAATAAAAAAACTAAGGAAAAGAAACATAGAGTAACATGGTAGTGGTCCCTCTTTAATAAAAATGTAGACCTTTACAATAAAATACTGAACTTCTGTGGTCCAATGTACTATGTCACATTATTTAGAGATATGGGGACCTAGTCCAATCGTACCCAAACTAAAAAAAATTGAAAGCAAAAACACAACAACCTATAAAGTCAGCAACCCTAAATCATATTCAACTTCTGCCGTAGGAAACATACCGCTAGAATATTATGGTCTTCCCCAACCCAACAGAAAGACTATACCAAAAAAAAAAGGGTAAACCCCAACTGAAAACGCAATATTTAAGGACCACCAACAGAAATCACATGCATGAGAAGACAAGGCACAAAATCAACAAAATCAACAACTAAAACCAAATATAACAATAGAATAAAGTTACAATCCCATAAATACAAAAAACCCTAGACAAAGGCCAATTTTATGTCATTCTAGTACGATATACTACCTGAAACAGAGATAAACAACAGTTAAGAACTAATTTTAGGATGTAAATCATACCCTTTAAAGATTATAGCCTTCAATCACTATGATTTTTACTAAAGCTAGAGAGAGAAGTAGCTCGAGCAACCTCTCTTTTTTGGTTTATGTTTTGTCTTTCTAAAATAAACTTGGGAGAGGTGTTAGTTTATGGGGTGTTCCCTTTTAATTTAGAGTGGGGGGATCTCACGGGTTATGGGTCGGGGCGCGTTAGTCCACAAGAATGGGTGCGTTTTTAAGTCCTCATCTGCCACGTGTCCCATTCCGTCAAAAATGGGACATATGTGTAACTTTGCCTAACGGTAGGGATTTTATTAGCCAGAAAGTATAACGGGGGACGAGCATATACAATAAACCAAAGTAGAGGGACACAGTTGACCCTTTTCCGAGTAAATAAAGAAGTAGCTCAAAGATAAAATCAATCTTTTCATAGTTTTTCGAAAACAGTTCTGCTTTTCAAGTATATCAGTGAAAATCCAAATCCTTTACCGAAATCGTCAAACATATGAGTAAGTTTGAAAACTATAATTTTTTCCAAAAACTTTTCTTCGGGTAAATGTTTCATTTCTAGATAGCATGAGGAAAGTACATCTCTATGTCTACATGTCAAGATACAAGTAAAAATCATGAGTGTCATCAATATCAGGCAGCAAAAGAAAATGCATCTCTATACATGTATCTCAAGTACGTATGTCAAATGCAATGACTCTCAGTGATGAGCTCATGTACTCACACCCTCAGAGTACTCACATCACTGTCTCGCATTATCTCTTACCATGCTCAATACTCAGCGCACTCAATCACTCAGCACTGTACAATACTCGTTGCGGCGTGCAACCCAATCCACATATATATAGCCCTAAGGCTCGTTGCGGCATGCAACCCGATCCATATACATATAGTATAAGGCTCGTTGAGGCGTGCAACCCGATCCATATATATATATATATATATATATATATATATATATATATATATATACATAGTCGAATGCACTCACTGGGGTGTGTGCAGACTCCGGAGGGATTCCTTCAGCCTAAGCGCCATATCGCTGCGGAGCGCAGCCCGATCCTATAAAATGTAATCAATATAACATGATGCGGCGTGCAGCCCGATTCCATAATATCACTCTCATGCAGGCCCTCGGCCTCACTCAGTCATCAATCTCTCCATTCTCACTCACGAGCTCATTGTCACGCCCCAACCTCGGGAGGCGCGACCGGCGCTCAATCGAGTGAACCCAACTGAGCAAGCCTTATTGACACTTTCTACCCGACTCAATATGATTAAGGAATCCAGCTTTCGATTAATAAGATGATAGCAAAATAGAGCGTTCAACATTGTTAGTTTATTTTTATATCACAAATCTTAAATCATGGCTAAGTTTCCAAGATTTTATACAGTCATTGCTTAGACGAACTAGAGGATAGAGTTATAACACAGATCATTAACCCAACCAACACTCATACACAACCCACACAACATCTACGGAGCCTCTATGAATACAAAAGACGAATTATGACAATGCCGGCAAGAAGGCCCCGGCTATACCTCAAAAACAGAAGTCTACAACAAAGAAGTACATCATAACCCCTTGAAGGAAAAAGGGGCTCACCAAGTCTTCGGGATGAGGACACTCCGCTACGCACGATCGGCACTGTCCGCTATAGAGCCACCTACATTTATTTCAAAATGTAGCGCCCCGGCAAAAGGGACGTTAGTACCATGGAATAGTACTAATATGTATAACTAATCACCATCTAATTAGAAAGAACTTTCATACAAGAATAAGAAATCACAAGTATGACTCAAAAGCTTTAAACTATCGCGACATTATCAAATAAAGGAATCATACAACTTTCACATCATTTTTCCGTAGTTCTTAGTTTGGGGCATTTCACATTATTCATCAGTGCTCACAATACCACCACTATCTTGAGCGGAGTCCGATCTCGACCCGATCGGCTAGGTTGCCTCATTTGAGGCATACGCTTCAATCACAATCTCATTTTCTCTTTTTTTCCGGAATTCAATTTCAGCATAATACCACCATGTGTGAGGCATGGCGTCCGATCACGGCCCGATCGGCTAGGCCGCCTTACCATGGCGTTGTTCCTTTCTGATTAGTCATTTTGTTTTACATATATCATTTCATAGGCACTTGGGATTATGCCTTGTGACCGTAGTCATTGTGTTTGGCTGGAGCCTTTTAGTCCCCGAGTGAAGTAGTTTCGGCGTCTATATCGAGGGTATGCCTTTTTAGGGGTCTTATAAGTTCGGATATATAGCCTTAACTTTAAGATCGGGATTATGCCTTTTATAAGGTCTTGCAAATTTTAACATGTCTTACTTGAGGTCTTATAAATCAGTTACTTGGTACAAGTATGGTTCATGTCTTGCTTGAGGTCTTATAGATAAGTTACTTGGTACAAGTATGGTTCATGCCTTGCTTGAGGTCTTACAGTTTTGGTGTTGCCTTATAGAGGTCTTATGTTGTTGATAATGCCTCGTGGAGGTCTTACATTTTCTAGTATTGCCACATGGAGGGCTTTCGAGCTCGAGATTGCCCGCTTGGATCTTACGGTCTTGAGTCACTGATTGCTCGAAGGGATGACAGTCGACGACAGTCCCCAAAATGTCAAATATTTTTTTGGCTCTAGGGTCGTTCTTTGTAAACTTGGCATTTCCTTATTGAGGAATTACAAGTTTGAAGTTTCCGATCCCGAGGTCATATAGCTTCGAGTTTTTGATGTCAGTCCCCGAGTGTTCGGGAAAATTTTGGTTTTGGAGCCGTTTCTTGTAAAAAATAGCAGACTTCTTGGAAGCGCAAAGTGTTTTGATGGAGGAGAAAATATTCTTTGATTACTTGGCACAAGTAAACATGTTTTCGTTGTCAAGGGCTCGGTTATTTTATGCGTACACGGTTCGTTCGACCGTTTGGCCCAATACATCATTTTCCTATTGAGACCTTTTTTGGCTTATCTTGACCTCTTCGGGGGAATGATCTCCAGGGGGATGCCACCCCAGTATTCGAGTTTGATTGAAGAGAAGCCTTGAATACTTGTTAAGTTCTCCTCGGGTAGCATGTCGATGTTTCCTCGTTAAAAACCTTGCTGGTAACACCCTTCTTAGGATAAAACCCGATCAAAGGAAAAGAGTGCAACGCATGATTTGAAACCTGAGGCCTTCGAGCTGGAAAGCGCTTCGATTGTCCTGATCGAACACCTGTACACAGGTTAGTGTAAGATGTAAAATAAGAATGGAAACGATCATACCTTAGTGGCGATGGCACTTCGAGCCTCGATGTGCTTCAATCATTTGCTTCGGGATATGGTACAATCCTTAATTGTTTATTCGGGTATAGCCGAGAACGTATCTCGTAATTGCTACTTCCCTGTTTGTTTGTCCTTTAGATTTTTTGATGTTGAAAGCGTCATTGTCGGCGCCACATCGTGTACCGCGAACATTTCTTTTGCTGCATGTTGTTCCCCGTACACGGTTTTTATTCCGTCCTTTGTCGTAAAATTTCCTAATTTGATGAAGAGTTGATGGTACTGCTCTCATGCAGTGTATCCATGATTTGGTCGAGCAGTCAGAGCTGCTCTACCACCCTCGACCTGATAATGTTAGCCAAGCTACCTGGATCCACAAGAACACGTTTAACTTGAAATGTATTTACAAGGAAAGAGATTACCAGTGCGTCGTTATGAGGCTGAGACAGGGTCTCGATGTCCTCTTCGCTGAACGTGAGAGCGTCCTCGGGTATGTAACCCCGAGTTTGCTTTTCCCTGGTGATGGATATTTTTGTTCGCTTGACGATGGTTTCATGTGGGATGTCGACTCCTCTAACAATCATGTGGATGACATGTTGTGGTTCTTCTATTTCATTCTTTCTGTTCGCCTCTCTTTCCTGAAATTGATTTTTGGCTCGGTTGCTGAGGAACTCTCGGGGGTGCCCTTTGTTGAGTAGCCGGGCTACTTCCTCCTGAAGTTGTCTACAGTCTTCGGTCCTGTGACCGTGTGTGCCGTGAAACTCGCACACCAGGTTGGTGTTCCTTTATGACGGGTCTGATTGTACGGGCTCTGGCCACCTGGTTTCTCTGATTTTAACGATGGCTGAGACGACGTCTGAAATGTCGATGTTGAATTGTATTCGGACAATTGGGGTGCCTCCGTTGGTCCTATATGTCTGTCGAATCCGACTCCACCACGAGTCCCGAGGATTCTGACCTCGATCTGTCCTTCGAACACTTTGGGGTATGTTACGCCTTGGGGTGTTCCTTCGATCTTTAGTGTAGGGCTGATATCTTTCCTTGTTTTGCCAAGAGCCTTTTAGGATATACTGAACCCGAGGGTGCTCCCATTTGGTCGTCCTCGACTCTAATCTTTGACTGATATCAGTTGTGGACATCCGACCAAGTTACGATGGGACATTCTGTCAAGTTCTATTTTAGTTGCTTCGAAGCTACCAAGCTTCGCTTTTTCAAGCCTTGGGTGAAGGCCTATACGACCCAGATGACAGAGACTGGTGGTAATTCCATTCGCTCCATTTTAAAGCGAGACACAAACTCCCGTAACATCTTGTTTTCTTTTTGTTTGATTTTGAAGACGTTGGAATTCCTTGTAGCCACCTTGATGGCACCGGCATGTGCCTTTATGAAAGAGTCTACCAGCATGACAAATGAGTCTATTGAATTCGAGGCAAGGTTGTGGTACCAGATCATGGCCCCTTCGAAAGTGTTTCTCCAAAATTTTTTAGCAGGACGGACTCAATCTCGTTGTCCTTTAGGTCGTTTCCCTTCACTGCACAAGTGTAAGCGTTGACGTGCTAGTTGGGGTCCGAGGTTCCGTTGTATTTCGGAAGGTCGGGCATTCTGGACTTCTTCGGGATGGGTTTTGGAGCAGCATCTTGTGGAAATGGCTTTTGTACAAACTTCTTCGAATCCACACCCTTCAGGATCGGGGGTGTGCCCGGAATTTGATCGAACCTAGAATTGTAGGTCTCCACCTTTTTGTCATTGACTTCTATCTTCTTCTCGCCCGATTCGACCCTCTTCGCGAGGTCCTCGAGCATCTTTATGATGGATGGATCAGCTGCCCACCCGTTGTTGCTTTATATTTTCGGTACCTATTCGGCTTGAGGAGCCGTTTCCGGTGCCGCTGTGCTTGGAGTTTTTTGGTGGCTTTGTAGTTGAGCAATTGTCAATTGTTGTGCCTGTAACATCTCAAAAATGACATAAAGACTAACCTCAAGCTCTTCCAGAGCTGGGGTTTTCTGAGCTTCTTGTTGGTTCTCTTGGCGTATACTCATGTCGGTATGTGAGCTTATATCGACGTCCACGGGAATTGGTTCTGGTGCATCCTCAAGGTTTCGTGGTGGTACACCAATACCTAGAACAGCTACACCATTCTCTCCATGGTCCTCAGGACTGTCGTTCTCCTGTGCATTCACTGAGTTTGACATTTTGACCTGAAATCAAAGATGCTTTGGACAAGAAAAAGCGTGAAAGATAACTTGCGTTATGTAGTAAACCAGCAAGAAAATAATCACTATTATTTTTAGCCCCATGGTGGGCGCCAAACTGTTTACCTAGAAAATGGTAATTACAATTAGATTTGATTTTGCGGTTCTAAAAATACGTAATTTATTTTTATGCTAGTTGTTAAGCAATGGATGCTAAGTGTGAGATTAGAAAATAGGATAAGAGCTTGAAAACAACGTGTTAAGCAAACCGAATGGTTGAGGCTCAGGGCCTCGAGCTGGCTAATATGGGGCCTCGAGGCCGAGCTAGGCGTTAGACTCTTGGGTAGTCAATGGAGAACTAACAGTTATAAAGGCCTTGATGAGGGTTTTTTATGATCAATAATGAGCAAGAAATGAAGAACAATCAATGAATATATAATAAATATAAGCAATAAATATAAGATCAAACGAGAATAGGTTTAAGTTAGAGAGCAGAGAATGTTCTTGTTCTTGTATTCAATGTAATGTGTTGTATATGTCTTACAAAATGACAAGGATCCCCTTTAAATATGAGGGGAAATCCCAACATGGTACAGATGCATTTATTACAAAGAAATATAGCTGGTATAGCTACTCGCTGGTTTGGTGTAGACTAGTGCTTCTCTTGCAGGTTTTGTCAGCTTTGATCATGCGCCTTGGAAACTTCCCGCTCTCCTATGATAATCATTGATTTGCACTGCCCCGAGGTCGAGCGTTAGGAACCCTCGGGGTCGAACCTCGAGCCGTGCCTCGAGCCTTTGGAGACGCGCTTGCGAAGCATTACATCGGCCATAAAATCGGGCCTTCTGATTTTTACCGTATACAAAATTAAAACATGGATAGACACATACGTACACTTCACAGCATGTTAAACTTGAACACCCCCTAGTCCCTATTATAAAATTAGATCTCCAAGCAAGGATTTTTAACTTAACCATTTGGTATCAGGAGTTCATTAGCCCCACTAATTCGAGTCCATGCCACATAAGGTTTCTTAAAGAGAAAAGAATTCTCTACCCAGAATTTCTTTGTGAGATCGAACCCGAAGCCCTTAATGAAAAATATTAGAGAATCTCTTCCATTCCATCATACTGCTTAAGTAGTTGTTATTCCCTGGTTCTTGCTAGGGAGATATAGGTTTCTACTGTAGATTTTAGCTCTATCCATATAGTCTACTTTATCCCTCTCTTATTAAATCAGTACTATCTTTTCTTGTATATCGAAGTTTAGAAAAAGAAAAATCTCTGAGATAACAGTAATTGTTATAAAATAAAGACTGTAAAGTAAAGACAAGTATAGAGAGAAATTGATATATTATTCGAATTCAAACTGATGTACATAATGAATTGAGATCTCTTCTATTTATAGAAGAAAGGAAGTTGCTGTGTAAGCTGCTACTGCAAGTTGCTGGGTAAGCTGCTACTGCAAGCTGCTGTGTAAGCTACTACAAGCTGCTGTGTAAGCTGCTACTATACCAGATATGGATAATCTTATACTAAGAGTAATGTTTATCCATAACGGAGTACTGAAAGGATAAGCTTATTATACCCGGTATGGATAATCTTCTACCGGAAGTAATATTTATCCATAACCGGGTACCGAAGTGATAAGCTTCTTCAGGAGGCTTATTTCCAATAGAGTACTAAATAGATAAACATATTTACGGCGGAGCCCCATATGGATAAACTTCTTCAGGAAGCTTATTTACAACGGAGTATGAACATCCATAATATAATATATTTATAACACTCCCCCTTGGATGTTCATTAAAAGATAATGTGCCTCTTTAAAACCTTACTAGGAAAAACTACGTGGGAAAAAAAAATCCTAGTGAAGGAAAAAGAGTACACATATTTAGTAATACGCATTGCTAGGTGCCTCATTAAAAACCTTATAAGGAAAACCCCATGGGAAAAAACCTCAGTAAGGAAAAAAGAGTGCATCGCGTATTTTACTCCCCCTGATGAAAACCTTGTTTCAAATATTTGAGTCTCCGCATTCCAATCTTGTATACCATCTTCTCAAAAGTTGAAGTTGGCAAAGATTTAGTGAATAAATCTGCTGGATTATCACTTGAACGGATTTGTTGCACATCAATGTCACCATTTTTCTGAAGGTCGTGTGTGTAGAATAATTTTGGTGAAATGTGCTTCGTTCTGTCTCCTTTTATAAATCCTCCCTTCAATTGAGCTATGCACGCAGCATTGTCTTCGTATAAAATTGTGGGTCTTTTCTCACATTCCAAACCATATTTTTCTCGAATAAAATAAATTATTGATCTTAACCATACACATTCCCTACTTGCTTCATGAATAGCTATTATCTCAGCATGATTTGAAGAAGTAGCAACAATAGATTGCTTTGTGGAGCGCCATGATATGACAGTACCTCCATATGTAAACACGTACCCGGTTTGAGATCGAGCTTTATGGGGATCAGATAAATAACCTGCATCAGCATAACCAACAAGATCTGCACTATCTTTGTTAGCATAAAACAAACCCATTTCAAGAGTTCCCTTTAAATATCGCAGTATATGCTTAATCCCGTTCCAATGTCTTCGTGTAGGAGAAGAACTGTATCTTGCTAGTAAATTAACAGAAAATGCTATGTCAGACCTTGTAGCATTAGCAAGATACATTAGTGCACCAATTGCACTGAGATAGGGTACTTCGGGACCAAGGAGTTCCTCATCCTCTTCTGGAGGTCGGAACAAATCTTTATTCACTTCAAGTGATCGAACAACCATTGGTGTGCTCAATGGGTGTGCTTTGTCCATGTAAAAGCGTTTTAAGATCCTTTCTGTATATGCAGATTGATGGATAAAGATCCCGTCTGCTAAATGTTCAATTTGCAGACCAAGACAAAGTTTTGTCTTTCCAAGATCTTTCATCTCAAATTCTTTCTTAAGATATTCAATTGCCTTTTGGAGCTCTTTTGGAGTTCCAAAAAGATTTATATCATCAACATAAATAGCAAGTATAACAAATTCTGATGCCATTTTCTTTATAAAAATACATGGACAAATAACATCATTTATGTAACCTTCTTTCAGCAAATATTCACTAAGGCGATTATACCACATGCGCCCAGACTGCTTTAAACCGTACAAAGATCTTTGTAATCTATTTGAATACATTTCCTGAGATTTGGAATTCGCTTCAGGCATTTTAAATCCTTCAGGATTTTCATATAAATTTCATTATCAAGTGAACCGTACAGATAAGCTGTAATTACATCCATTAGATGTATTTCAAGCTTTTCATGTAGTGCTAAACTGATAAGATATCGAAATGTTATGGCATCCATAATAGGTGAATATGTTTCATCAAAATCGACCCCAGGTCGTTGTGAGAATCCTTGTGCAACAAGGCGAGCTTTGTATCTTTCAACTTCATTTTTATCATTCCTTTTTTCGCACAAAAAACCATTTATGACCAACTGGTTTTATACCAGCAGGTGTTTGGACTCTGGTCACCTCTCTTTTAGCAAGTGACTTTAATTCCGATTGAATTGCCTCTTGCCATTTTGGCCAATCAGATCTTTGTCGACATTCTTCGGCGGATCGAGGTTCAAGATCCTCACTATCTTGCATAATATTAAGTGCAACATTATAAGCAAAAATATTATCCACCACTATTTCAGATCGATTTAAATTAATCCCATCACCGGTCGAACTTATTAAAAGTTCTTCACTCACATGAGCTTTGGGTTCATTGATTTCTTCAAGAATCTCAGAACTAATAAGATTTTGGGTCTCTTGAGGAGATCCCTTCATAGTATCATTTTGATCATTTGTCGATTTTATTTTTCGAGGATTTCGATCCTTAGAACCCAAAGGCCTACCATGCTTCAGGCGTGCTTTAGGTTCACTAGCTTTCATGCTAGTAGATGGTCCTACTAGGACATCGATTCGGATAGGCACATTCTCTGCAGGGATATGTGACTTAGTTATCCTTTTCAAATCAGTAAATGCGTCTGGCATTTGATTTGCTATATTCTGTAAATGGATGATCTTTTGGACCTCCTGATTACATAGAGGGGTACGTGGATCAAAATGAGATAATAATGAAACTTTTCACATAATTTCTCTTTTGATTTCCTTTTTCTCTCCCCCTAATTGTGGGAAATTTGTTTCATCAAACCGATAATCTGCAAATCGAGCAGTAAAAAAATCTCCTGTCAATGGTTCAAGATAGCGAATAATAGAGGGTGATTCAAACCCAACATATATTCCTATCCTTCTCTGTGGTCCCATCTTACTGCGCTGTGGTGGTGCTACTGGCACATATACAGCACATCCGAAAATTCGTAGATGGGCAATATTTGGTTCATGACCAAAAACTAATTGTGACGGAGAATATTTATTATAATGTGTCGGTCTGAAACGGATAAGTGATGCTGCATGCAAGATAGCATGGCCCCAAACAGTAGTGGGCAATTTTGTTTTCATAAGTAGTGGTCTTGCTATCAATTGTAGGCGTTTAATAAATGACTCTGCAAGGCCATTTTGAGTATGAACATAAGCTACAGGATGTTCAACTTTTATCCCAACTGATAGACAATAATCATCAAAAGCTTGAGATGAGAATTCTCCAGCATTATCAAGGCGAATAGCCTTTATAGGATAATCTGGGAATTGTGCCCTTAATCGAATTATTTGGGCTAATAGCTTTGCAAACGCCAGGTTGCGAGATGATAGTAGGCACACATGAGACCATCTTGAAGATGCATCTATTAGGACCATAAAATATCTAAACAACCCACTTGGTGGATGAATAGGTCCGCATATATCCCCATGTATACGCTCTAAAAAGGCAGGGGATTCCATGCCAACCTTCATTGGTGATGGTCTAGTGATCATTTTGCCTTGATAACAAGCATCACATGAAAATTCGTCATTTGTAAGAATCTTCAGGTTCTTTAATAGATGCCCACTCGAATTTTCAGTAACTCGTCTCATCATTATTGATCCAGGATGGCCCAAACGGCCATGCCAAAGCACAAAAGTATTTGAATCCGTAAACTTCTGGTTTACGATAGAGTGTGCTTCAACTGTACTAATTTTTGAATAGTATAAGCCAGAAGATAAAGTTGGTAACTTTTCTACAATGCATTTCTGGCCAGAAATATTCTTTGTAATACAAAGATATTCTATGTTCGTTTCATCTATTGTCTCAACATGATACCCATTTCGGCGGATATCTATAAAACTCAACAAGTTTCTTCGGGACTTGGAGGAGAACAATGCATCTATAATAAGTTTTGTTCCCTTAGACAGAAATATAATGGCTCTTCCGGAGCCTTCAATCAAACTTATATTACCAGAAATTGTTGAAATATTTGCCTTTTCCTTATGCAAATAAGAAAAATATTTCCGATCCTTGAATATGGGATGAGTTGTTCCACTATCAATAACACAAATATCTTCATGATTTGTCTTTGATTCAAACACAATTTGAGAATTATCCATATTCTTCAAAATGACATAAATAAAATATATTATAAAAAAATATCATTATCAAAGCATAACCATACTATCTATTACAAACAACAAAAATTAAAATATTTACATTTCTGCAGATTCACCACCGATTACATGACTTGTTTCTCCTTCTGGGAGTGCAAAGTAATCAGCTACATCCAAATGCATGAAGTCTAAATTATCTTCAGAAATAAAATTTGCTTCAGCATTTTTCTCTGTCTTCTTCAGGGAGGCTTGATAAAGCTCAACCAGGTGATTTGGCGTACGACAGGTACGTGACCAGTGCCCTTTTCCTCCATATCTATAGCATGCACTTTCTGCATTTGGTGCTTGCACCGCTTCATGCTTTTGTTCCTTCCTTTTCCACTGCTGGTGGCGAGGAGGGTTCTTTGGTGCATTATTATTACCATCATTGGGATTTCTTCCCCGACCACGGCCATGACCACGACTGGGGCCACGACCTCTTCCACGTTTAGCTTGGTGGAAGTTCGTCTCATTCACTTCACGGAATGGATAAGAACCATTAGGTCGGCTTTCATGGTTTTTCATTAATAGCCCATTATGTTGCTCGGCTATAAGAAGATGTGAGATAAGTTCAGAATACTTTTTAAATCCCATCTCTCGATATTGCTGCTGCAGGAGCATATTCGAGGCATGAAAAGTGGTGAAAGTTTTCTCCAACATATCATGATCAGTAATATTATCAACACATAATTTCAATTGGGAAATAATTTTGAACATAGCAAAATTATACTCACTGATAGATTTAAAATCTTGTAGCCTTAAATGAGTCCAATCATATCTTGCCCGTGGAAGAACGACCATCTTCAGGTGGTCATATCTATCTTTCAAATTATTCCACAGTATGACTGGATCTTTAATAGTAAGATATTTCATTTTTAGGCCCTCATCAAGGTGATGGCGTAAGAATATCATTGCTTTGGCACGGTCTTGGTTTCATGCCTCATTTTTGTCTTTGATGGTGTCTGCCAAACCCATCGCATCAAGATGATTTTCAGCATCAAGCACCCAAGACATGTAGCATTTGCCCGATATATCCAGGGCTACAAATTCAAGTTTAGAAAGATTTGACATTCTATAGAAATAGAAAGTTCGTATCTCAGATACTTTCAAAGTATTTACTCGAGATGGCAGAGTCTCGTGCTGATAACGTGTTATAAAATAAAGACTGTAAAGTAAAGACAAGCATAGAGAGAAACTGATATACTATTCGAATTCAAACTGATGTACATAATGAACTGAGATCTCTTCTATTTATAGAAGAAAGGAAGCTGCTGTGTAAGCTGCTACTGCAAGCTGCTGTGTAAGCTGCTACTACAAGCTGCTGTGTAAGCAACTACAAGCTGCTGTGTAAGCTGCTACTATACCAGATATGGATAATCTTATACTAAGAGTAAAGTTTATCCATAACGGAGTACTGAAAGGATAAGCTTATTATACCCGGTATGGATAATCTTCTACTGGAAGTAATGTTTATCCATAACCGGGTACCGAAGTGATAAGCTTCTTCAAGAGGCTTATTTCCAATAGAGTACTAAATAGATAAATATATTTACGGCGGAGCCCCATATGGATAAACTTTTTCAGGAAGCTTATTTACAGCGGAGTATGAACATCCATAATATAATATATTTATAACAGTAATTAAATTATTGAAAAATATTATTATCCAAAACCAAAAGCGCAGTGCCTTGGTGGAGATAGTCTTTGTAAGAAATGTGTTAACATGGTGGTTTCCTAGACAAATTAATTAAGGGTGTGTTTGGTATGAAGGAAAATATTTTCCGGAAAATGTTTTTCAATTTTCCCATGTTTGGTAGGCTTAAATGTTTTGGAAAATATTTTCCTTATGAACTCATTTTCCTCCAAATGGAGGAAAATGTTTTCCTTATCAAGAGAAGGAAAAATATTTTCCAAAACTTCTTCTCAATCTTCCCCACCTCGCCAACCCACCCCACCCCCTCTCCAAAAAGGCTTTTTTTTTTCAATTTCAGTTTTTCCGTTATCACCCACCCTACTACCCCTCCAACCCAACGCACCCCCCCCCCCACACACACCGCAAAAAAATTAGTTTTTTTTTACTTTAGTTTTTTTTTTTGCAATTTAAAATTTCTGGTTTTTTTCGGTTTTTGCACCACACCCACCCCACCCCATCTACCCCTCCCCCGCACAATTTTTTTTTACGTTTTACTTTTTTTGAATTAAATTCTATTTTTTTGTTACTGCCCCACCCTACCCCCCCCCAAAAAAAATATTTTTAAATATATTTTTCAGTTTTAATTTTTTTATTTATCGGTTTAAATGTTCAAAATTTTACAAGTTCCAAAATTATGAGTTCGGAGGTTTATGTGTTTGGAAGTTTACGGGTTTTGAAATTATAAAGTTTATGGGTTCGAAATTCCGCGGTTTTGAAAGTTTAGCGGTTCGAAAGTTTATGAAATTTGTGAGTTTGGAAGGTTGTCGGTTTGAAAGTTTATGGCTTCATGTTTATTATATCTAAATTATTTATAAATACTTTTGAGAAGTCATTTTCCTAAATTTGCGTACTAAACACCGGAAAATAAATAAGATTACTACTTATTTTTCAAAAAAACATTTTCTTGGAAAACATTTTCCGTTATACCAAACACACCCTAAATGTCGACATTTCATTCGGAAAAAACTTTGTCCCCTCAGCATAGATTTGGCAATGTGTACAGTTTATGGCATTACCCAAAAGATGTCTTTTCAATATCATTAGGGTACAAAGCTGAGATAATAATTGGATATAATGGCCAGTTGCTTTCTTCTAAACCCCATTAAGCTTGTGCCTTACTCTTTTTTTTTTCCTATCCTTTTTTATGGTCACCCACATAGCCACAGTGGCGGAGCCACCTCGCACGAAAAATACACTGTTTAAGTAGGTTAAAAAAATTATATGCATATACTATATGTTGATTTTCCTTTTTTTTTCATATATTTACTTTTGTATATATATAAACATTTTGACACTCCTTAATGAAAATTATGGCTCCCCACTGCATATAAAAGAGCCAAAGGAGTTCTAAAATTCAAACTTTTTCTAAAGGAGTAATAACTTGTGTTGATAAGAAAGTGAAAGGACGAAGAAAGTAAAAGTTCCATAAGCACCCCATAAATGTTACTTAACTTATCACTCATTAAAGGTTTAACTTTCTTGACAAAAGCAAAAAATTCGAGCAGACGGAATCTCTTTTGATAGTTGTGCTGTGTTTAATACTTATGGTCTTCAAATTTGTAAAATTTGACTGCCTGTGCATGCAATTATCGCAATCAATTATGAAGCTGCTTAATATACATTATTGAGAATGTTTCACACGTATTCGTGAGACTCCTTTTCTCTTTCCCTTTATCTACTTTCTTTCGTTTTCAGATCTTTTTATTTATTAATCTTTTGACTATAACATTTAGTACCATTAACACTGAATACTTCAAGTAATCATCAATGGCTGGAAAAAGCATTAGAGCAAAGATGAATATGATTGCACTCACATAAATAGTTATCTATTACAGTAGTTAAATCCTTTTATGATTTTTAATTAAAACCAAAGTATAAATGTCACAAATATGCCGAATAGCTAGTTCAACCCAGTCAGTGTCTAAGCTGTTAAATTCAAGAGAATCTCACATAAATGTTGAGAAATTTTATTTTGTGTCTCACACAATTTACATTAGTTGTGTGAGGCTCTTTTTTGTCTCACAAATTTGTGGACCCCAATCATACACTTCTGGGTCCATAAAAATCTAGGTCCACAGAATTGTGAGACAAAAAAGATGCCTCATACAACTAGTGTCAGTTGTATGAGACACAAAATAAAAATTTTCCCATAAATGTTTCAAATAAGTTCCAATTTACCAACCTCTAGCCATTTAATTATAGACTTATCAAAACTAGTCAAGCACATAAAAATTCAAAATCCAAATAAACAAGGTTCTTTCTTTTCAAGAATGACACGCAAAGGTCTCCTTCCATATTTTTAAGCGTGATCAGCAACATTAGATGCAAGATGGAAAGAAAATTTCATGGATGAGGTAGCAAACAAGGTGATGAAATGCGAATATATATACAAGATTTCAAAAATCTAAGCAAAAAAGACCCTTTTCAATAGGTAATATGGTTGAAAATTATTAAAAACATATAGATGAATCAACTAACAAATTTTGAGCAAGATTGGAGGTGATTTGGACTGATTATGTATCAAAATTAGTAGTTAAAATCGAGTTCAAAAAATTCTTCTGCAACACATGTATCAAACATGTATCACTCATATATCACACACATAGGTATACATAGATATACATGTGATACATATTTGATACAAATATGATACATATGCGATACACAAAAGATACACAGTGTGATACATTTTTTTTTTTGGTAATTAAAAGTATTTTATTTACCAAGTAAGATATTTACAAGTCTTACAATCTGCAACTAAAGAACTTTAAGCGTAACTCCTACTAGACATGAAGCCCCAGCTAGGAGTTACCTCCAGTCTTTACTACTAACCCTCTACTGCTACTATTTTTTCTAGCCTGCATCAGGGTACCAATTTAGTTTAGACATGATTCGATCTAACCGAGGGAATATGGTGGCCCTGACATATATTTCCTGAATAATCAATCGTAGAATAGCATTCGTGATCTCTTCTTCTTGTGAAATATCACATTATTTTTTTCTTGCCAAATATAGTATACTGCAACTGCTAGGGTCATTCTGCATATAACTGTACCTCCACTCTTTCCATTTCCAAACTGTTCTAGCCATGTCAACTCTTTCTGCGAAGCTTTCTTTGTTCTCTATATACGTTGCCACTTTAGTAGGTTCTGCCTTATAGCTCCTGATATCTCCAATCATAGAATAGATGTTGTACTGTTTCATTATCTCTGTGACATAGTGAGCATGTTTGCTCAGAAATGATCCCCCATCTTGCTAATCTTTCTTTTGTAGCAAGCCTTTTTTTGTAGTGCTAGCCTTAGTATGAATATCCACTTGGTCAATCCCTGATTGTTGCATACTAATTTTTTCCATATCATCTTTGAAAACTCTCCTTCCATGGCTTTGTATATTTGTTTAACAGAGCATTTCTCCATCTTCTGTACATCCTCCTCTATAAATCCAACAGCCTCAAAGTAGTTTCTTGCTTTGAATATCTTTTGGATGACTCATGATGCACTCTTGGGCTCTATAATCCAGACTGTGTTTTCTTTTATGTAGTATGAATGTATCTATTGCATCCACAGTTTCTTCTTTCTTTTGCAAATATTCCACAGTAGCTTGCATATAGCTGCTTTGTTCAACACCTCCGCATTGATGACATTCAGACCCCCTGCTACTTTTGGTGCACACAGTTTGTCCCAGGCAATCAAAGGCTTCTTGGTAGGTTCAGTAGCTCTTGTCCATAAGAATCTCCTACAGATTGTTTCTATGGACTCGATAATTTTCATTCGCAAGATGAATATCTCAGCCCAGAATATTTGTAGAGCAAACAACACAAACTTAACTAACATTGCTCTTCCTGCATATCAAAGGAATTTTATTGTCCAGCTTTGAATCCTATTTAACATTCTCTCAATTAGTGGCTCACATTGAATAATAGATAACCTCTTAGTGCTCAGTATTACACCCATGTATCTAAAGAGTAGTTCACCTTTAGTATAGCCTAGCATGTTCGTAATTTGCTGCTGAAGCAAGCTACTCACTCCACCAAAGTAAATGCAGCTTTTGTTCAGATTTGCAATTAGCCCTGAGGCTGGTGAAAACATTTGAAAGTGCTGGTATAGTGTCTTAACTAATTGCATATCTCTTCTACAGAATAGAAGTAGATCTTCCGCATATCCCAACAGAACTATGTCAACCTTGACACACTCTGGATGGAATTTAAACTATTTACTATCCTTCACTGTCTTCAATGATCTACTTATGTACTACATAGCTAGTACAAATAAGAATGGGGATAGTGGATCTCCCTACCTCAGCCCTTTTCCTGCCTCAAATGGTACACTAGTCTTACTATTGATTATCATAGAGTATGATACTGTGCTAATACTTAACATTATTCATTACACATACACTTCAGGGAAACCCAATAACTTCATCACTTGTTCAATATACACACATTCCACAAAGTCATAGGCATTCTGCATGTCTATTTTGAGCATATATCTGGAGGAGATGTTCTTCCTCCCGTAGCCTTTGACCAGCACATGGCTCATGATGATATTATCAGTAATTAGTCTTTCCGGTACAAAGGTTGTTTGGAAATTATCAACTAATTTTTCCATTACATCACAAAGTCCTGCTGTGCGAACTTTAGATATTATCTTATAAAGCACCGTGCAGCAAGAAATTGGCCCGAACCCCTTGATGTTAGTTGGATACCTAACATTTGGTATGAAGGTAATGGTGGTGCAATTGATAGCTTTAAACATATCAACATTTTCAAAGAATTCTATAACTACTACAGTAACTTCAACACCTAAAATATGTTATGTCTTTTTAAAGAAGAATGAGTTATAACCATCACACCCCGTTGTTTTATTGTAATCAATGTCCATTATAGCTTGCTTCACATCCTCTCTGGTAACTGGTTTTCTAAGCGGCAGTTGTTGCCTCCTATTTAAAGTATATCCATTCTGCATGATATCTAGATTGACTACTGGCAATTGAATTACATCATTACCAAGCAGTCCTTTATAGAAGCTCAGTATTTCTTCCTCCACTACTTAGTAGGATTTGCCTTGTACTAGTTATTAGTCTACCTATATTATTCCTTGCTTGCCTATTTTTCAAGTAAGCATGAAATAATGCTGTATTAGAATCCCCAAGTTTAAGCCAACGATCTCTTACCTTCTGTATTAATGTACTCTCCTCAACCATCAACCACTTCCCAATTCTAGCTTTGCAGCCTTTTCAAGAGTCGTTGCCTCATCATCTCGACTTGGGATAGCCATCTGGTCTTGTATGCTCCGCAGTCTGTCCCTTGCTGCTTCTATTCCTATGCCACTAAGCTCTTGTTTATTCAGTTGTTTTAGGGTTCCTTTTAGTGCTTTGAGCTTGTTTCACACATTAAGCATTGCAGGTCCCCTTTTGCTAGTCTTCTAGCATTGCTTTACAGTAGCATCAAATTCACTGAGGCCTCCCAGGCAGTTAAGAAATTTGAAATGTCTCATGCTTTCTTGGTTTATATTGTCAAACCCCACACTTAATGGACAGTGATCAGAAAAACCAGGATTCATAATGATTCTCTCCATATAAGGCCACTTCTGTATCCATTTTGTATTTGCCAGGATTCTATCAATTTTACTATGGACATGGCTGTTAAACCAGGTGTACTGCCTTCCCATAGTTTTTAATTCATCTAGTCATGTATCACTTAAGAAGCTCTTAAATCCCTTACCTCTATCTCCTGAACAAGGTTTCCATTAATCCTATCCTCACCAGCCAGAATCATCCAAAAATTGAGATTCAAACTTTTTAAGATGTACCAAATCTATTTGTAATAATACCCAGTCAAAAAAAGTAAAAAATTGACATTTTTTGGTTACAAATAGCTAATTGGCTAGTATGGTGACATTTGGCTAATACTAGTAATATTTAATGAATTAGTTAATTTTTGTAATAAGCTACTTACAAATGGATATTGCTGGTAGTTTCCCTAAATTCAATGTCAGCTTCTCTGCCAAACAACTAATTCTGAGCCTACAAACTCATGCCCAAGTATGTGGATTAAGTGCCCGTTTGGATTGGATTACAAAAAGTAGCTTTTCAGCAGAAATAGCTTTTAAGTCAAAAAATAATAAGTTAGGGTTGCCCAACTTATTCTTTTGGTTTGTTTTAAGCAGTTTTAAACTTATTTTAAGCACTTTTTTCACTCTGCAAAATACTGAAAAAGCTAAAAGGAACTTAAAAACTGATTTGAGCAGCTTAAAAGCTAATCCAAACACCGATTAAGTGGAGGTATTTGCATGACTTTTTGAGGCTACAATTTAAATTTGGGAGGACGGAAATGCAGTGTTGACACAAAATGATTCCCCGTCGGGTCTCCCAAATTTATTTTAAATTTGTTGATGATTTTTATTTTCACAATTTTCTAATAAATTTTAGGTTTTTTTTTAAATAAAAAAATTGTCATCAAGTCTTTTTCCAATGATATGTCATTAAATATAGCAAAAATATAATTTTTCCCGGCCAGCCAAAACTAGTTGTATTCGCTAGCCTAAAAGTATATAGAACATGTATACTATATATTGTTAGCTATTATTTTTAGGAGGGCCAAAAATATATATGTCACGACCCGGAATTGCCACCGTCGGGACCGTGACAGGGCCTAACATCGCACTCGCTAGGCAAGCCAACGTTAGAGTTTTATTAACTTTTTTCCTTTACATTTCATAAATTAAAAAATATACAAAGTAAATCAACTATAAGTAAATGCGGAAGTACGTAAATAACCTTTTGTCTATATACTATTAACAATACCATAACTATCACTGCTACTTAAAATCTGGTGTCACAATCCACGAACATACTATAAATATCTACAAGCATCGGTTAGAAAGAAACTAAATCTGTTTTGGAAGTAAAGAAAACAACAATATATAGATGTAGAAGGGGACGTTAGGGCCTGCGAACGCCAGCAGGACTACCTTGGGTCTCCTAGATAAAATGTCTGCAACCGACCTCTCGATCAGCTACTACCAGCTCCAAAATCTGCACAGAAATTGCAAAGTGGAGTATCAGTACAATCGACCCTATGTACTGGTAAGTTCCGAGCCTAACCTTGATGAGGTAGTGATGAGGCTACGACGGGGCAACTACAATATAACCTGTATACATTATGTAATAAAGCATAAAGAAGTACGGGACAAAATGAAACAGCAATTGCAAGGATTGAATAGGGAACTCAGATATCTTATCAGTACACAACTATAACCAATCCTTAAATGAGATACAGACTACAAAATAACTTCACAGCAGAAGAAGGACACATAAACACATAACCTGATGCGACGCGCATCCCGATCCCACCATATAATCAGTAATAATATGAACATTCACCCTTATTACTCCATATCATTCCACCCTTATTCCTCCTGTTGCGGCGTGCAACCCGATCCCACCATACAATAGTAATTCACCCTTATTTCTCCTCAATATACCACCTTTATTACTCCTGTTGCGGCGTGCAACTCAACCCCACCATATCATAGCATTTTCACCCTTATTTCTCCTCAATATATCATCCTTATTACTCCTATTGCGGTGTGCAACCCTATCCCATAATATCAGTACCAATCACACAATAAGAATAGGAATTTCACAGTTTATCTCAAAACCCTCTTCGCGTTCGCGAAGGCTTATTCCCACCAGACTCCGCGTTCGTGAGCCATGTGCCGCATTTGCGAAGAGTATAATTCCCCTCCCCCAGGTCCCAATGCTTCACGTTCGCAATAGCCTGGTCGCGTTCGCGAATTGTAATGCCCCCAATGCTCCGCGTTCGCGACCAGTCCTTCGCGCTCGCGTAGAAGAAAGTCTCCCTCAGACAGTTTACTCTCCGTGTTCGCGTAAGAAGCTTTGCGAACGTGAAGAAGGAAACCAGCAAGTGCTGAAGCTGCAGAAAACCAGAATTTTCCTAAGTCCCAAACATCCTGAAGCCTATCCGAAACTCACCTGAGCTCTCGGGGCTCTAAGCCAAACATGTACACAAGTCTAAAAACATCATACGGATTTTCTCGCGACCAAATCGCCAAAATAACACCTAGAACTACGAATTTAACACCAAATTGCATGAAATTTTCAAGAACGTCTTAAAACTTCTAATAAAATGCCTCGTAGGGAGCCATCTGGATGCAGGACTGATAACTATTGTTGTAGGCAAACTCCAATAACAGCAAGAATTGATCCCAAGAACCTCTAAAGTCAATGACACAGGCGCGGAGCTTATCTTCCAAGATCTTAACAGTACGCTCAAATTGTACGTCCGTCTGAGGATGAAATGCTGTGCTCAACTCGACCCGCGTACCCAACTCACGCTGTACTGCCCTCCAAAAGTGTAAACTGCATACCTCGATCAGAAATGATAGACACGGGCACACCTGAATACGAACAATCTAACGGATATAAATCTCTACCAACCACTCCGAATAATAGGAAACTGTTACAGGATTGAAATGCGCTGACTTGGTTAGTCCATCCAAAATAACCCAAACCGCATCAAACTTCCTTTGAGTTCGTGGGAGTCCAACAACAAAATCCATAGTGATACGCTCCCACTTCCACTCAGGAATCTCTATTTGCTGAAGCAAACCACCAGGTTTCTGATGCTCGTACTTTACTTGCTGACAATTTAGACACTGAGCTACCTATGCAACAACATCCTTCTTCATCCTCCTCCACCAATAATGCTGCTGCAAGTCCGAATGAATAGAATATTGAGAACTGTAAGCCTCCTCTGGAATCAACTCACAAAGTCCATCAACATTAGGCAAACTAACACGACCCTGTATCCTCAAAACTCCATCATCTCCAACCATAACCTGCTTGGCATCACTATGCCGCACTGTGTCTCTAAGGACAAGCAAATGAGAGTTATCATACTACCAATATTTGATGCGCTCAAATAAGGAAGACCGAGCAATTGTGCAAGCTAAAACTCGACTAGGCTCAGAAACATCCAACCTCACGAACTGATTGTCCAGGGCCTGAACATCTAATGCAAACGGTCTCTCACCGTCTGGAATGTACGCAAGGCTGCCCATACTAGCCGACTTCCTACTCAAAGCATCAACCACCATATTGGCCTTCCCGGGATGATACAGGATGGTGATATCATAGTCTTTCAATAGCTCCAACCACCTTCTCTGCCTCAAATTGAGCTCCTTCTTCTTGAACAAATACTGCAAACTCTTATGATCCGTGAACACCTCACACGACACGCCATATAGATAGTGCCTCCAAATCTTCAGCGCGTGAACAATGGATGCCAACTCTAAATAATGAACTGGATAATTCTTCTCGTGAATCTTTAGTTGCCGTGAAGCATATGAAATAACCTTACCACTCTACAACAACACCGCACCAAGTCCAATATGAGATGTGTCACAATATACTGTATAAGGCCCTAAACCTGTGGGCAATACCAACACCGACGCCGTAGTTAAAGCAGTCTTAAGCTTCTGAAAGCTCACCTCACACTCGTCTGACCATCTGATCGGGGCACCCTTCTGAGTCAACCTGTTCATCGGGGATGCTATAGATGAGAACCCCTTCACAAACCGACGGTGATAACCCTCCAATCCCAAGAAACTCCGGATCTCTGTAGCTGATATGGGTCTAGGCCAGTCCTTAACTGCCTCGATATTTTTAGGATCCACCTAAATGCCCTTTACTGATACAACGTGACGCAAGAAAGAGACTGAACTCAACCAAAACTCGCATTTTGATAACTTAGCATATAACTGGCTGTCTCTCAGAGTCTGAAGAACGACCCGAAGATACTGCTCATGATCCTCTCGACTGCGGGAGTAGATCAAGATATCATCAATAAAAACAATCACAATGGAATACAGATAAGGCTTGAACACCCGGTTCATCAAATATATTAATGATGCTGGGGCATTTGTCAGCCCAAATGACATCACTAGAAACTCATAATGCCCCTACCGAATGCGAAAAGCTGTCTTAGGGACATCGGATGCCCTAATCCTCAACTGATGGTAGCCAGACCTCAAATCGATCTTCGAAAACACCTTGGCACCCTGAAGCTGATCAAATAAGTCATCAATTTAGCAATGGATACTTGTTCTTGATGGTGACTTTGTTCACTTGCCGATAGTCTATGCACATCCTCATCGATCCATCCTTCTTCTTTACAAACAACACCGGCGCACCCCAGGGCGAGACACTGCGCCTAATAAAGCCCTTATCAAGCAAATCCTGCAATTTCTCCTTCAACTCTTTCAACTCTAGCGAGGCCATGCGGTATGGCGGAATAGAAATGGGCTAAGTGCCCGGAACCAAATCAACGCAAAAGTCAATATCCCTGTCGGGTGGCATCACCGATAGGTCTACAGGAAATACTTCTGGAAACTCCCGAACAACTGGTACAGAATCCATGGAAGGATCCTCCGCATTAGATTCACGAACGTAAGCCAAATAAGGCATACACCCCTTCTCGACCATACGCCAAGCCTTCACATAAGAGATAACCCTGCTGGTAGAATGACCAGGAGTCCCTCTCCACTCTAATCGAGGAAACCCTGGAAATGCTAAGGTCACGGTCTTGGCGTGAGTCCAATATAGCATGTTAAGGTGACACCCAATAAATCCCCAAAATGACATCAAAATCGACCATATCAAGAAGTAGGAGATCTACGCTAGTCTCAAGACCTTCAATAAATACCATACACAAGCGATAGACACGATCTACAATAGTAGAATCCTCTACCGGTGTGTACACACAAGGGAGCACTCAAAGAATCACGAGGCACAACCGAAGATGAAGCAAAATAAGATGACACATAGGAGTATGTAGACCCTGGATCAAATAGAACTGAAGCATCTCTAGTGCAAACCGCAGCATCGGATGACTTAGCCTCAGGCCTGGCTTGGAAAGCATAACATCGGGGCTAGGCCCCACCACTCTGAACCATATCCCCGGGACGGCCTCCTGCTGGCTGGCCTCCACCTCTAGCGGCCTGGCCTCCACCTCTAACGCCCTGACCTCCACCTCTACCTCCTTGACCCCTACCTCTAGCTGGCTGCGCGGGCGGTGCCAGAATCATGGCATGAAAACCCTGCTTCTATGGCTGAACACCAACTAATCTCGGACACGTCCTCCGGATATGCCCCTGCTAACCACACTCGAAACATCCATCCTTATACTGCGGCTGTGGAAACTGAGACTGAACCTGACGAGTTGACTGACCACGATAATAACTCTGAAGAGGGGGTGCTCTGATAGGAGCTGGTGGTGCACTATAAGCTGGCTGCCCTGAAGGAGATACATAAGGACCACGACTCTCTGAAGCTCCATGGGATGTATGAGGTGCTGAATGAAATGGCCTGGGAAGTTGGCCTCTACCAAAAGTACCTCGACCTCCAGATGAGGCCCCACTGAATCCACCAGAGTGATGCGGCCTCTTGTCGGACCCCTGACCATTCCCCTAAGAAAGAACCATCTCAACTCATCTAGCCACATTGGCTGCATCTTGGAAAGAAATCTCACTCCCTGTCTCCTTAGCCATCTGCAATCTGATAGGCTGAGAGAGTCCCTAGATAAACCTCCTCTCTCTCTCTCTCTCTCTCTCTCTCTCGGTAGGAAGTATAAGAAGAGCATGATGGTCAAAATCAACAAATCTAATCTCGTACTGAGTGACGGTCATAGAAACCTACTAAAGGCGCTTGAACTGCCTCCGGTAGTCTCCCTCTCAGTGATAGGAAGATACTTCTCCAGAAATCGCTGAGAGAACTGGTCCCAAGAAAGAGCTGGCGACCCACCTGGTCTGGCCAAACAAAAATCCCTCCACCATTTCTTAGCGGAACTTGACAGACAAAAGGCAGCAAGGTCGACCCAATTGGTCTCCACTATTCCCATATTCCGTAATACCTCGTGAGAACTGTCCAGATAGTCCTGGGGATGCTATGAAGATGTACCGCCATACTGAGTGGTGAAAAGCTTGGTAAACCTATCCAATCTCCACAAATCCTCAGAAAACATAGCTGATCCATCGTCGGTCTATGATGCAACACCCGGCGGAACCACCCGAACTGACTGAGCTGCTGGAGTCTGGAACTGGGGAGCCATGCGCTCCGGAGTGTGAGTAGCGGGAGTAGGAGCTCCTCCCCCAACCTGAGAGATGGTTGTGCTATAGGAAATGTGTCGGCCTGAGCAACACTCTCCATATGGCCTACTAGACGGACCAAAACATCCTGAAGTACCGGGGTAACGATGAACCCCTCTGGAACCTGAGCAGGCCCTGCTGGAACGGTCTGGGCTGGAGCCTCCTCATCAAACTCTATCAGAGCCTCCGCCGCTGGTGCTGCTGCTCGAGCTCTAGGCTGAGCCCTGCCCCTGCCTCGGCCTCTGGCATGGCCTCGGCCTCTGGCATGGCCTCGGCCTCATCCTCTTCCCCTCGTAGGAGCTGCCACTAGGGGCTTTGGCTGCTGCTCAGCCGATGAAGCGGTACGTGTTCTCTCCATCTTCGAAGGAACAAGAGTAGAGTGTTGAATTAACATTGAGAGTTCAAATCGCACGACAGAGAAGAATAGAAGTGAAATTATTCCTAAACTCTGCAGCCTTTGGGGATAAGCACGGACGTCTCCGTACCTATCCCTCAGACTCTACCTATGTTGTTCGTGAATTGTGAGACCTAGACAACCTAGTGCTCTGATACCAACTTGTCACGACCCGGAATTCCCACCGTCGGGACCGTGATGGCGCCTAACATCGCCCTCGCTAGGAAAGACAACGTTAGAGTTTTATTAACCTTTTTTCCTTTACATTTCATAAATAAAAAATTTACAAACTAAATCAAGTAGAAGTAAATGCGGAAGTACGTAAATAACCTTTTGTCTTATACTATTAACAATATCAAAACTATTACTACTACCCAAAATCTGGTGTCACAATGCACAAACATACTATAAATATCTACAAGCATCGGTCTGAAAGAAATTACATCTATTTTTGAAGTAAACAAAACAACAATATAGAGATTAGAAGGGGACGCCAGGGCATGCGGACGCCATGAGGACTACCTTCGGTCTCCTAGATAAAATATCTGCAACCGACCTATCGATCAACCACTACCAGCTCCAAAATCTGCACAGAAGTGCAGAGTGCAGTATCAGTACAAACGACCCCATGTACTGGTAAGTGCCGAGTCTAACCTCGACGAGGTAGTGACGAGGCTACAGCGGGGCAATTACAATATAACCTGTATACAGTATGTAATAAAGCGGAAAGAAGTACGGGATGAAACAGTAATTGCAAGGATTGAATACGGAACTCAGATATCTTATTAGTACACAACTATAACCAATCCTTAAATGAGATACAAACTACAAAATAACTTCATAACAGAAAAAGGATACATAAACACATAAACTGATGCGGCATGCATCCCGATCCCACCATATAATTAGTAACAGTAGGAAAATTCACCCTTATTACTCCATATCAATCTACCTTTATTCCTCCTGTTGCGGCATGCAACCCGATCGCACCGTACAATAGTAATTCACCCTTATTTCTCCTCAATATACCACCCTTATTACTCCTGTTATGGCGTGTAACCCGATCCCACCATATATTTGCATTTTCACCCTTATTCCTCCTTAATATATCATCCTTATTACTCATGTTACGGCGTGCAACCCGATCCCACCATATTAGTACCAATCACACAATAAGAACAGGAATTTCACAATTTATCTCAAAACCCTCCACAATATTTAAGCCTCAAACCAAAGCAAACAGAAAACTATACAATTATGAAACTTCACACAGTTAATACTACACAGAGGGACCAACCAAAAATGTTCCATAAAACAGCGATAAACAATCTTAAATCAATAATATGATACAATGAAACTAGGGGATAGCCAATACCTTCAATAATGAAAAACAATGTCCACCAAGTAGCAATTAAACATGGAAATACCTATAAGCATGTAGCAGTTAAGACAAGAAAACAATATATTAAGAACGAGGAAAGAAACAAGCAAAACAGATAATTTGGCGGCGCATAGGTACTCATCAACTCACCTATACGCCACTCACATGGATTTTCACGTAGCAAATTAAGCGGGATCCCTAATCCCTTGAGTCAAAGTTAGAAACAACACTTACCTCTATCCACAGGTCACTCACTGCTCAATTACCGCTTTTTCTCTAGTTTCCACCTCCGAACCACTCGTATCTAGTCATAATTAACTTAATTACATCAATTATCACTAAAGAAATCAATTCCAATGCAAAATTATAAGTTTCCCAATATTTCTCCCAAAAAGTCAAAAACCGACACCGGGCCCGCTTGGTCAAAACTCGAGGTTCGGACCAAACCCATTCACCCGCGAGCCCAAATATTTAATTAGTTCCGGAATCCGACCCCAAATCGAGGTCTAGATCCCCAAATTTGAAAAATCCCCAATTCTCCCAAAATCCCTAATTTTCTATCCTTAAAGAATAAGATTTAGGACTAAGAATTCATTGGGTGATGATGAAAATTTAAGAAAACGAGTTAAAGAACACAAACCTATGATTTGGTGTTGAAACCCCTCTTCAAAATCGCTCCTACGTCGAGTTATAATGAAAGAGTTGTGAAATTCTTGAAAAATCCCGTGCTGGTTTTGTTTTAATACATAGGCGTCAGACCTTCTTCGCATTTGCGAAGGGTCTGATAGCCTTCACGTTTGCGAGATACTCTTCGCGTTCGTGAAGGCTTATTCCCACCAGCCTCCGCATTCGCGAGCCATGTGCCGTGTTCGCAAAGAGTATATAATTCCTCTCCCCCAGGTCCCAATGCTTCGCGTTCGCAAAGGGTAATGCCCCCAACGCTCCGCGTTCGCGACCAGTTCTTCGCGTTCACGTAGCAAAAAGTCTGCCTCAGACAGTTTATTCTTCGCGTTTGCGTGAAAAGCTTCGCGAACGTGAAGAAGAAAACCAGCAAGTGCTGAAGCTGCAGAAAACCAGAATTTTCCTAAGTCCAAAACATCCCGAAGCCTGTCCGAAACTCACTCGAGCCCTCGGGGCTCCAAACCAAACATGTACATAAATCTAAGAACATCATACGGACTTGCTCGCGAGACCAAATCACCAAAATAACACCTAGAACTACGAATTTAACACCAAATTGCATGAAATTTTTAAGAAAGTTTTAAAACTTCCAACTTCTCAACCAGACGTCCGAATCACGTCAAATAAGTTCCTTTCTTACCAAATTTCACAAATAGGATATAAATATCATAACGGACCTCTACCGAGTTCCGGAATCAAAATACGGACCCGATACCAACAAGATCAAACATTACCAAATTTCTTTAAACCATTATAATTTCTGTCTTTCAATTTTAATCAAAAATTCATATTTCGGGCTAGGGACCTCAGAATTTGATTCCGGGCATACGCCCAGG
The DNA here is from genome assembly GCF_001879085.1 of Nicotiana attenuata. Classification (NCBI taxonomy): domain Eukaryota; kingdom Viridiplantae; phylum Streptophyta; class Magnoliopsida; order Solanales; family Solanaceae; genus Nicotiana; species Nicotiana attenuata. The sequence continues at coordinate 57,581,718 of NC_031995.1, read as the reverse complement.
TCCCATATTTTTCTACGGACCCAACGGGACCGTCAAAATACGGGTCCGGGACCGTTTACTCAAAACATTCACCGAAGTCAACTAAAATAAACTTTTTAGGCCAAAAATTATTATTTTATCAATTTTCCACATAAAGGCTTTCCGAAAAATGCGCCCTAGGCTGCGCACGTAGATCTAGAAGGGTTAAAATGAGGTTTTAAAGGCCTCAGAACACGGAATCGAGTTCTAAAACATAAGATAATCTTTTGGGTCATCACAATATATTTCTCTTGAATATACTAATAGTATATTGTAAATATTATTTAATATACCAGTAATTGCACTATACTATTATCCAACATTAATGATAGCATACCACGGTTCAAGCGCAATTATGGTATACTATAGTGTGCCAAGAATATTGTGAATACCGTTTAATATAAAAATAATCAAGTCTCATGGCTTTATAATAATTCTGCAAAGCTTCTGCATAAATTTCTTCGAATTGAGCTGATATCCGTTATGATTGTTATTCAATTGAAAGAATCTCTGTTCCAGAATCATACGTGAGATTTTCACCTTATACAACTCCTCTCTTATGTGCATACTGAGAATAATACATAAAATCAAAAAAGATTCAATGGTGAAAATATTCTTTTATGAACATAGCATATACCATAACTCAACAGTAATCACAATATACCATGAGTCAACTGTAATCATGGTATATTGTGTAGTATACCAAGAATACCATTTAATATACCAATAATCACAGTATATCATGATTCAACTATAATCATGGTGTATTACACTATATAACAAGTATACTGTGAATATAATTTGATATACAAATATTTACAGTATACAATGATTCAACCGTAATTATGATATACTACATATCAAGAATATTGCGAATATTGTTTAAAATGACATTCACAATATACTGTGATTCGGAAATATTGTGAATACCATTTAAGATATCAGTAATTACAATAAACCATCATTCAACAGTAGTCACATTATACAATCATTCAACTTAATCATGGTACACTACATAGTATACTAGTAATACTGTAAATATCATTTAATGTGCTAGTAATCACAGCATATCACGTTTCAACAGCAACAACATTAATAACACTATTTTAAATATAAACATAAATTAACGATATATCAGTGCTCTAAATAGTAATATACTGTTGTTACATATAAGCCTAAATAAAAATATACTAGTATACTAATAGTCATGGTATATGTGTATGTATTTGTTAGTATTACACAAACAAAGCAACGTGCTTAAGTATGCGTAGGGCACATGGAGATCATTGTTTCTATTCCATGAAAATGACCAATCTTTCACCATATCACCTCTAACCCCAAGATCCTCCCATTTTATCACTTCTCAGCTTTTTGCTCCTACCACCCATAATCTTCTTCTCCTTTAAAACAAATTTTCACTCCCCCATCACCTCGAAATCCACAATCAAATTTAACTGAACTTTGGAAATATGTTCTGCGTCCAAAAATACTTGCATAATTAGGTTTTTCTGGAATTTGCATTCTGAGACGTGCTTATCCAAAAATTTTTAAGAGAAGTCACCTTGGGATTCCACAATAAACAAAAGATAAGGAAAAGAAAAATATTAAATCAGGAAAAGGTATTTAGTACATAAATACAGTACTATGCTAGCTCCTCTGTGTGCATTCCTCTTGAAGCAAGAATTTCTGTTTCTTCCCTTTTCTCAAAATATTAGAATATATCAGACTTTTTTTTAAAAGAGTAGAAGAAAATTAAACAATATAGCTTAGATAGTCTTAAAATTACAGTCTTATCTTAATCTCTTTGAAAGGTCAATCAATATTTAGTGCTATTTTAGTTGATCAACATTATATTCGTACTCCTATAATGAACCGTTGATATATAATCTATGTTTACCCTAATAATTGTATAACAATTAAACTTATAATGTGGTTTTAAGGATACGTGATTTCACCTTATACCACTTGATGAATATGAAGACAAATAATGGAAATTATATTGACAATAAGATAAAGTAAACCAGTGTTTGAATGGAATTTCAGCCCTCGAGCTTGAATACCCTCGAACTGATTGGTGCAAGAACGGTTAAAAATATAACAGGTCGATGAACAAGAATATGAGCTAAAGAGAAAGTGGTATATTACTTTGATACTGTGACGACCCGCCCGGTCGTCTCATGAGTTACCGCTCCGTTTCCTCCATTTCTGATTCTAGCCTTAATTATCGGTTTTATATGTGATCGTGTCACGACCCATTTTCCATAATAGGTCATGATGGCGCCTAACACCATTGTCAGGCCAGCCGATGCGGAATGTGATTAAGTTCTCATTTTACTTTAGCCAAAGACAGTTATACTGGATTTTCGAATTTAAAGATAAGACCAGTAAAGATCATAAAGTACTAAAATAGCGATACAACCCCAAAATAAATGTCTACTACTGTGTATGCCAGAACCTGGTGTCACAAGCTACGGGCGACTAGTAGAATATACACAAAAGAATAATACACTATCCTACTGTCTGAATCAGGATAGACAGAAACAAAAAGTACAAGAAAGGACTTCTTCGGCTGCGGATCGGCATGAAAGAGAAGCAGCTCACCGTAGAAGTCCCCAAGCGTGCTCACTGATGCGCACCAGGATGATGTCCAGATCCACCTGCCTCAAATCCTGTACATTTAAGTATAGAAGCGTAGTGTGAGTACATAAACCACATGTACTCAGTAAGTATCCTGTCTAATCTCGAAGAAGTAGAGACGGGAGGCCGACTTGATACTTACTAAGGTCAAGATAATATAATAATAAAGTGAGATATATAGCATGAAGAATTTCCAATAACACAAGTTTAAGAAAAGAGTCATATTCATGTTCTTGACATAATTAGTCTACCAGTTTTCCCTTTTTCATATTAAACAAGTGATCATGTCATATCTAAATGTAAGCATATAAATCATGCACAGTCATGCCGAGGTCGACGGCCCGCTCCAACAGAAAATAAATTGCACACTGCCGAGGTTCGAGCGGCACGAACCATAGATGCAACTATTCTCACCTAGGCGATCGGCCCGGTCCATAATCATCAAGAAAATATCAGGAAAAGCACATAAGGCTCCATTACATACAAGGGAATTCCTAAAGATTCAACAAACTCATAAGTTCACTTTTCATTTCCTCTCGTCTCTAGCAAATCCTAAATGATCATATTGGCAATTTAAAACAAGAAATATTCCCCAATTAGACATGACGTGGATCCTAAACTACCCGAACAATTAGCATTATAGTAGCTACGCACGGACTCTCGTCACCTAGTACGTACGTAGCCCCCGCATTTAACAACAATTACTCATTTATAATCCTATGGGGACAATTCCCTCTTACAAGGTTAGAAAGGAGACTCACCTCGCTCCAAAGTGCACTTCCAATGTCCAAGAACGAGCCAAAGTCCTTAATTCGAAGCCGAACAATCCCAAACTAATCAAACGAAGTAAGAACTAGTAAATAAAGGCTTACAAGGTCGAACTCTAACTAATTAGGCAATTTTCTAACCATTAACACAAGTTTCCTAAATTCCGACCCCGGGCCCACGTGCCCGAATTCCGAGATTTTTCGAAGGAAGTTGTTCTCTATTACCTAAGGATCACAAATATATGATTTCTAGTTTATTATATGGTAAATTTTATGATAAATTCTTAGTTTTATTAAATCCCTAGGTCTAGCTCAAATCGTTGATTTTTACTAAATTTTTGGTGTTTAATCTACCTAATATACATGTATTTAAGCTAAGGATGAAGGGAAATTACTTACCTTACCAAGTTATGTGGAAACCCTCTCTTGGAAGAACCCAAATCGCCTAAGTGTAGAGTGAAAAATGAGAGAAATGAGTTTGAGTTCGTATTAAATGAACCCTTCTGCCCCCAGTTATTTTCGCATCTGCGGAAGTATTTCCGCTTCTGCGGAATTTGGCTGCTTCTGCGGCTTTTGGGATTTGGGGCTCGACCGCTTCTACGGTCTGGGGGCCGCATAGGCGGAACCGCTTCTGCGGTCCCTAGGCCGCTTTTTGCGGTTTCCCCTGGCCTGCCCCTTCTCCGCTTCTGCGTTATAATGACCGCATCTATGGTCCCGCTTTTGCGGTCCAAGAACCGCAGATGCGGTTATGACAGAAGCATCAAGCTTCAGTCATTTTCCAAATTCTAACTTCACTCGAGCCTCGCTCGTTTGATGTTCGGGGCTCCCGTGCCCCGCCCGAACATACCGACAAGTCTGAAATCACGAGGCAGACCTACTCGAACCCTTGAAACACTCAAAACAACGCTAAATCGAGGAATCAACTCCAAACCGAATGAATCAAATCATTGAACTTCAAGTTCTTAATTCTCCTCCAACGGGTCAAAACGCCCTTAAACTACTCGGATTGACACCAAATTTTACGGGTAAGTCTTAACTGATATTTCGGACTTGTACCAAGTTTCGGAATCGAAATCCGAATCCAATACCTAGGAAAACAATGATTTCTTAGTTTATTTAAACCTTTGAAACTTTAACTTAACAATTTCACATAAAAATTCATTACTCGGGCTAGGGACCTCGGAATTCGATACCGGGCATACGCCCAGGTCCCATATTTTCCCACGGACCCTCAGAAATTGTCAAATCACGATTCCAGGTCCGTTTCCCCAAAATGTTGACCGAAGTCAAGCTTGGCCTTTTTAAAGAAACTTAAAGAAGAAACTAGACTTATTCTTGCTCAAAACTCTTCTAACTTCCGAACCACCCGTCCCCGCAAGTCATAAATTAGCTAAAGCAAGTGCGGGAAGTCTTATTTAAGGGAATGGGGTTCAAAAATGCAAAACAACTGGTCGGGTCGTTACATTCTCCACCTCTTAAACAAACGTTCGTCCTCGAACGGACATAGAAAAGTACCTGGACTGCTGAATAAGTGGGGATATCTGCTCCGCATGTCCTCCTCGGACTCCCAGGTCGCCTCCTCGACCGGTTGGCCCCTCCACTAGACTCTTACCGCAGAAATCCTCTTGGACCTCAACTGGCGATCCTGTCTATCAACAATGGCAACTGGCTCCTCCTCGTAGCCCAAGCTCTCATCTAACTGAATGGTACTGAAATCCAACACATGTGAATAGTCGGCATGATTCTTCCGAAGCATCGATACATGGAAGACTGGATGAACTCCTGATAAACTGGGAGGTAAAGCAAGCTCATAGGCAACCTCTCCAACTCGCCTCAACACCTCAAAGGGGCCAATAAACCTTGGGCTTAGCTTGCCCTTCTTCCTAAACCTCATAACGCCCTTCAGTGGCGATACTTTAAAGAGAACCTTCTCGCCAATCGTGAATGATACATCACGTGCCTTCTGATCCGCGTAACTCTTCTGCCTGGACTGAGCTGTGCGGAGCCTCTCCTGAATCAACTTTACCTTATCCAAGGCATGCTGTACCAAATCTGTGCCAAGTAACTTAGCCTCACTGGGCTCAAACCACCCAATAGGAGAATGACAACGCCGACCATATAATGCCTCATACGGGGCTATCTCTATGATGGACTGATAGCTATTATTGTATGCAAACTCCGCCAAGGGCAAAAACTGATCCCACTGCCCTCCAAAGTCGATCACACATGCTCTAAGCATATCCTCTAAAATCTGAACAGTCCGCTCCGACTGCCCGTCGGTCCGAGGATGGAATGCCGTGCTGAGCTCTATGCGGGTCCCCAACTCACTCTGAACAACTCTCCAGAAATGGGAAGTGAACTGAGGGCCTCTGTCCGATATAATGGAAACCGGCACACTGTGCAACCTGACTATTTCCCGAATGTAAATCTGAGCATATCTCTCCGCCGTATACGTAGTCGCCACCGGAATGAAGTGGGCCGACTTGGTCAACCTATCCACAATAACCCACACTGAATCAACTTTTCGCTGAGTCCACGGCAACCCAACCACGAAATCCATGGTAATGCGCTCCCACTTCCATTCCGGAAAGGGCATCTGCTGAAGTAGGCCACCTGGCCTCTAGTGCTTATATTTGACCTGCTGGCAATTCAAATATCTAGCAACATACTCCACTATGTCCTTCTTCATCCTCCGCCACCAGTAGTGCTGTCTCAAGTCACGATACATCTTCCTGGCACCCGGATGAATGGAATACCTCGAACTGTGGGCCTCCTCTAGAATCCTCTCTCTCAAGCCATCAACATTAGGAACACATACACGGCCCTGTAGCCGTAACACACCATCCTCGCCAATAGAAATCTCCTTGGCACCTCCCTTAAGTACCGTCTCTCTGAGGACCGCCAAATGTGGATCATCGAACTGTCGGGCCTTAATCTGCCCCAATAACAAAGACTGAGCAACCACACATGCTAGAACTCGGGTGGGCTCCGAAATGTCCAACCTCACAAGTCTATTAGCTAAAGACCGGATGTCCAAAGCTAATGGTCTCATCTCGACAGGAATGAACGCCAAGCTACCCATACTCTCCGCCTTTCTGCTCAAGGCATCCGCGACCACATTCGCCTTACCTCGATGATAAAGAATGGTAATGTCATAATCCTTTAGTAACTCAAGCCACCTGCGCTGCCTCAAATTATGATCTCTCTGCTTGAACAAATGCTGCAAGCTGCGATGGTCGGTGTAAACCTCACATGACACCCCATACAAATAATGCCTCCATATCTTGAGAGCATGGACAATCGCCGCCAACTCTAGATCATGCACATGGTAATTCTTCTCATGAACCTTCAGCTGACGTGAAGCATATGCAATAACTCGTCCCTCCTGCATCAATACACATCCCAAGCCAACGCGAGAAGCATCGCAATACACTGCAAACATCCCTGAACCGGAAGGCAATACAAGAACTGGTGCCGTAGTCAAAGCCGTCTTGAGCTTCTAGAAGCTCTCCTCACAATCATCAGACCAACAGAACGGGGCACCCTTTTGGGTCAATCTGGTCAGAGGTGATGCAATAGATGAAAAGCCCTGCACAAATCGCCGGTAATAACCTGCTAACCCCAAGAAACTCCTGATCTCGGTCACTGAAGTAGGACGTGGCCAACTCTGAACTGCCTCAATCTTCTTGGGATCCACCTTAATACCCTCCCCTGACACTACATGCCCGAAGAATGCCACTGACTCCAGCCAAAACTCACACTTGGAGGATTTAGCATAAAGCTGCTGCTCTCGCAAGGTCTGAAGTACTACTCTCAAATGCTGCTCGTGCTCCCCCAGGCTACGTGAGTATATCAGGATGTCATCAATGAAGAAGATGACAAAAGAATCAATATAAGGCCTGAACACCCTGTTCATCAGATCCATAAATGCCGCTGGAGCATTAGTTAAGCCAAAGGACATCGCCAGAAACTCATAGTGGCCATATCTAGTCCTGAATGCGGTTTTCGGAACATCTGAATCCCGAATCTTCAGTTGATGATACCCTGACCTCAGGTCGATCTTAGAGAACACCCTAGCACCCTGCAGCTGGTCAAACAAATCATCAATACGGGGCAATGGATACTTGTTTTTGATGGTGACATTGTTCAACTGGCGGTAATCAATGCACATCCGCATAGTCCCATCCTTCTTCTTCACAAATAGCACTGGTGCACCCCAAGGCGATACACTGGGCCTAACAAACCCTTTAGCTAACAACTCCTCCAACTGCTCCTTCAGCTCCTTAGGAGCCATACGGTACGGCGGGATAGATATAGGCTGAGTGCCTGGAGCCAAATCAATACAGAAATCAATATCACGATCTGGTGGCATGCCTGGAAGATCGGATGGAAAAATATCGGCGAACTCTCGAACTACTGGCACTGAATCAATTATCGGGGAATCTGCGGTGGTGTCTCGAACATAAGCTAAGTAGGCCAAACACCCCTTCTCAACCATGCGCTGAGCCTTCATGAAGGAAATGACCCTGCTAGGCGTATCAACTGTGGAACCCTTCCACTCTAATCTTGGCAACCCTGGCATCGCTAGAGAAACAGTCTTGGCATGGCAATCTAGAACAGCGTGATATGGAGATAACCAATCCATGCCCAGGATAACCTCAAAATCGATCATGTCGAGCAACAAAAGATCTGCTCTAGTCTCAAGACCACAGAAAGTAACCACACAAGACCGGTAAATCCGGTTCACAACCACAGAATTACCCACAGGAGTGGACACATGAACAGGAACACCCAAAGGCTCCGGAGAAATAGCCAGGAAACGAGCAAACAGAGATGATACATATGAATAAGTAGACCCTGGATCAAATAACACCGATGCATCTGTACCGCTGACGGAAATAATACCCGTGATGACGGCATCTGAGGCCAATGCATCTGGCCTTGCTGGAAGAGCCTAGAATCTAGCTGGAGCACCGGCTGTCTAGCCCCCAACTGACTGAGTAGTAGCTGGCTGACCTCTCCTCGTCTGGCCTCTACCCCTGGAACGGCCTCTACCAGTTTGCTCTCCACCTCTAGGCGGCTGGGCCGCTGGTGCTGGAGTCATGGGCTGCTGCCCCTGCTGTACTTCCTTGCCCCTAAGCCTGGGGCAGTATCTCCTCATATGGCCTGTGTTCCCGCACTCAAAACAACGTGGTGCGGCGGCCTGATGTACGGATGGCTGACCCTGAATACCAGAAGGCCCACTAGAAGAAGCCTGAATAGCCGGCGGGCGGTAAGAACTCTCCGGTATAGCACTGAAATAAGAACCGGAAGACTCCGGAGGACCTGAATACCCACTGGATGAACCCTGAATAGCTGGCGGGCGATAAGAACTCTTTGGCATGGCGCTGAAATAGGAGCGCGCTGGAGCACCCCGAGCCGGTGGTGGTGCTGGAACTGGGGGCCTACTGGCCTGACCCCTCCCAAAGTGACCTCTGCCCCTGGCTGGGGCGCCTCTGAACTCTCCTAAGAATCTGGCCCTCTTATCCTGCTGCATCTGCTCTCTACCCCTCAAATGGTAACCCTCAATCCTGCGGGCAATCTCAAGTACTAGCTGATATCCAGTGCCCATCTCTACCTCACAAGCCATACCCGACTGGATAGTGGGATGTAACCCCGCAACAAACCTCCGTACTCTCTCTTCCTCTGTGGGGAGTATCATGAGTGCATGGCGAGACAACTCAGAGAACCTCGCCTCATAGTCGGTCACTGACATATGACCCTGCTCCAGATACTCAAACTGATGACGCAGCTCTTCCCTTTCAGAGGGTGGAATGTACCAATCAAGGAACAACTGAGTGAACTGACCCCAAGTGAGGGGAGGAGCGCCTGCTGGCCTGCTGGCCTGCTAAGTAAATAAGACTGCCACCATCTACGGGCCCTGCCCTCCAGCTGAAAAGTAGTGAAGTCGACTCCATGCGACTCCAATATCCTCATGTTGTGCAGTTTATCTCTGCACTTGTCAATGAAATCCTGGGCATCCTCATGACGCTCGCCCCCGAAGACTGGAGGGTGCAACCTGGTCCATTTGTCTAACAACTTCTGCGGATCGCCGTCCATAGCTGGCCTGGGCTGGGGTGCCGCTGCAGCAGCTGGCTGAACCCCCTCCGCGGGTAGTGCACCCGGAGTATGATAAACTACGGCTGTATGACCTGGAGCCTGTGCGGTAGGGGTCTGTGCTCCCCCTCCTGCCTGTGAGGTAGCTGGATCTGCTGGAAATAAACCAGCCTGAGTCATAGTGTCCATGAACCGAAGCATACGGCCCATGACCTCCTGAAATCCCGGCGCAGTCATGAAATCCACCGGAGTAGGCACAGCTGCGGGCGCCTCGCCCTGCTCCTTAATAATGGGATCCCTCGCAGGGTCTACTGGTGGTGCAACTGGAATAGCTCTGGGATGCCCTTGTCCCCTACCACGGGCCGGTGCCCTCCCCCGGCCTCTACCTCGGCCTCTAGCAACGGGGGGAGCAGCACCTCCCGGGTACGGAACGTCGGCGGTACGAGTCCTCACCATGTGTGAGAGAATAGAAGAGGAAATTTAGTACACGGACCACTGCACGATGGAAAATGAATAAAGAGTAGTCTTTCCTAACACCCTATAGCCTCTCGAAGATAAATACAGACGTCTCCGTACCGATCTACAAGACTCTATTAGGTTTGCCCCTAATTTGTGAGACCTACGTGAACCTAGTGCTCTGATACCATGTTGTCACGACCCATTTTCCATAATAGGTCATGACGGCGCCTAACACCATTGTCAGGCCAGCCGATGCGGAATGTGATTAAGTTCTCATTTTACTTTAGCCAAAGACACTTATACTAGATTTTCGAATTTAAAGATAAGACCAGTAAAGATCATAAAGTGCTAAAATAGCGATAAAACCCCAAAATAAATGTCTACTACTGTGTGTGCCAGAACCTGGTGTCACAAGCTACGGGCGACTAGTAGAATAATACACTATCCTACTGTCTGAATCAGGATAGACAGAAACAAAAAGTACAAGAAAGGACTTCTTCGGCTGCGGATCGGCATGAAAGAGAAGCAGCTCACCGTAGAAGTCCCCAAGCGTGCTCACTGATGCGCACCAGGATGATGTCCAGATCCACCTGCCTCAAATCCTGTACATTTAAGTACAGAAGCGTAGTATGAGTACATAAACCACATGTACTCAGTAAGTATTCTGTCTAATCTCGAAGAAATAGAGACGGGAGGTCGACTTGATACTTACTAAGGTCAAGAAAATATAATAATAAAGTGAGATATATAGCATGAAGAATTTCCAATAACACAAGTTTAAGAAAAGAGTCATATTCATGTTCTTGACATAATTAGTCTACCAGTTTTCCCTTTTTCATATTAAACAAGTGATCATGTCATATTTAAATGTAAGCATATAAATCATGCACAGTCATGCCGAGGTCGACGGTCCGCTCCAACAGAAAATAAATTGTGCACTGCCGAGGGTCGAGCGGTACGAACAATAGATGCATCTATTCTCACCGAGGCGATCAGCCCGGTCCATAATCATAAAGAAAATATCAGGAAAGCACATAAGGCTCCATTACATACAAGGGAATTCCTACCAAGACTCAACAAACTCATAAGTTCACTTTTCATTTCCTCAAGTCTCTAGCAAATCCTAAATGATCATATTGGCAATTTAAAACAAGAAATATTCCCCAATTGGACATGACGTGGGTCCTAAACTACCCGAACAATTATCATTATTGTAGCTACGCACGGACTCTGGTCACCTAGTACGTACGTAGCCCCCGCATTTAACAACAATTACTCATTTATAATCCTATGGGGACAATTCCCTCTTACAAGGTTAGAAAGGAGACTCACCTCGCTCCAAAGTGCACTTCCAATGTCCAAGAACGAGCCCAAGTCCTTAATTCGAAGCCGAACAATCCCAAACTAATCAAACAAAGTAAGAAATAGTAAAGAAAGGCTTGCAAGGTCGAACTCTAACTATTTAGGCAATTTTCTAACCATTAACACAAGTTTCCTAAATTCCGACCCCGGGCTCACGTGCCAGGATTCCGAGATTTTTTGAAGGAAGTTGTTCTCTATCACCTAAGGATCACAAATATATGATTTCTAGTTCATCACATGGCAAATTTAATGATAAATTCTTAGTTTTATTAAAACCCCAGGTCTAGCTCAAATCCTTGATTTTTACTAAATTTTTGGTGTTTAATCTACCTAATATACATGTATTTAACCCTGGGCCGCTTTTGTGATTTCCCCTGACCTACCCCTTCTTTGCTTCTGCGATCTAATGACCGCATCTGCGATCCAAGAACCGCAGATGCGGTTATGACAGAAGCAGCAAGCTTAAGTCATTTTCCAAATTCTAACTTCACTCGAGCTCGCTCGTTTGACGCTCGGGCTCCCGTGCCCCGCCCGAACATACCGACAAGTCTGAAATCACGAGGCGGACCTAGTCGAACCCTCGAAACACTCAAAACAACGCTAAATCGGGGAATCAACCCCAAAACCAAATGAATAAAATCATTGAACTTCAAGTTCTTAATTCTCGTCCAACGGGTCAAAACGCCCTTAAACTACTCGGATTGACACCAAATTTTACGGGTAAGTCTTAATTGATATTTCGGACTTGTACCAAGTTTCGGAATCGAGATCCGAACACGATACCTAGGAAAATAATTATTTCTTAGTTTATTTAAACCTTTGAAACTTTAACTTAACAATTTCACATAAAAATTCGTTACTCGGGCTAGGGACCTCGGAATTCGATTCCGGGCATACGCCCAGGTCCCATATTTTCCCACGGACCTCAGAAATTGTCAAATCACGACTCTAGGTCCGTTTCCCCAAAATGTTGACCGAAGTCAAGCTTGGCATTTTTAAAGAAACTTAAAGATGCAACTAGACTTATTCTTGCTCAAAACTCTTCTAACTTCCGAACCACCCGTCCCCGCAAGTCATAAATTAGCTAAAGCAAGTGCGGGAAGTCTTATTTAAGGGAACGGGGTTCAAAAATGCAAAACGACCGGTCGGGTTATTACAGATCGGGTTGGTTGGCTCGGGTTCGGATAGGTTTTGAGAAGGTTTGAGACACTTAGTCTCTTTTAAGAAGGCTTAAGTTGGAAAAGTCAACTGGATGTTGACTTATATGTTAGAGGGCTCAGATGTGAGTTCCGATGGTTTAGATAGCTTCGGGAGATGATTTGGGACTTAGAAGTGTGATCAGAATGTGTTTTGGAGGTCCGGAATAGATTTAGGCTTGAATTGGCGAAATTGAGTTTTTGGCGTTTTCCGGTTGATAGGTGAGATTCTGATATAAGGGTCGGAATGGAATTCCGAAAGTTGCAGTAGCTTCGTTATGTCATTTGGGATGTGTGTACAAAATTATAGGTCATTTGGACGTGATTCGGTTGGGTTTTTGGTCAAAAGCAGAATGGGGAAGAATTTAGAACCTTAGGCTTGAATTCGATGAGTTTTGGTGATTTTGATGTTGTTTGAGGTGTTCTGAAGATTGGTACAAGTTTGAATAAGGTTATGGGATATGTTTGTGCTTTTGGTTTAGGTCTCGGAGGCCTCGAGGTGATTTCGGATGGTTGACGGGGAGTTTGAGGAATTCTTGCAGTTGCAGATTATGCTGCTTCTGGTATTTCCGCACCTGCGGATTGGGGACCGCAAGTGCAGCGCCACATATGCGAAAGTGGGGCCACAGAAGCGACCAGAGGTGCGTTTGGCTGGGACCACAGAAGTGGTTGTGTGGCCGCATCTGCGAAGGCGCAGGTGCAGAAAGCCCATCGCAGATGCGAAAAAGGCCGGTTAAGTGAAGAACCGCAGAAGTGGTTCATTGGCCGCAAACGCGGTACCGCAAAAGCGGAAATTGGACCGCAGATGCAGAAATGACTGGACAGAAATATAAATTAGTTCCTTCGCGATTTTCAGAAGGTTTTCTCAATTTTTAACACGAATTTTGGAGCTTTGGGCGATTTTGAAGAGAGAAATCAAGGAGACATCATTGAGGTAAGGTTTTGGATTATGAAAACTCGTTTTTAGGGTGTTAATGCTTGGATTAGAGCTGTAATTAAAGGTAAAGTTGAGAAACTAGGGCTTAGAAACCTAGGCCTTTGATTGAGTTTTTGGAAGACCATTTGTGGTTGGATTTTGGAACTTTTTATATGTATGAACTCGTGGGGAGATAAGGAGTCTAAAATTTTATCGAATTCTGAGACGTGGGCCTGGGGGTCGGGTTTTGGTAAATTCGGATTTTGTGATGTTTTTCGATTATTTTCGGCTTCGTCCCTTTAGCATAAATTAATTGTTACGTTCTGATTTTGGTAGATTCGGAGCATCCGGAGATCGATTCGAAGGGCAAAGGCATTGCAAGCTGGATTTCGGGCCGGATTGAGGTGAGTAATGCTTTTAAATGCTGTCTTGAGGGTATGAAACCCCGGAATATCACAGCGTTCAGCTATGTTGAGGTGAGACACACGCTAGATGACGAGCGTGGGGTCGTGCACCATTAGGGATTGTGATCTAGTCCATCCCGAATGACTATTTTACTGCGTATTTGACAATTAATTATTTGATATTATTATATGTTGGGCTAAATGCCATATGTGGGCTTCGTGCCAACTGTTTGAACCCTTAGGGGATTTTAAATGATATTTTTCCTCACTATTTGATTTCATACTGGTGCTCAGTCATGCTATATTTTCACTATTTTCAAAACTCAGCTACGTTATTCTGTTTTAAACACATTAAATGATATTTTAAAGATATTTTTAGCTAAGCTCATGTTTTACTGATGCCCGAGGGGCTTATGAGATTCTGACTAAGTAAAGCCGAGGGCCTGTATTGTGAGGATACTTTTGGGTCGGGCTGCACGCTGTCACACCTAGTTTTTACACACTCGAGGGTATATAAGGGAGTTTTTCCACTTTAAGTGATATTATTCGAAATGGGACTATTTATTTCTCAAAGTCGCCACTTGGGATAGTTTATTTGGTGTCCCAAGTCACCGGCTTATTTTTAAATCCCAAATCGAGGAAATTCGACTTTCCTTTTGAAGTCTGCGACCCAAAAATTCTAAGTAAGGAATTCTGTTAACCCGGAAGAAGGTGTTAGGCATTCCTGGGTTCCGTGGTTCTAGCACGGTCGCTTAAACTATTATAATTGGACTATTATATGATTATAATACATGTTTTAGCCTATGGTACGTTTTAACTTATCAACCGCTTTTAATTAATTTAGAAAGATTCAACGTTATCTAAAACACATCTTGAACCACGTCACATGAAATGCACCCGCGGTCCACGACATATTTTATTTAACGTTGTTTAGAATTGGAGTTGGGTCACATGAAATGCACACCTGAGTTTAGAAAATTAATTTAAATAGCGCGCCTAAAGCAACTACGCACTTTCAAGCTAATAACAAGGTTTCTGAGGGCCATGGAAAATTCAACTAATGGCATACCTCGACTTCTAGAAAGTTTGTATTAGATATCCGAGGGCCATGGGTTATCTAATTTCGCACTATGGCAGACCTCAAGTCTAATTTTAAAGGATGCTTGAACTATTCTTTTGAGGGCCATAAATTATAACTTGCCTAACATGGCTCAGCTCAAGTCTGATCAAAGGTCTAATTAATTAGTTAAAGACTTAATGTAATTTGAATTCATTCTAGGCAAATATTAAGCTGCCTTAATAACTAATAGACTAGCAACAAATGAAACTAGCGTTTGAATGTTGATGGGGCCCAGGCTGGCTGTAGGCCCAATTGCCAATTCGATGACAGGCACGAGAACAAAATTGGGCTCAACATAAAGCCTAGATAGAGAATCCAATTACTAAGGGGGAAATTTGGCACAACTGGGCCAAAGAAGGCAGCCCAGTTTCGTGATTTAGCACTAATACTTGAGGCAAATTACATTATTCATGAAAATCTTGAGTTTGAAAACAAATGCTAGCAATTCTTGCCAACTCTGCACAGATGCACAACAACATTCTTAAGCTCAAATCACATTCCATAATAAAATGCCAACCTTAATTTTATATAGCTCAAATACCAATTATTTCGTCTTTTAACATAGAAGAATTCGATTTTTAACCAAAACAAGCTAACATGATTTCAAAAGAATGCATCTACTAAAACCTATCCAACTCCAGGTCTTTAAAGAGGAAAAGAGTGCTGACTGATTTCATCAAAACCAAATAGAACCCAAAACTATATTAAGGTTCGAAACTAATGCTTTTCAGCAGAACACCTAACATCAAAGGCTTTATACTTTTGCCTCTGTTATTTACAAACCAACAGTAAACTTTGAAGTCATTTGAAAACCAAAATTATAACAAATAAAATCATAGTGGAATCGACCTATGACCTAACATCACTGTACAACTTTAAACGTTATTCATCTAAGTTATGTCCAAACAACAAAACCCAAAGTTCAACTACAGCATACTTGACAAGAGTTCTAGACTCACATACTAAGTAAAGACCTAATACAACCCTTAAGAGGACACTATCATTCAGCAGAAGCAAAATACAAGGAATCAAACAGTAAAGAACAATGTAGTGTAGAAAGTAAGGCTAAAGTCTAATCAAATAAGTTAATACTGTGCTTAAAACACCACATTTCAATTTCATGCTTCAAATCGAGCTTCACATTCAGTAGGATCCAGAAACAAGTACCTGGATGTCAACAGAAACAAGAAAATGAAAAGCTCAGCAGCAGAAGAACAAATCAACAACCAGCAACAATCAAGCTCTTAAACCAGCAACAAAACCAGGCTTGAAACCAATTTTAGACCCATGAATGAACCAGAAATTCTTTGTAGATTTAAGATGCTAGAACAAACAGCAAGCTGAATCAGTTTTTCACCCGAAATTGCAAAGGGTTTTAGTATTTGAAAACTCATCCATTTCTCTAAATTTTCAGTGTTTTTCAGTCTCTAAAATCTGTCAGCTATAAAGGAAACAATGCCCTTTATAGAGAGCAACTAGGGCAGCAGAAATGAGTCAAGTTATTTGCCAATTACCCTTTCCAAATTTTCATTCTTGCTAGTTAGTGCTTAGTTCAAAAATTTGTTTTCTAAAACAGTCCCAAACCCACCTTCCAATAAATTTTCCAAGTCAGTTACTGAAGATTCCCCATGATTAAATTCCTAAACTAACCTTTCAAACCCGATTATTTACCCTCGACTAAATATGGGTGAAGTTGACCCAAGGTTCAGCCCCAAACCTAGGCTTGCCAACCGGACTGACCCCCATATTGGGGTTTCTGATTTAATAGAAACCAAATCCAGTACAGTAATTCACCATAAGCCCACCCAAAATTCAAACCAAAAGGAGGTTGCAAACCAAACAAATTCGAAATGAAACCAGATAAAAGGAAAAAGAAACATAAAACTAAACATGAGAATTAAAACGAACACCACTAAAATTGCTCTTAATTCTAATCATGCAACAAAAAACTGATTTAAAAATGAAAAAATAATAAAGGAAAAGAAAATAGGCGACAGAAAGAGATGAAGATGGGAAGAAGAATAAAAGAAACGAAAAAAAAGAAAAGAGAGAGAGTACCTACAGAAGACCGCCAATGGTCATGGATTGAAAGAACTCGGATGTGTTGATTTTGAGCCGAAATTGGTATTCATCATGGGTTCTTGTTAAGAATCGACGAGAAACAGCAATTACGGCCCAAACCAGTCATCGAAGCTTGAAAGATTTGGGAGATTTTTGTTTTTGCTTTTCTGCCTTTTAGATTTAAAATTGCCTCCGTTTGATGATGATTCCAGGGAGGTTGTTACAGGTTTTAGGAAGAGGGTAGGCCAGGGGTTATGGGGTATTAATTTGGGGCCGATTTGAGGCGGTGCCGCCACCGGAAAACGTTGAGGATTTTGAGGCGGCGGGTGTTTTAGGGTTTAGGGTCTCTGAGGTTAGAGATAAAGAGTGAGGAAGTACGAGGTTCTTCTAATAAAATTTGGACACTTTTATTAAAAATTGGGGGAAGTGTTTTTAGCCGTTGGATGGTGGCAAATAAAGGGCTGAGATGGGCTTGGCACATATGAACTCAAAACGGTGCCGTTTTATTAATTAAAAACGGACAAATCGGGTTGGGGCAACTTGGGCCAAATTTCAGACGGCTTTTGGGGCAAAAAGCTTTTCGGCCTATGCTAGATTGACCCAAGATTAAAACAAACCTTTTGATTCAAATTCCTTTTCGGCCTGTGCTAGATTGACCCAAGATTAAAACAAACCTTTTGATTCAAATTCCTTTCCTTTCTTTTAATTTCTAATTTTCTTTTTCTTTTCCAAATTAAAATAAAAATCTAAATTAATTCCTAAACTAAATTAACCTACCAAATTATATTAAATACTCAACTTGATATTTACAACAATTAATTAATTACCAGATTTAAATGAAAAACTACAAAATTTTAAAAATAAAAGTTAAAAATGCCAAAATGAGTTATTTTTTGTGATTTTTCTCTATTTTTGTAAAATAACTAATTTACTAATTAATCTAAAATGTAAAATTAAATCCTAAATGCAAATGCAATGTATTTTATTTTGTATTATTGATGAATTAAATAAAGATTAAACATGCACAGAAAAAATGCAAACAATTAGAAAAATCTACAATAATTCCTAAAATAACAAACAATTAAAAGAAAAATCTAATTCCTTGGAATTTTGTAGGAATAATTCATGTAGGGCAAAAATCACGTGCTCACAGCTGCCATCTTTGCTCGGAGCACGAAGGGTTTTCGGGAAAAGATAAAATAAGCGATTATGAGGGATTTTTGCCCATTTGAAACTCCATGAGAAGCATTTTTTGAAAGATCCTGACCGAACCCTGCTTTAGAGGTTGCCTACATATCCTTGGCTATAAAGGAATCAGGTCAGTGTAGTTATGGAAGTTTTCGAAAGCTAGGACTACCAGGAATCTGCGATTTCACTGTCGCTGCTACTGTTACTACTTGCTGAACTCCTTATTACACCAAAATGTAAAAATAAAAAGCTAAATAGCTAAGCCTATCAGCTACGGGTTACAAGATTCCTATCTATAAATATTTTGAAGCTTGATCTTGAATCTTGGCTAGTTCTTGCTGCAGACTCTGATCTGAATCTTGATGCTCATCAGCTGTAGGTGCTGGTTCTTTCTTCTTTAGCTTTTCGGATCAACGCGGGACATGCGAAGCTTGTGACTTCAATCATATCTTGAGTAATCCGCATCTTTATCCGCATTCACACCTTAAGTTCACTTTTTTTCTTCTTTTTTCTTCTTTTCTTTGTTCTGGATTGAAGCTCATTCTTTTGGTCGTCTCGAATCCTGTGTCTCCAGGTAAAACCTACTCAGACACCAAAAACAAACAAACGAACGAAATTTTTCTGCCCCAGTTTTCACTAGGAAAATTTCGTAAGTTATTTGTAACTAAAATCTAAACTAATATATATATATATATATATATATATATATATATATATATATATATATATATATATATTTGAAAGCGATAAAATAAGGATTGTGTGTCTTTAGGAGGAAGAGATTAGGGAATGGAGCCCTATATCTATAAAAACTCAACCAAGAAGTGGAGACCCTGTGTTGGAAAAGGCGACTAGGGGGTGGAGACCCTATGTCTAAAATTGCATCTAGGGGTTGGAGACCCTATGTTGGCGAAAGGCGACTAGGGGGTGGAGACCCTATATCTAAAATCTCAACTAGAGGTTGGAGACCCTTTGTTGGTAAAAGTGCGACTAGGGGATGGAGACCCTATGTCTAAAATCTCAACTAGGGGTTGGAGACCCTATGTTGGCAAAAGGCGACTAGGGGGTGGAGACCCTATGTCTAAAATCTCCACCAAGGGTTGGAGACCTTATGTTCGCAAAAGACGACTAGGGGGTGGAGACCCTAAGTCAAAAAATCTCAACAAAGGGTTGGAGACCCTATGTTGGATAAAGGCGACTTGGGGATGGAGTCCCTATGTCTAAAAAATCTCAACTAGGGGTTGGAGACCCTATGTTGGCAAAAGGCGACTATGGGATGGAGACCCTAAGTCTAAAAAATCTCAACTAGGGGATGGAGACCCTATGTTGGCAAAAGGCAACTAGGGGATGGAGACCCTCTGTCTAAAAATCTCAACTAGGGGTTGGAGACCCTATGTTGGCAAAAGGCGACTATGGGATGGAGACCCTAAAAATCTAAACTAGGGGTTGGAGACCCTATATTGGCTAAGGGCGACTGGGGGATGGATACCCTATGTCTAAAAATCTCAACTAGGGGTTGGAGACCCTATGTTGGCAAAAGGCAACTAGGGGATGGAGACCCTATGTCTAGAAAATCTCAACTAGGGGTTGGAGACCCTATGTCGGAAAAAGGCGACTAGGGGATGGAGACCCTATGTCTAAAAAATCTCAACTAGGGGTTGGAGACCCTATGTTGGCAAAAGGCGACTAGGGGATGGAGACCCTCTGTCTAAAAATCTCAACTAGGGGTTGGAGACCCTATGTTGGCAAAAGGCGACTAGGGGATGGAGACCCTATGTCTAAAAAATCTCAACTAGGGGTTGGAGACCCTATGTTGGCAAAAGGCGACTAGGGGATGGAGACCCTATGTCTAAAATCTCAACTAGGGGTTTGAGACCCTATGTTGGCAAAAGGCGACTAGGGGATGGAGACCCTATTTTTATAAATCTCAACTAAGGGTGGTAGAACCTATGTTG
>NC_031995.1:57558446-57558801 GCF_001879085.1 Nicotiana attenuata | reverse complement strand
GAGACCCTATGTTGGCAAAAGGCGACTAGGGAGTGGAGACCCTACGTCTATAATCTCAACTTGGGAGTGGAGACCCTATGTAGGCAAAAGGCGACTAGGTAGTGGAGACCCTATGTCCAAGATCTCAACTAGGGTGTGGAGACCCTATGTTGGCAAAAGGCGAGTAGGGAGTGGAGACCCTATGTCTAAAATCTCAACTAGGGAGTGGACACCCTGTGTTGGAAGAAGGCGACTAGGGAATGGAGACCCTATGTCTAAAATCTCAATAAGGGAGTGGAGACCCTATGTTTGCAAAATGTGACTAGGGAGTGGAGACCCTATGTCTATAATCTCAACTAGGGAGTGGAGACCCTAT
>NC_031995.1:57553232-57553593 GCF_001879085.1 Nicotiana attenuata | reverse complement strand
AGTGGAGACCCTATGTTGGCAGAAGGCGACTAGGGAGTGGAGACCCTATGTCTATAATCTCAACATGGGAGTGGAGACCCTATGTTGGCAAAAGGCGAGTAGGGAGTGGAGACTCTATGTCTAAAATCTCAACTAGAGAGTGGAGACCCTATGTTTGCAAAAGGCGACTAGGGAGTGGAGACCCTTTGTCTAAAATCTCAACTAGGGAGTAGAGAACCTATGTTTGCAAAAGGCAACTAGGGAGTGGAGACCCTATGTCTAAAATCTCAACTAGGAGGTGGAGACCCTATGTTGGCAAAAGGCGACTAGGGAGTGGAGACCCTACGTCTATAATCTCAACTTGGGAGTGGAGACCCTATGT
>NC_031995.1:57550876-57551091 GCF_001879085.1 Nicotiana attenuata | reverse complement strand
GGCGACTAGGGAGTGGAGACTCTATGTCTAAAATCTCAACTAGGGAGTGGAGACCCTATGTTTGCAAAAGGCGACTAGGGAGTGGAGACCCTATGTTTACAAAAGGCAACTAGGGAGTGGAGACCCTATGTCTAAAATCTCAACTAGGGAGTGGAGACCCTATGTTGGCAAAAGGCGACTAGGGAGTGGAGACCTATGGTCGTAAATACGACAAC
>NC_031995.1:57545597-57545813 GCF_001879085.1 Nicotiana attenuata | reverse complement strand
CTATGTTGGCAAAAGGCGACAAGGGAGTGGAGACCCTATGTCCAAAATGATCTCAACTAGAGATTGGAGACCCTATATTGTAAAAATGCGACTAGGGAGTGGAGACCCTATGTCTAAAATTATCTCAACTAGGGATTGGAGGTCCTATGTTGGCAAAAGGCGACAAGGGAGTGGAGACCCTATGACTAAAATTATATCAACTAGGGATCGAAGACC
>NC_031995.1:57541134-57545497 GCF_001879085.1 Nicotiana attenuata | reverse complement strand
TCAGTTCCTTCCAATGCAACTCATCATCAGAAATTGTTACCCTGTTCACCTCAAAAATTTTGTTTGCAATCTTCTCAAGATGATTCACAGTGATTTTATCTGGCATATGAGCTTCGTTTAGAATCTTCATCAACGCCCGGCGGTGTTCATCCGAATGGATCAGTAAGGACAATAGTGAGATCTGTGCCGGGGTTTTTCTCAATTGTTCCACAATCGAATAGTCCTGAGCCTTCATCTTTTTCAGGAACTCTTCAGCTTCTTCTTCAGTAACAGCCCTCTTTGTCGGTGCCAGATTGTCTTTAGCTGCTTTAACCCTTCTCAATTCTTCA
This sequence comes from Nicotiana attenuata, assembly GCF_001879085.1. Taxonomy (NCBI): domain Eukaryota; kingdom Viridiplantae; phylum Streptophyta; class Magnoliopsida; order Solanales; family Solanaceae; genus Nicotiana; species Nicotiana attenuata. Next base: position 57,545,168 of record NC_031995.1, on the reverse strand, counting down.
GGGGCAAAGCACCTCCCTGATCTAGTCAACCCATGAGTTTCGCACACTTCTTCTTTAATTTCCTTTCCTTGGTACATCACAGTCACTCTGTCATAGTTCCATGGGACAGCTTTCTCACTAACCACAGGCAACTGGGTCACTGGCTTAATGATAACTGGCTCTGTTCGAGCGCCTTTTACAACCAACACAGGCTTAACAACTGCTCCTGGTATTGTCACCTTAACAGGCTCTGGTTCTATTATCATCACTGGTTCTCTGACTGTCCGGCCCACTGCGACCAGGGCTTTCCCATCAACCAATTTCTCATTTGCTTTAGTTTCACTTGCCTTAATCATCATCACTGTCTGGGACGGCTTCTTGTATTCTCCCTTCTGCACTAACTCGATCATGTGAGCCTCATGATGAATTGGTAGTGGATTCTGCGTGATATTGGGAGTCTCCGGAGCCTGCACCTCAATTCTCCTTGTATCAATGAGTTCCTGAATGGCGGTTTTCAGATGCCAACATTTCTTCGTGTCATGTCCAGGCGCTCCAGAGCAATACTCACAGCTTACTGAATGGTCCAGGTTCCTTGGGGGAGGGTTTGGTAATTTGGATTCGATCGGGCTCAACATGCCTAACTGCCTTAATCTGTGGTACAGGCTGGTATAAGATTCACCCAAGGGAGTAAAAGTCTTCTTCTTTTGCAACCTATTATTTTTAAATGCGGAATTGGGTAGGTAACTGGTTCCAGCAGCATTTCTATTGGTTCTTGGAGGTGGGTAAGCGTTTTGAGATGGGTAAGTATTTTGGGGAGTAGGTGCGCGCCATTGTGCATGGATAGGGGGTTGGGGGTATGTCTGGGCATGATGGACGGAGAAATGGGGAGTAGGAGGTGGGTAGTAATGCTGTGGTGGGCCATATGGAGTATGTGGGTAAGCTTGGGGGTGAGGGCGAGGTTGGTGATAATATGGTGACGGACTCCTGGACCAGACCCTTGATTCCACTACTTCCACTTCCTCTTTCTTTTTCTTTCCCAATACTCCTCCGGTGCCGCTTTGAATAGCCTGCGTAGCTGCTTTGAGTGTCGAATAGCTCATAATCTTGTTAGACTTGAGACCCTCTTCCACCATACTTCCCATCTTTACGACCTTATTGAATGTTTTCCCCACCGCGGACACTAGATGACCATAGTAGGTTGGCTCCAAAGCCTGAAGGAAATAATCAACCATCTCATTCTCTTTCATCGGCGGATCAACTCTTGCTGCTTGTTCTCTCCAACGGAAACCGTACTCTCTGAAGCTTTCGCCGGGCCTCTTCTCGATTTTGGTCAATAACAGCCGGTCCGGGACAATTTCGAGATTGTATTGAAAATGAGATGCGAATGCTTGAGCCAGGTCGTCCCAGAGGTACCACCGAGCATGATCTTGCCGTGTATACCATTCTAACGCTGCTCCACTTAAGCTTTGACTAAAGTAAGCCATTAACAGCTCATCTTTTCCCCCAGCTCCCCTCATCTTACTGCAGAATCCCCTCAGATGGGCTACAGGATCACCATGTCCATCATACAGATCAAACTTTGGTAACTTGAACCCTACTGGCAGCTGGACATCGGGAAACAAACACAAATCTTTATAGGCCACACTGACTTGGCCACCCAGTCCTTGCATGTTCCTGAAGGATTGCTCCAGGATTTTTACTTTTCGAAACATCTCTTCCTGTTCCGGGTCCTTAAGCGGCTTATCAGTTTCCACCGGGAGCTCAAAGCGAGGAGTGTGGGAATACGGCTCAGGAGCTTTGAAGGTAGGCTCGGGAGGATAGTACTGGCTGTCGTGAGTTGGAAACCATGGCTCACTGGAAGATCTCTGCAACGTGGCAGGTGGAGGCGCCACAAATACTGGAGCAATTGGTGGTGGTGGACATGGAATTTGTTTGGGTGGTGGTGGTGGTGTATGAGAGGTGGTTCCGTAGTACTGCTGGTAAGTAGGGAAAGCGGGAGATGAGTTCACTGTGGGAGGATCTTGGGGTTGAGCTGGTGGTGGGAGGTAATTGGGGTTGGCAGGATAGACTGGTGGCGGATGTCCCTTCGACCAGGCCTGGTACATTTCGGCCATTTGTTGCTTTAGTTTATACATCTCTTCTCTCATTGTGTTAACGTCCATTGCCTCCTCCTCTCTGGATGGGTCAACAATGCTCGCTTCCAAATCCTGATTGATCATGTTTGACTTGTCCTTGGAGCGGGTGTTGTAAGGATGGGTTGCCAGAATGCCAGTCAGCTTAAACACCTATCTGGACTCATCAACAACAACTTGGTTAGCGGTTAGGGCATTAACAAATAGATAACCGCACATTGATGGGTGGATGTACCTAAGCAGTCAAACGTCTCTATTATGCCTCTATTCATTCGCATGCGTCATCCCGACTTTCATTTCTTTTCTTGCCAATTAGTTCCCACTCTTATCTTTTCATTATGTTTTGCTCTCCCTTTTTGGTTCTCTTTCATTTGGTTTTTCCCCTGTTTGTATCATTCTTTTCTGGTTTTCCCTTTTATTATTTAGAGACGGTCGAATCCTATAGAGACTGCCTACGTATCACGACCCCGCGTGAATCAGACCAAGCGTAGTTCGTAAAAAATAAATGCAAAGTAGGAGCATGATGTTTTTTGACAATTTCAATTTTATTGATAGCAAACTTGTCTATTATAAAGACTCAAAACAACTAACAGACTCTAAGAACTACAAACTCCATCATCCCTATTCAAACAAAATACAGACTCAATCAACTGACTATCTTTTAAAAAAGAGATACAGACTCTGGTAAAAAGAAATACAAACCCAAATGACCTAACTCCCAAAAAGGAAATACAGACTCGGACGACAAACCCCTTTTTTAGTAGAAGAAAGATTGCAGACTCAAAGACAATTACGAATACATTAAAGCTCCTGGTGCCCGCGGGACATCATTCGGTCTCGCCGCGGGCCTATATGCAAGTTCCCCTTGAAGTTTGTCTAGGTCGTTCATTATCTTCTTCACAAATGTCATCACTGATGCCAGGAAGGTGGTACGGGTCATGTTCTCGCACATTTGACATCTCCTAGTAGTGGCATGAGCAACGGTTAAGATTCTTTCTCGGATTCTTCCTTTCTTTTGAAGCAACCGCCCTATCTGTTGGACCCTGGCCTCCAAAGTTCGCTCATCCGCTTGGCTTTGTTCCCGGAGTTGTTGCAAGTCCCTTTCTAACTGCGCCAATGCCATGTAACAATGTTCTCTTTCGACTTTGAACTCTTTTGCCTGCTTGATCATGCGGTTTTCTATGGCAATAACCTTTTTCTTTAATCCTGTGACCTCATTGTCATATTCTTCTTTTAACTGTTTAACCATGCGGGCCCGTTCTTCTGTATTTTTAGCCAATTATTTCCGGACCCCAGCTAATTCCTTTTCTGCCTTGTTGCGGTCAAAACTGTAGTCGTTCACCTTTTGCCTTAGATTTGCTATAAGCTTTGCATTTTTGGCACTTCTGACAGGATTATCGGCCTCTAACTTCATTTTCTGGATTTGGGCCCGTAAGGCTTCATTCTCTTTGGCCAATTGTTTTTTCTCACCTTCATCAGCCGCGGCTTGTAAGCTATTTTCAAATCGGAGGTCTTGGACCTGTTTTTCCAATGCTCCTATGCCCTATACTCATTTTCTTTAGTTAACCAATCCCACTGTTCTCGTGCTGATTCAACAAATTCCTGGATGTGAGGTCGTTTGGCCGGTCTTCAGAATGCAACGTCCCTTCTATACCAAGCCTGATAGTCAGGCGACACTTCTCCTTTGGCTCGATCTCGAACACAAGTGTTTGCCGTCAAATATTGACATTCGCTCCAGACCTGGCGGACCATTGCTTCAGGAAACTGGCCATCAGGGCCAATCTCAACCACTTGGAAACTGAGATCATCATCCTTAGGTACTATCTGGCATCTCCCCAGCTGCCTTAACACTCGATACGGTGCGTAAGGCTGAATGCTTCTAAGCCCCATCAGAGGAAATATGGTCGGGCTGCCGGCATGTAT
>NC_031995.1:57489052-57539774 GCF_001879085.1 Nicotiana attenuata | reverse complement strand
ATACGTCATGACACGTCACCATATACATAAATATAATTTTTCCCAATATAGATAGTCCCCCCACTTTCCATTTATTCATCAGTTTGAATATTTGGAAAGTGAAATTCATTTAAGGGAGAATTTTTGTCACCATTAATGCTCTGACAAAATTTGACGCTTCACTTATTACTTTCATTTAATGCGCTAAATACGTGTCATCTTCTTATTGGTCATACAATTGTATAGCACTTTTTTAGGCTTTCTTTTCGGCTTCCCTGTCCACGAAGTGTCAGTTATCATTATTATGGACTTCCCATCACTATACTCTTTCCTTCTGACGGTCATTCATCGGTATAAATATGACTTCCATCTTTGTCTTCTACCATTTAAAGCGTATTGAACGCTTTAATTTTTCAAAACTTTTATTCACTTCTTCTTCACTTCAATCTCCTTTGTCATGGCTTCTCCGAACCCTAACCCTAGAAGAACACATATTTTAGACAGCTTTCCCAATGCTCCTGTTAGGCATAGAAGAGGTGGTGGTGGTAGACTCCGTAGTTTGGGATCTATCCGTGGTGGTAGTTCACTCCACTCACACCTTCTTCTAGTTCTGGCCCTTCTTCTAGAACTGGAGGTTCCCATTCTCAAAGGTTTTCTTCCAGAAACAAAGAATCCTCTGAACCCTTACACGAACCTTTAGTGGATGAAATAGTTCCAACGGACTTATCTTTTTACCATGACAGGGAATCTCTCAGAACTCAAGTCGCCTCTTTGAATCGCATTGATACTTATCCTTCTCAAATTACTAACCCTTTAATCCCCATAGTTCGTAGAGATTGTCATTGGAGTGATGATTTCCCTATCATCATTCCTAATCCGAATCAGAGAATCACCTCCTACATTATTGGATTTTCTTTTGTTTATACGTATCCCTTTACTTTAGGGTTTAAACCAGCCATTGATCCAGTTATTCTGGATTTTTGTCGCTTTTTTAATGTCAGCTTGGGTCAAATTGGCCCTGTCACACCTCCTTTTTCCTACGCCTGTGAGGGTGTAAAGGAGTTTTTCCAATTAAAGGACAGTCGGAACGGGATTTATTATTAATATTCAGAGTCGCCACTTGGGAGATTAATGGTGCCCCAAGTCACCGGTTGAATCCCGATCCGAGGAAATTATGACTCTGTTAACAGTCCGCGAACCAGAACTCCGAGTAAGGAATTCTGTTAACCCGGGAGAAGGTGTTAGGCATTCCCGGATTCCGTGGTTCTAGCACGGTCGCTCAACTGTTGTATTTGCTTTTATCTGATTTTAAAACATATTCTAACCTATGTGCCTTTTATTTTAACCGCTTTTATTTTATGTCTTTTTAATAAGATTGCAACGTCGTGAAAATGTATCTCGAACCACGTCACACCAGTGCACCCGAGGCTTTTGACGCATTTTGCTTCGTTGAGATTTAGATTTGGGTCACATAAATGTGCACCCGCATTTAGGAAGGTAATATTATTAAAATACGCGCCTAAAGCAACTACGCTTTTATTATCTTTGGGGAAAACCGTGAAATTCGCTAAACGGTTCACCCGAATTCTAAGTTTTTTTTATAGCATTTATTGAGGGCCGCGCGATTTGTAGTTTTATTCGGTGAGGCTCTGTCGCGTTTTAGTTAAGGGTCAATACTAGAACAATATACAATTCTCCGTTCAATTTAGGCTCTAATAAGGGGCAAAAGTCCCAATTAACTTGCCATTGGTCTAGATATGCCTTTGGGCCCCAAAACAAACGCCCAGGCCCAACTGGAGTTGCATCAATTTAAACGGCTACTAAACTTTGCCAATTGATAACTCAGAAATAAAGAATTCTGTCCAAAATGCTAAAGGCCCAACACTTTGGGCCTAATGTTAGAACAGTTGGCCCAGATATGATTAAATACATCCAGGTATAACTGAGGAACATAGCTCCAGGATCTAACCCCGGCAGGGACAGCCTGAATGTAAATCCAAACGTCCCAGCCTTCCCAATGTGATTACCAAATTATGCAATTACTCACGTTTTCTGGGATTCGATAGTAGTAGTAGTCTAATTGCCAGTTCAGTTAAAACAAACAACTGTGGTGAGCTTCATTTGGATTAATGCTATGCTACCAATATTCAGGTGTCCCTGGATTAAACGTGTTGAAGCTAACACTGAAACATGAATCACTTTTAAACATTAACAACAAAGATGAAACTACATCGCGTTATCCTACGCCATACTAACAGCATGTTGAACCAAATTTAAAGTCACTAATCAACTGAGCTAACTTAACAATTATAAAATTCGTATACGAATTCAAGTAGCAGGAATCATTTTGAGTCGAACAGTCCGAGTTTAACAGTCCAATGAGCTTAAGTACAGGAATCAACTATCAGACATGTATCAAACCAGTCCAAGCAAATGATTTAATTGAATTACACATTCGACAACTAATCAGCAGTTCCCAAGACCAAATAACATATTCATTTAATCTACGAGTCCACAGCGGAAAGCTGCTTCAATTTCAGTTCACATTTCCAGCAGGATGAGGATACATTGTGTCAAGCTCAGAATGTGTACCTGACTTCGAAATACAAGGAGAAATAGGATAGGTCAGCAACAATAAATACAGCAACAGCAATCCACTGATGCTTAGCACAGCTCAGAAGTAAATCAACAGCCCACAGGTGATTTCATAACATAGCAGATTCAGGAATAATTTCGAAAAATTAACTTGAACACCCACAGAAACTCAAAATTCCAACTAGGTGACCCAGAAATGCTCAAAACCAATCTGATCTACCATATCAACTCAAAATCATGTTGAGTAAAATCAAAACCATTCGAGAACCAGCTAGTAAACCTCTGAAACTTTCAGGAATTTGGAGAATGAGAATTAACAACTAGAAATCAAAATTAACTTGAGTTATCTAATGGAACAGTAATTTTTTTTTGATTTGTGAAGGTTTTCTATTGTTTTTTTTTTTGGTTTCGCATTTTGGAATTGTAGTCTTCAGATCTGGAAAACTGAAGAGTACTTTTGGGGGAAAGCTTTTTGGAGGCTCCCAAACTTGTGAATCAAGGCAATATACACTGCCTTTTATAGGCAGAGTTTTGGAAATGTTTCAGATTTTCAGTTGCCTTTTAGTCCCTCTTTATTCATTTAGTCTCTTGTTTTCTGACTTGTTACACAAGTAACTACACCTATTTTATTGAAATCTATACTAAAGTCCATCCTAGAAGGTTCTATACCCATTACAATTCCTATTCTATCCTTACCTTGGTTCTAAAATTACCAATCTTAATGAAACTACCCCTTTCCATGCCTAAACTACCCTTTGAACCCTCTTGGAATTACTGAGCTAAACCAGACCATTCTAAACTAAAACCTAAAAATGCTAATTAATGCTAAACACTGAATTAAGGCATTACCAATGATAACTACTGATTAAACTAGACTAAACTGACTAGACTAACTCAAATCAAACATTAGAACAAAAATTAAAATCAACAAAGCCTAAACAAAATCGACTAAGATGGCTAATAAAGAATTAAGGATTATAACAATGAACCATAAACTGAAACCAGACATTAAGCAAGACGGATTCAAAACGAAAAATTAAACTTAAAACCTAAAATTAGCAAGACAGGATTAAACCAACCCAACAAAATTAAACTAAAGCTAAGAACAATTACAAGAGCAAGATGAAACACATACTGAACAGAACCAAAACAGAATCGAACAAAAACTTACTAGTTTTGAGCATTCGACTGACTATGGGGCGAACTCTGACCAGCTATTTGTTTGAATCCTCCGGGATTCTTGACATGTAACATCCCTAATCGTGTGTTTTCAAAAGAAAACACGTGATTAGGGAAATTACGGTCCAAAATCCCCAAGATTTCTGAGTTAGGGTTCTGCCAGAATTTGGGATTTAGAATTTATAATGTTCCGGGCAGATTCGAGACAAGTGGCTATGGGGGTTGGGTAGAGGAGGTTCTGACGGTTCCGTGATGTGAATTTGGGTTAATTTGGGACAACTGATGTCATGGCCGGAAAACTTTAAACCGTTATTCGAAGGGTTCAGCATTGATTCGAGGGACGGGGTTTGGGGAATTAGGTAGAGGGGACTCAGATGAACCTAGGGTGTTAATTTGGGACTATTTGGCATACTTTGGGTCTTGGCCGGAGAATCTGTGATCTAATATTCAAAGCTTTGGGATGGGATTCGAGGAGAAATAAGGCTAGATTCGTGACGAGGAAGATGAGATGAAGAGGTGGTGTAATTTTCAGGTGGTTTGGATGATCGCCGCCGGCGGAGGCGATTTCCGGCCGGCGGCAAGCGGCGGAGGACGGCGAGGTTAAGGGTCTCTGATGAACAGGTGAGAGGGACGGGAGGGTGAGGGGGTCTGAGGGGGGGGTAGGGTAGTGTTAGGACATATTTATATCACAAAACCTAGGCAGTTCTCGTCCGTTAGATCAAAAGGATCGAGGGTTGTGATTAAATTGGGGAAAACGGGGTCGTTTTGGTAGGGTGTGGAGGCTGGACCGGGTTGGCTATGACTGGGCTTAATTTCGGCCGGATTTTTGGGATTTCATCTTGGGCGCTTGGGCTAGGATTGGCTTGGAAGGGGTTTGGGGTTTGGGCTTGAGTGCCTGAAAAAAAATGGCCCAATGTTGGCCAGCCCTATGCTTCTTTATTTTAGTTTCTTTTCATTCTTTTATTTATTCTTGTTTTGTTTTTGTTTTCATTTGTTTATATTTTTTTTATTTTTTTTATATTTTCTGACTTAATAAAAATGCCTAATATATTTAAAAGTTAAACTATTTCCTAAAAATGTTTAAAAATTAGTTCAGGGCAAATTCAACAATTAAAATGCAAAACTGGACTATTTTTGTTATTTTCCTCTTCTTAAAAATAACTCAACTACTAATTAATCCTAAAAATGTGAAATTAAATTCTAAATGCAAATGCCAAGTGTTTGTATTTTTTATATTTTCATATGAATAAAAATGCACAAATAAATGCAAACAATTAACAGAAAATAACACAAACTTCACGAAAAATTACGAAATACTAAAGAGATTGTTTTATTTGAAATTTTTGGGAATTATTGCTTAGGGCAAAATCACGTGCTCACAGGCCCAATCGTTTGGAGGGCTGTCACCTGCTTAAGGCACCTCACTAACTTGGCAGATGCCGAATTTACTTTTTCCCACCTAATTCATCTCTATTCCCCTAGGCTTTTTCGCAACGGCATTTTTACCCTAGCAGCTAGGAGCAAAAGGGTTTTAGTGAGCCCTGAGGATGATAAAGACCGTGGCTGGTATGCCCGGTTTGTTGCTGCCCCCACTGCTGGTTTAGTGGGTGAAAATAACATTCCCTTCCCAGAGAAGTGGAACTTTGCACGTAAGTACTAAATCTTCCTCGTGCCTTTCCCTTTCAGGTTTTATCACCTTTTCTAATGTCACTTCTCTTTCCTTTCTCGGCAACCATGGGTGTCATGGAAACCGTGCCCAACTTCCGTGGTTGGGTAGGAAAATTGTTGAAGGCCGCTCCAATGGAGGGTAGGTCGCGGAAAAACCTTTCTAGCCGTTATGGTTGGAAAGTAAAAACTCATGGTAAGGGTTTCTATTTTTCCTTGTCTGTATCTAGATATCTTCTTTGTTCTAACTTTTATCCTTCTTTTTATCAGGATTTGCTATTCGTGGGGTCACCGCAGAGTCGATCATAGCTGCTCGTGACTCTTTGAGTACTCGCACCTCTTCAGCCCTAGATGTATTCTTGGGTTCTTCAAAACGAAAAGCTACTGAAACTGAAGAAGAAGATTCAGAGGAGGAAGAAGAAGGTTCACTGGTGATGAGGCCTCGAGCCCGGAGACGTATCGTCTCTGATGATGAGGCTGAAGTTTCCCCTCATCTATCTCCTTCCAAGTCTGTTATTACTCCAGTTATCATTCCGGATGATGACGTCTCTCCTCACGACACTCGTGAGTCTATTGATCAACTTTTTGCTAGTGGTTTTGGTAATGAAAACTTAGGACCTATTTTAGATGAAATTCCCTTATCTTCTTCTTCATCTCCCGTACCTATGATTACTCCTTTACCTTCATCAACTGTTGCTTTTGTTCCTCCTTCTATCGTTCCTCCTTTGTCTGTTCCTCCATCTATTGTTCACCATACGGAGGTGGGCTCTTCAAGTAAGAGTACTACTATGAGGAGCGTAACCATTGAAGTTCCTGCTAACAACAGCCTCTTGAGAAAGTCTGGTTAGGCTGATATTTGGCTCGAGCCTTTGATTGGCCCCATTGAAAAAAAAAAAACTTGAAAGCCACAGCAACCTGACCCTCATGAATGACATAGTGCATGCCACTTTAAAGGTATTCTTCTTTCCTATTTTTCTCCATTCTATAAAAATTTTCGACTCTGGGATTTTTACTTCTCTTTTATTTGCAGGCCAATCTTATTGGCACTGAGCTGATGAGCAGAATCTCCCTCTTGGAGAAGGTAGCACGTGATTCTCAGTTTGAGGCAAACAACTGGAAGGAACAGTTTGGCAGTGTTCAACTCGACATGGAGGATTTACAAGAGAACAAGAGTGCCTTAGAACAACAGGTTCGAGCACTCACTTCCGAGTTGGGGGTCATCAAGGCTTCGTTGAATCAGGGGGAAAAAGAAAGAGAACGTCTTGAGACTTCATTTTCTGAACAATTATCCAAGGCCAGTGAAGAAATCAGGGCATTGAAGGATCTTTTGAACCAAAAAGAAGTTTATGCCGGGGAGTTAGTTCAGAATTTGACTAAGGCACAGGAGGATCTTCGTGCCTCTGTGGATAGTATGCATGCTTTGGAGAATTCTCATGCCGCCCTTCAATCTNGAGCGATTTTTGCCCGTCTGAAGTATTCCGTGTGAAGCAGTTTTTGAAAGAGTTGACCGCACCCTGCTTCAAAGGTTGCCTACATATCCCTGGGCTAAACAGGAATCAGGTCAGTGTAGTTCGGGAAGGTTTGGTAGCTGGGACTACCAGGAGCTGTGATTTTACTGTTGTTGTTGTTGCTACTGCTCGCTGACCTCCTTATTACACCGTAGTTGAAATTAAAAAAAAAAAAACTAGCCTAAGCTATGATCTACGAATTACAAGAGGGTCCTATCTATGCTTCTAACTTGTTCTTGTGTTGCCTTGAATTTGTGTCTTGTAATCTTCCGATGGTGTTCCTGTTGTTGTCTTGCATTGTGGTTGGCGATATTGCTGCCATTCCTCTGAATAATGCCTGATTGTTATTATTTGAAACGTGTGTCCGTTTTCCAGGTAGGCTCCTGACTACAGAAATTTGAAATATTCCCTTGTTCTCCAGGTGGGCTCCTGATTGCTAAAAATCTGAAAATGACTGCCTCTGTTCTCCAGGCGGGCTCCTGATTGCTAAAGCTTGGAATAAATGCCTCTGTTCTCCAGGCGGGGCTCCTGATTTCTAAAACTTGAAACAAATGCCTCTGTTCTTCAGGTGGACTCCTGATTGCTAAAAACTTGAAAATAAATGCCTCTATTCTCCAGGCGGGCTCCTGATTACTAATAACTTGAAAAATAAATGCCTCTGTTCTCCAGGCGGGCTCCTGATTTCAAAAATAGACAAAAAAGAAAAGAATTTTTCTGCCCCAGTTTGGTGGTCGGGCGCATCACGTTACCCAACACTACTAAAAATTTTGAAGCTAAAATTTGAATTGTACTTCCCTTGTTCTCCAGGTGGGCGCCTGATTGTTAAAGTTTGAAATGTATTCCTTATTCTCCAGGTGGGCGCCTGACTGCTGACACTTGAAACGTATTCCCTTGTTCTCCAGGTGGGCGCCTGATTGCTGAACTTAAAACGTATTCCCTTGTTCTCCATGTGGGCGCTTGATTGCGAAACTTGAAATGTATTCCCTTGTTCTCCAGGTGGGCGCCTGATTGCTGAACTTGAAATGTATTCCCTTGTTCTCCAGGTGGGCGCCTGATTGCAACAAAATAAAAAACAAAGAAAATTTCTGCCCCTGTTCCAATCAAAGAAAAATTTGTTAATGTAAAATGGTGGTTAGCTGCTGGCATCCTTGTAAGCCATGCTCCCGCTTCCGGCTTTGCTCTGACTTGCTTCTTTGGACTTGCTTTGACTTGTCACGATTTCCCAATTGACTTTCAACCCTCTGATCTTGATGACCCACATGTTTTACCTCGTATCACTGTTTGGTGTTTCTGTTCCCTTCTTGTGAACCTTGCTTCTCCCTCATAACCATCTGATTATTCCACTGATTTTCATTGGTCCTTCATGTTTTACTCTCTTGTGACATGTCCCCACCTTGTTGTGCCATCTAGCTAGGAAGCTGGTAGTTAGCTTTGACATCCTTCTGTTGTTTTTGAATAGAACTGACACTAAAACATCTTATAGACAGACTTCAAGAGAAAGAAATGCAATGACCTCGAAGGTTTTGAGGATAGAAAAACTATGAAAACAGATGAGGTGTAATGAAGAGAAAAGGACAGGACTTATCTGAGCGGAAAAGCTGATTCCATTGATCGTGCCATGCATTTTGGATTCCAGCCTAGTCTGTCCAACCAATCAATTATCAGTTACCACATTTGTTGTCTCATACTTTCACGCCCGACTCTCGCCAAACTCAAACCTTGCTTGTTTTGCCATGTTTCAAACAACCTTCAACCACAGACTTCTTTCATGTGCCCAACTTACAGTGCCCGTGAGGGTTTTCACCAATAAGCCTCTCTCATTTTAATATCTCTCAAGCTTACCTCGCCTTATGGTGCCCGTGAGGGTTTTCACCAATAAGACTCTCTCATTTTAATATCTCTCAAACTCACCTCGCCTTACGGTGCCCGTGAGGGTTTTCACCAATAAGACTCTCTCATTTTCATTTTCCTTCTGTCACCAGAGTGTTGTCTCCGACATGAGTCGCTTTACCTGCCCGTATTGACATTTCTTGAAATTGATTAGAAGGTCTTTCTTTGGACCGTAATGTGGCTTTTGGATGGGTTTTAGAAAGAAAGGTATAAAAGCTCAAAATAGTTCAAATGTGGGTTCAACATTACAACTTTCGGAATCATATCCCTTGCAACAACCATGACCTCTGCCCCCAGTTTCCTTCTTGGGGATTCATGGATTTTTCTTCTGTTGTGACTGAACCTCAGTGAGGCTGCCTACGTACCCTTTCGGGATCAAGTCAAACGTAGTTCCGGTCATAGAACTACTTTATTGTGGCGATCTTTCTTTCTTCTACTTTTCCTTTTCTTTTTTTTTTCTTTTCATTTCTTTTCTTTTCCTTCTCTTTTCTTTTCTTTTTCCTTCTTTTTTTTTCTTTTCTTTTCTTTTCTTTTTTTTTCTTTCCTTTTCCTTTTCTTCTCTTTTATTTTCTTTTCTTTTGGACTGTTTTTTCCTTGTTTCTCCACTGACTTCCCCTGCTCGGGCCTTCGAGTTTTATTATTGATTCCAAAAGAGGGATACGAAAGGAAATATAATGAGGCTCAAAGGGATAACAAAGGATAAAGTGTTTGGGTAGCAGAACAAAATGCCTTCATCATTTCAATCTCAAGACATGCCAAATACAATCAGGTACACAAAGATAAAGAAAATCATACATAATATCTCTTGACTGCATCAGAATTGATAGCCATTTCTACACATTTTCCTTCCACGTCCGTTAGATATAAAGCGCCATTGGACAAAACTCTGGTTACAACAAATGGCCCCTGCCAGTTTGGGGCGAACTTTCCTTTTGCCTCAGCCCAATGAGGTAAGATACGTCTCAGCACCAACTGTCCTACTTCGAACTTCCGCGGACGCACTTTCTTGTTATATGCTCTTGCCATTCTTCGTTGGTACAATTGACCGTGACACACTGCTGCCAGTCGCTTCTCATCAATCAAACTTAGTTGTTCCAGGCGGGCTTTAACCCATTCATCATCATCAATCTCTGCCTCTGCGATGATTCGGGGGACGGGATTTCAACCTCTGTGGGTATTACTGCTTCGGTTCCATACACCAATGAGTAGGGAGTCGCTCCTACTGAAGTGCGGACAGTGGTGCGATAGCCTAGCAAGGCAAAAGGTAGCTTTTCATGCCATTGCCTTGACCCTTCTACCATTTTCCGAAGTATTTTCTTGATATTCTTGTTAGCTGCTTCGACTGCCCCATTTGCCTTAGGGCGATATGGGGTGGAATTGCGGTGCATGATCTTAAACTGCTGACATGTCTCGGCCATCAACTGACTATTGAGATTGGCACCATTATCTGTGATGATTACCTTCGGGATCCCAAACCAGCATATGATATTTGAATGTACGAAATCGACAACTGCCTTCTTAGTCACGGATTTGAAGGTTTTTGCCTCCACCCATTTAGTGAAATAATCAATAGCTACCAAAATGAATCTATGCCCATTTGAGGCTGCTGGCTCAATCGGACCAATAACATCCATTCCCCAGGCAACAAACGGCCATGGTGCTGACATTGTATGCAATTCAGATGGTGGAGAATGAATCAAATCTCCGTGTATCTGACATTGATGACATTTGCGCACGAAGCTGATGCAATCCCGTTCCATAGTAAGCCAATAATAACCTGCTCGAAGGATCTTCTTTGCCAATATATATCCACTCATATGAGGTCCACAAACTCCCGCATGTACGCCTGCTTCTGGCATCTATGCATCTCAATAAACCAAGATCTGGAGTTCTCTTGTACAATACTCCTCCACTGAAGAAAAATCCGCTTGACAAGCGTCGAATTGCTCTCTTTTGATCCCCTGTAGCTTGTGTCGGGTATACTCCCATCCAGAGATATTCTTTTATATCATGGAACCATGGCTCACCATCAAACTCTTCCTCCACCACATTACAATAGGCATGCTAATCTCGAACCTGAATCTGTAACGGATCCACGTAAGCCTTGTCCGGATGATGCAACATTGATGCCAAAGTGGCCAAAGCGTCGGCAACCTCATTGTGCATCCTTGGAATGTGTTTGAAATCTATTGATTGAAACCGTTGACGAAGTTCATGCAAACACTGCCGGTATGGTATGAGCTTCAAATCTCGTGTCTCCCACTCTCCCTGAATCTGGTGTACAAGAAGGTCCGAGTCACCCATGACCAAGATTTCCTGGACACCCATGTCTATAGCCAATCTCAATCCCAGGATACATGCTTCGTACTCAGCCATGTTATTGGTGCAATAGAAACGAAGTTGAGCAGTGACAGGGTAGTGTTGCCCTGTCTCAGAAATCAGTACTGCTCCTATTCCGACACCCTTGGCATTGGCAGCTCCATCAAAGAAAAGTTTCCATCCCGGCTTCTCGACCTGTCCTAATTCTTCAACATGCATTATCTCCTCGTCCGGGAAGTATGTATTCAAAGGCTCATATTCATCATCAACGGGATTCTCAGCTAGATGATCAGCCAACGCTCTGTGCTTTCATTGCAGTCCGAGTCACGTAGACAATATCAAATTCCGTAAGCAAGATTTGCCATTTCGCTAGCCTCCCTGTGGGCATGGGCTTTTGAAATATATACTTCAATGGGTCCAACCGAGAGATGAGATAGGTAGTATATGCTGACAAGTAATGTTTCAACTTTTGCGCTACCCAGGTTAAAGCACAACACGTCCTCTCGAGTTGAGTGTATTTTACCTCATATGATGTGAACTTCTTGCTGAGGTAGTAAATCGCCTGCTCTTTCCTTCCTGTGATGTCATGCTGCCCCAGTACACAACCAAAAGAATTGTCCAACACAGTCAGGTAAAGGATCAAGGGCCTTCCTGGCTCTGGCGGGACCAACACAGGTGGACTAGCCAAATACTTCTTAATCTTGTCAAATGCTGCTTGACATTCGTCTGTCCATCTGACCGCAGCATCTTTCTTTAGCAGCCTGAAAATGGGCTCACAAGTAGTTGTAAGCTGGGCAATGAACCTGCTGATGTAATTCAACGTGCCAAGCAAACTCATCACATCTTTCTTGTTCCTTGGTGGCGGTAGCTCCTGGATGGCTTTAATCTTAGACGGGTCTAATTCAATACCACGCCGACTCACCACAAATCCCAACAACTTCCCCGACGGGACTCCAAACGCACACTTTGCTGGATTAAGCTTGAGGTTGTACCTGCGGAGTCTCTGGAAGAATTTCCTCAAATCCCTAACATGGTCACATTGTTTCCTCGACTTTATGATCACGTCGTCCACATAGACCTCGATTTCCTGATGTATCATGTCATGGAACATGGTAGTCATTGCCCTCATATACGTTGCCCCTGCGTTCTTCAACCCAAATGGCATGACCCTGTAGCAATACGTTCCCCAAGGCGTGATGAATGCCGTCTTTTCCGCATCCTCCTCATCCATCAAAATCTGGTGATAGCCCGCATAACAATCCACGAAGGAACCAATCTCATGTTTGGCACAATTGTCAATCAATATATGGATGTTTGGGAGTGGGAAGTTGTCCTTCGGGCTCGCCTTATTGAGATCACGGTAATCAACACATACTCTGGTCTTCCCATCTTTCTTTGGTACTGGCACCACATTAGCTAACCAGGTAGGATATCGAGTAACCCGTATGACCTTCGCCTCAAACTGCTTAGTAACCTCTTCCTTAATTTTCACACTGATATCTGTTTTGAATTTCCTCAACTTCTGCTTGACAGGGGGGCATTCCGGATAAATGGGCAATTTGTGGACCACCAGATCGGTGCTTAGACCCGGCATATCATCATATGACCATGCGAACACATCTTTGTATTCAAACAACAATTTAATTATCTCCTCCCTGAACGGGGCTTCCAAATGGACACTTATTTTTGTTTCTCGAACATTTTCCCGATCCCCTAGATTGATTGCCTCTGTGTCATTCAAGTTAGGTTTGGGTTTTTGCTCAAATTGATATAACTCTTTACTGATTTCTTCCAAAGTTTCCTCGTCATCGTATTCCCCCTCGCCATCACACCCAATTTCTTGTATTACTATTTCATATGGAATATCAAGACTAGGCCAGAGACTCCTCATGCATGACACATCATTGAAACCAGCATAAAAGGGACACGACTCCTTCCGAATTGGAAGAGGAGTAGCTTCCCAGTTATTGAGCTTGGCCTGAGACCCCACGAACTGCACATCAGCTTTACTCGGACCTTCGCCTGATTCCACCATATTCACTTCATCGAACACCCTTTCAAACTTTTCGATCAGCTCTTCGTCAAGTTCTATAGCATTTGGTAGTGCTGCTTCTGGGCGTTGTTTAGTACCAGGCCGGACGAAGGAACGGGAAAGGCGAGGAATGGGTTTTGGGAGGGTCCACACTCTCTTTTTCATCTTTTTGGCTCTCCTTATGTCAGCAGCAGTGGGTTTGAAACCTAGCCCGAAAGTGTCCAGATTTCCGGGAAGAGACACTGGCTGTATGAGTCCCTGCAATGAAGCACCCAACCCCTTTCCGGGCAAGAATCCATTCCTTATCATCTCGGAAGCTACCATAACAGATGCGGCAGCTATCTTGGGCATAGGAACACACTCCCCTTCCGAGATTTTATCAACTGACACTGCGTCCATGACTTGGTACACCCACGGGCCTTTGTCATTTTCAACTTCCTCGAAGGATGTAATAGCATTACAAGAATTGTCCTCTCCATGGACCACAATCTCCTGCCGATCCCATTCAAATTTAACCATTTGATGCAAAGTAGACGGTACCGCCTTTGCGGCATGAATCCAGGGCCGTCCCAATAAAAGATTGTAGGAAACCCTGACATCAAGCACTTGAAACTCCATAGTGAATTCAACAGGTCCTATTGTTAGCTCCAACACAATATCTCCCACTGTGTCTTTCCCTCCGCCATCAAATCCCCTTACACAGATACTATTTTTATGAATTCTTTCCCTGTCAACTTTCAACTTTTCTAGGGTGGAAAGAGGGCAAATGTTTGCACTAGACCCATTATCAATTAGCACCCGAGTTACCACTGAATCTTCACACTTCACTGTGAGGTAAAGGGCTCTATTATGTTCAGTTCCTTCCAATGGCAACTCATCATCAGAAAATGTTACCCTGTTCACCTCAAAAATTTTGTTTGCAATCTTCTCAAGACGATTCACAGTGGTTTTATCTGGCACATGAGCTTCGTTTAGAATCTTCATCAACGCCCGGCGGTGTTCATCCGAATGGATCAATAAAGACAATAATGAGAGCTGTGCCGGGGTTTTTCTCAATTGTTCCACAATCGAATAGTCCTGAGCCTTCATCTTTTTCAGGAACTCTTCAGCTTCTTCTTCAGTAACAGCCCTCTTGGTCGGTGCCGGATTGTCTTTAGCGGCTTTAACCTTTCTCAATTCCTCAGGGGCGAAGCACCTCCCTGATCTAGTCAACCCATGAGTTTCGCACACTTCTTCTTTAATTTCCTTTCCTTGGTACATCACAGTCACTCTGTCATAATTCCACGGGACAGCTTTCTCACTAACCACAGGCAACTGGGTCACTGGTTTAATGATAACTGGTTCTGTTCGAGCGCCTTTTACAACCAACACAGGCTTAACCACTGCTCCTGGTATTGTCACCTTAACAGGCTCTGGTTTTATTATCATCACTAGTTCACTGACTGTCCGGTCTACTACGACCAAGGCTTTCCCATCAACCAATTTCTCATTTGCTTTATTTTCACTTGCCTTAATCATCATCACAGTTTGTGACGGCTTCTTGTATTCTCCCTTCTGCACTAACTCGATCATGTGAGCCTCATGATGAATTGGTAGCGGATTCTGCGTGATATTGGGAGTCTCTGGAGCCTGCACCTCAATTCTCCGTGTATCAATAAGTTCCTGAATGGCGGTTTTCAGATGCCAACATTTCTCCGTGTCATGTCCAGACGCTCCTGAGCAATACTCACAGTTTACTGAATGGTCCAGGTTCCTTGGGGGAGGGTTTGGTAATTTGGGTTCGATCGGGTTCAACATGCCCAACTGCCTTAATCTGTGGTACAGGCTGGTATAAGATTCACCCAAGGGGGTAAAAGTCTTCTTCTTTTGCAACCTATCATTCTTAAATGCGGGATTGGGTCGGTAACTGGGTCCAGCGGCATTTCTGTTGGTTCTTGGGGGTAGGTAAGCATTTTGAGATGGGTAAGTATTTTGGGGAGTGGGTGCGTGCCATTGTGCATGGGTAGGGGGTTAGGGGTATATCTGGGCATGATGGATGGAGAAATGGGGGGTAGGAGGTGGGTAGTAATGCTGTGGTGGGCCATATGGAGTATGTGGGTAAGCTTGGGGGTGAGGGTGAGGTTGGTGATAATATGGTGACGGACTCCTGGACCAGACCCTCGATTCCACTACTGCCACTTCTTCTTTCTTCTTCTTTCCCAATACTCCTCCGGTGCCGCTTTGAATAACCTGCGTAGTTGCTTTGAGTGCCGAATAGCTCATAATCTTGTTAGACTTGAGACCCTCTTCCACCATACTTCCCATCTTCACGACCTCATTGAAAGTTTTCCCTACTGCGGATACCAGATGACCATAGTAGGTTGGCTCCAAAGCCTGAAGGAAATAATCAACCATCTCATTCTCTTTCATCGGAGGATCAACTCTTTCTGCCTGTTCTCTCCAACGGAAACCGTACTCTCTAAAGCTTTCTCCGGGCTTCTTCTTGATTTTGGTCAATGACAGACGGTCCGGGACAATTTCGAGATTGTATGCAAATGCTTGAGCCAGGTCGTCCCAGGTGTACCACCGAGCATGATCTTGTCGTGTGTACCACTCTAACGCCGCTCCACTTAAGCTTTGACTAAAGTAGGCCAATAATAGCTCATCTTTTCCCCCGGCTCCCCTCATCTTGCTGCAGAATCCCCTCAGATGGGCTACAGGATCACGATGTCCATCATACAAATCAAACTTTCGTAGCTTGAACCCTGCTGGTAGCTGGACATCGGGAAACAAGCACAAATCTTTATAGGCTACACTGACTTGGCCACCCAATCCTTGCATGTTCCTGAAGGATTGCTCCAGGCTTTTTACTTTTCGAAACATCTCTTCCTGTTCCGGTTCCTTAAGCAGCTTATCAGTTTCCACCGGGAGCTCGAAGCGAGGAGTGCAGGAATATGGCTCAGGAGCTTTAAAGGTAGGCTCGGGAGGGTAGTACTGGCTGTCGTGGGTTGGAAACAATGGCTCACTGGAAGATCTCTGCAACGTGGCAGGTGGAGGCGCCACAAATACTGGAGCAATTGGTGGTGGAGGACATGGAATTTGTTTGGGTGGTGGTGGTGGTGGTGTCTAAGAGGTGGTTCCGTAGTACTGCTGGTAAGTAGGGAAAGCGGGAGATGAGTTCACTGTGGGAGGATCTTGGGGTTGAGCTGGTGGTGGGAGGTAATTGGGGTTGGCAGGATAGACTGGTGGTGGATGTCTCTTCGACCAGGCCTGGTACATCTCGGCCATTTGTTGCTTTAGTTTATACATCTCTTCTCTCATTGTGTTAACGTCCACTGCCTCCTCCTCTCTGGATGGGTCAACAATGCTTGCTTCTAACTCTTGATTGGTCATGTTTGACTTGTCCTTGGAACGGGTGTTGTAAGGATGGGTTGCCAGAATGCCAGTCAGCTTAAACACCTATCTGGACTCATCAATAACAACTTGGTTAGCGGTTAGGGCATTAACAAATAGATAACCGCACATTGATGGGTGGATGTACCTAAGCAGTCAAACATCTCTATTATGCCTCTATTCATTCACATGCGTCATCCCGGCTTTCATTTCTTTTCTTGCCAATTAGTTCCCACTCTTATCTTTTCACTTTGTTTTGCTCTCCCTCTGTTGGTTTTCTTTCATTTGGTTTTTCCCCTGTTTGTATCATTCTTTTCTGGTTTTCCCTTTTATTATTTAGAAACGGTCGAATCCTATGGATATTGCCTACGTATCACGACCCCGCGTGAATCAGACCAAGCGTAGTTCGTAGAAAATAAATGCAAAGTAGGAGCATGATATTTTTTGGCAATTTCAATTTTATTGATAGCAAACTTGTCTATTACAAAGACTCGAAGCAACTAACAGGCTCAATCAACTGAACATCCTGTTTTTTAAAAAAAAAAAGACAATATACAGACTCCGGTAAAAAGAAATACAAACCCAAATGACCTAGCTCCCAAAAAAGGAAATACAAACTCGGACGACAAACCCCTTTTTTTTAGTAGAAGAAAGAGTGCAGACTCAAAGACAATTACGAATACATTAAAGCTCCTGGTGCCCGCGGGACATCATTCGGTCTCGCCGCGGGCCTATATGCAAGTTCCCCTTGAAGTCTGTCTAGGTCGTTCATTATCTGCTTCACAAATGTCATCACTGATGCCAGGAAGGTGGTACGGGTCATGTTCTCGCACATTTGACATTTCCTAGTAATGGAATGAGCAACGGTTAAGATTCTTTCTCGGATTCTTCCTTTCTCTTGAAGCAATCACCCTATCTGTTATGCCCTGGCCTCCAAAGTTCGCTCATCCGTTTGGCTTTGTTCCCGGAGTTGTTGCAAGTCCATTTCTAACTGTGCCAATGCCATGTAACACTGTTCTCTTTCAATTTTGAATTCTTTTGCCTGTTTGATCATTCGGTTTTCTGTGGCAATGACCTTTTTCTTTAATCCTGTGACCTCACTGTCATATTCTTCCTTTAACTGTTTAAACATGCGGGCCCGTTCTTCTGCATTTTTAGCCAATTGTTTCCGGACCCCAGCTAATTCCTTTTCTGCCTTGTTGCGGTCGAAGCTGTAGTCGTCCACCTTTTGCCTTATATTTGCTATAAGCTTTGCATCTTTGGCACTTCTGACCGGATTATCGGCCTCTAACTTCATTTTCTGGATTTGGGCTCGCAAGGCTTCATTCTCTTTGGCCAATTGTTTTTTCTCACCTTCATCAGCCGCGACTTGCAAGCTATTTTCAAATCGGAGGTTTTGGACCTGTTTTTCCAACGCTCCTATGCGGGCCCTATGCTCATTTTCTTTAGTTAACCAGTCCCACTATTCTCGTGCTGATTCAACAAATTCCTGGATGTGAGGTCGTTTGGCCGGTCTTCCGAATGCAACGTCCCTTCTATACCAAACCTGATAGTCAGGCGACACTTCTCCTTTGGCTCGATCTCGAACACAAGTGTTTGTCGTCAAATATTGACATTTGCTCCAGACCTGGCGGACCATTGCTTCAGGAACTGGCCATCAGGGCCAATCTCAACCACTTGCGAACTAAGATCATCATCCTTGGGTACTATCTGGCATCTCCCCAGCTGCCTCAACACTCGATACGGGGCGTAAGGCTGAATGCTTCTAGGCCCCATCAGAAGGAAATATGGTCGGGCTGCCGGCATGTATACGATTTCATCAACGGGTAACCATCCAAGTGTCCACTCTATTTGGCTTGCAGTGAGAGACCGAAATATGTTGTCCAACCCGTGACTCCTTCTGGCAATTCGGCCCCTTTAATCCTTGTGTAAAACTCTTCCCTGCATGTTTTTTCTGGAGACCCGTAGCTCAAAAACTGAGGACGATGACACAGATGCTCGATCATCCACATTTGTAACAATAGATCGCACCCCTCGAAGAAAGCTTCCCCGGCCTTGCAGGCTGTAAGAGCACGGAAGATGTCGGCCAATATCATAGGTGCCAGTGTACTTTTGGCTTGGGTAATTAATGTGCTGACGACCCCAGCTATTTTTATGTCAATGTTCCCATCCTTCCTTGGAAATACCAGAAGCCCCAGGAAAGCTACCATAAAGGCGAAACGTCGATGCTCCTCCCACTTTTGGCGGTTTCCTTTGCTACATATCTTACTTTCTGGGTTGTTGAACCCCCCGATATGGCCATATCGATGATATATGAAGCTCAGAGTACAAAAGCCATTTGCCAGATCTGTGTTATGGACGGTTCTGACTATCTTCAAAGAGTCTAGAAATCTGTGCACGGCTACAACTCTGGGGGCAACCAAGTATTTGTGCCTCAACGGAACCTCATCCTTTCCAATGTAGCCAGCTATTTCCTCTAATGTCGGGGTAAGCTCAAAGTCCGAAAAATGGAACACATTATGTGCTGGGTCCCAACATGTAACCGGTGCTCTAATAATATCTCCCCGAGGCACAATATCGAGCAAACCGGTAAGCCCTTTCAAATGTTTCTTGACTGCATCTTGCCCTTCTCCGCCTAAATCGTTCCACCACAGACGTAACTCCAAAGGGATTTTATGCATGATTGAAAATAATTCATTTTGAGTCGTGCTCATCATGCACATTTATTAAGGTGATTTTTATCACTCATTTTGACCTAAAAGAGAAAAACGGCACAATCCCTGTTCAAATTGCCAATTTAAACAAGCAGCCGGTATTGCGGATACGGCCTTTCAGCACTTCGTAAAGAAGATTTTAAGGCTGTGCCTGCTAACCGTTTAGAAAATGACTCAGGGTGGCTGTTCTTGCAAAAACAGCCTTCCGGCGCCCTTTTGGGGACATTTGGCTTATTTTTGACAAGAATGGTGTCACCCGACTTATTCATGACGAAATTAAAAATTTTGGCATTTTTGGCTATTTTTGCAAAAGGGGAGGTTGGACCCGATGAGGGTTGCCTACGTATCTCACATCCGGTGAGAATCAAACCAGCGTAGTTCGGGAAAATAAAACTAACTATTTTTGAAAACAAGACTCCTTTTTTTGTTTGTTTTTGTTGACGAATACACTATTTCTGAAAGCAAGATTCATTTTTATATTTCTTTTTCAGTGGTAGATAAAATAAACTAATGTGGAAATAAAACCCTTTTTTGTTTTTCCATTGGCAAACTAAAAAGAACTTTTTTTTTTTCATTTTCAAAAGAAAATTCGGCAGCATTTCGGCACTACTTGGATATTGGTTTTTCTAATATAGGAAATTAACTCTCCACACTACTGTTTTCTCTTTTCCCCTTTTTGTTTTTCAATTTTCCAGATATTCAAAGCCGGTCAGCATGCGAGCCCAAAACAGATAAATGCACAAGTAGGATGCATCAGGATGGTCCATTATTCCGGGTACACCTGTCCTAGACGGACCCAACCCCTGTGTTGAGTCCCCTAAGTCAAAATGCACGTGATGCAGATAAGCGTTCCTACTAGGGATCCGGCATGAAGTCAAGTTCTTCTAGGTTCAAAACCTGGGTATGTGTTCTAGACTGTGTACCCGAGCGGACAACTCGAGTCGAGGAGGGGGCTACATACCGGGAACCAAAAGGCCATCCGGCTTAGTAACTTGTCCGGCCTCTTTCTTATTTCAGGGTATTGACACTAACAGAATAGGGAGTCTCCACCAGTGAGCACATCCCCGGAGGTGAGAAGAGAAGGGCTTCGCCACAGTTTATATACAATCCAGATAATATCAACGCGGTAAAAAGCAACATTTAGTATGAAACGTGTAAAAAAATCAGATAAAGCCAAATACAACAATATATCTAAGCTCGAATTCTGAACCCTGAACCGAAGTTCTGGGTTCGCTCCCCAGCAGAGTCGCCAGAGCTGTCACACCTCCTTTTTCGCTGCACCAGTGAGGGTGCAAAGGAGTTTTTCCAATTAAAGGACAGTCGGAATGGAATTTATTATTAATATTCAGAGTCGCCACTTGGGAGATTAATGGTGTCCCAAGTCACCGTTTGAATCCCGATCCGAGGAAATTATGACTCTGTTAACAGTCCGCGAACCAGAACTCCAAGTAAGGAATTCTGTTAACCCGGGAGAAGGTATTAGGCATTCCCGGATTCCGTGGTTCTAGCACGGTCGCTCAACTGTTGTATTTGCTTTTATCTGATTTTAAAACATATTCTAACTTGTATGCCCTTTAGTGGTAAACCGCTTTTATTGTTATTTTTTTAATAAGAATTGCAACGTCGTGAAAATGCGTCTCGGACCACGTCGCACCAGTGCACCAGTGGTTTTTGACACATTTCAACTTTGTTGGGATTTGGATTCGAGTCACATAAATGCGCACTCAAGTTTAGGAAGGTAATGTTATTAAAATGCGCGCCTAAAGAGACTAACGCGTTATTATTTTGGGGAAGGCCGTGAAATTCGCTAAACGGCCCATCCCGAATTCTAAGTATTTTAATATAACCATTTATTGAAGGCCCCGCAATTTGTGCGTTTTTATTTGACGAGGCTTGTCTCATTTATTATTTAAAGGGATATCCTAAAAGGTCTTAAAATTCTCCTATTGATGGTGATTTCTACTTTTCGATTTAATCTCAATGTCATTTGACAGGGCAGCCCAACACAGGCAATTGCTAGCTTCTCGTAAATTAGGCCAGTGAAAGAAGGCCCAATTAAAATTTCCTCACAGCTACTGAATACACTAGAGTTCGAAACTGGGCAGAGGCCCTACGTAGTAACCAAACGGTCCCCATTAACCCCAAAGCATCCTAAGTAATTCTGTGCCATTTCCACTGCATTTTTACCTCAGGTTATACATTTCACTTTTGCAATTACTGCTGACTTCTACTTTAGATCCTTGTTTATTCAATTCACAACAATAAGATAGATTAGCAACTCTATTACACAACTCACCATAGGATACTACTCATTTGATTCCAATTTCATGCTTACGTTGTTTTATTTATTACTGGTGAGTTCCTAAATGTTCCTAAAGGTGAAAATTCAACTAGGAACGTGATCTTGGTAAACACAAACAAACTAATTATTTTCAGCTTGATTCAAACAAACTTTATTAAATGAGCATTCAAATAATCCGTGATTTTAAAAAAAACAACTGAACTACTGAATTTGCTACTAGAGAAATATTATCATGGTGGACTCAAACAAAGGCCCATATATAAAACCTCGAACTCATTTTCATGCTTCAAGCTAATTTCTGATTTCAAAAGTTAAACTACACGATCAAACCACACTATATCAAAATGAATGACTATCATTAGTCTATTAGGCCAAACAGTCCACAGTTTGTCTCATTTATACAATATAAGCACGAATTAGAAATAAACCTAAACAAATACAAGCCAGCTACTACCTGTTCAATTATATCAATTCAACCACAAATTTCTCAGGAGACAAAGGGAAGAATATTTCATTTCATCATTTACTTCATAGCTTCATCAAAATGTGATTCGAATGTGTACCTGGGAATCAAATGACAGCAGAATAAAAGGAGATCAGCAGCAAGCAGTAACAAGCAGGGGTCAAATACAACCCAGAGAAATTCAGCAAGCCCAGAAATGTTTCGAAACCCAAATAAACCAGTAATCTACTCAAATCAGCACTAGAATGACCAGAAATTAACCGGGAAAGCCACACGATGATTCAAACTGCCTTCAAACCTCAAATTATCGAATAGAGACAGGAAATTCAAGCTGTTCTGATCCTAAATGAACTGGAAACTGGCATTGAATACTGGAATCTGAAAGTGGCCTAGAAAACAATAATGTAACAGTAATTTTTGAATCATTATATGGTATTTCGGTTTGTTTTTTCGGTTTTTCTGTAATATCTAAGATCTAAGAAAGAAATTCGAACTCCTATTGATTTTGAAATTCAAAAATCTAGATACAGATCTGTGGAGAGGGTTTTGGGGAAATTTTTTTTGGGGCTCCTAAAACTTGTGAATCAAGGCAAATGAATGCCTATTTATAGGTGAACTTATGGTCCAATTTCAGATTTTCCCTTTACCCACTAGTCCCTGTTTTAATTCTATTTTTTATCCTTTATTTTCTGACTTGGTACACAAGTAACTACCCTAAGTTTACTGAAATATGCACTATAGTCCATCCTAGAAGGTTCTATACCCATTACAATTCCTATTCTACCCTTACTTTACTTCAACAATTACCAATCTTAATGAAACTACCCTTTTCCATGCCTAAACTACCCTTTGAATCCCCTGGAATTACTGACCAAGCAAACCTAAACCTCCAACCTTGATAATTGGTCAAGGATTGACCATGGTTAACAAAAATCTAGATTATTCACATTAACTCCACTCATTACCTAGGCTGGTCAGTGAACTAAGGATTAACGATAAATGAACCAGGTTAAAATCAAATTAAAAGTAACCTCTATTGATAAAATAATTGAAATCAAGCATATGAATCAAAATTGAGTCAGGATTAATCCTAAAAATGAATAGAAGGCTAAACAAAGATGAAGCCTAACTAAACTAATCAGTAACGAATAAACCGATACTAGTAGAGACAAACATTGATTCACACAAGATCACGAGAACAGAATCAATCCACATACAAGATTAAACTACAGAAAATCAAAAGCATGAGCAGAGAATCAACCATAAACGGAAAAAATTGAATAAAGAAGAAAGAACTTACTGACTCGGACTTTACTAAACACAATACATCAACTGAGCCAAGTCGAACCTTCAAAAACCCAGAAGAGGTTCAAACTTCTCCAACCCTAGATTTGAAATTGTATCAGTGCCTGTTGGATTTGGGGACAACGGTTTAGGGATTTGGGTAGAGGAGGGTGATGGGAGTGTATGGTATTAATCTGGGACTGTTTGGAGAATTAGGGTTTTGGGGCGGAACTTTGAATCGGAATTCGAGGAATTCGGGTGATATTTGAGGGAGAATAGACATGGATGTGGAAAGGAGAGGAGGAGAGGAGCATGAGGTGTGATTTTGGACTGGTTTGGGGTGACCGCCGCCGGACACGGCGGAGACGGTGACAGTAATTTTGAAGATTCGAGGAGTTGGGAAGGGAATTGAGGAATACTGATCCCAGATTGGGAATGAGGAGATGGAGGAGGTGCTGTGGTGTGTTTTTGGGGGCGTTTGGTGACCGGTCGCCGCCGCAGGCGATTTCCGGCGGGCGGCAGGCGGCGGAGGGCGGTGGTCTCTGAGAATGGGTTATGGGGGAGTGAGGGAGACGGACTTGGGGGTGGGGGTGGGTAAGGTTAGGACATATATATATCATTGAACATGGGATTCCTGTCCGTTAGATCAATAAACATCGACGGTCAAGATTAAAACTTAACCAAACGACGTCGTTTAAAGGGTAGGGGAGCTGGACCGGGTAAAAGGGTTGGGCTTGGGCCATTTTAGCCGGATTTGGGAGGGATTTTTTGGGCTGGGGTCAAAAATTGGCCCAAGATTGGCCAGCCTAAAAATTCTCAATTTCTTTTTATTTGTTTTCCTTTTTTTTTGTATTTTCTTTACTTATTTGTTTTCATTTTGTATTTTATGTTTTTCTAACTTTATTAACATGCAAAATCAAAGACCTGCTTTGTTTCCAAAATTAAACTAATTAATTCCTAAAACTCTATTAAATCCTATTTAAAAGCAAACCCATGACAAATTCATCAATTAACAAAAATGCAAAAATGGACTATTATTATTATTTTCTTTAAATTTTGTTCTAAAACAGCTTAACCACTAAATAATCCTAAAATATGAAATTAGATCCTAAATGCAAATGTCAGGCATATTTTTTATATTTTTCATATGAAATAAAGATGCACAAATAAAATGCAACAATTAACAGAAAATAACACAAAATTCACAAAAGTGTAAAATAATGAAAGAGAAATTATTTTGTTTGAATTTTTGGGAATAATTCATATATAAGGCAAAAATCACGTGCTCACACCAGAAACTGGGGCAGAATTTTGAGGAGGACCCTCAAAATTCCGGAACAAGTCCAGTCGACGCCATCATATGCAAGACAGTCAGAAATCAGTTAAAGCAACTGGGGCAGAATTTTGAGAAGGATTCTCAAAATTCCGGAGCAGATCCAACAAACTTTGTTACACGTAGAACAGCCGAAGGACCACTCACCGAACTGGGACAGAATTTTGAGGAGGACCCTCAAACTTCTAATGCAAGGAAGCCGCAATGTCTGTAAAAGTGTTATAGTCACCGATTCATCTAACTCACTTGATATTATATACTACTATGTTTTCTAAAATAACTCTATTTCATCAATAAGTGCATATTTTTCGAAAACTTTATTTCTATGGCAGCCAGGTGTTACCCAGGGCAACTCGAACAGGGGCTTCAAAGCAAAGCAAAGCAAAACAAGTAGACAAAGGCACGAACCAATCTCCCCGCAAAACTCACAATTTTTCTTTGAATGCAGGGACAACGAATAACTACAAGTACATACGCCTTAAATCATCACCTTCATAACAGCCGAACCGCCAAGCGCAAATATATCTCCAGCTAAGAAATATTCTGCTCCTATTTGCTATTTGTCTATTGCATAAGGCTAAGCACTGTCTTCCCTTGCATGAGGCTAAGCCCTGTCTCCCCTTTTCTTGCATGAGGCTAAGCCCTGCCTCCATATTTGCATAAGGCTAAGCATTGCCTTCTCTTTGCATGAGACTAAGCTCTGTCTCAATCCTTGCATGAGGCTAAGCCCGACCTCCATATTTGCATAAGGCTAAGCATTGTCTTCTCTCTGCATGAGACTAAGCCCTATCTCAAACTTTGCATGAGGCTAAGCCCTGCCTCCATATTTGCATAGGGCTAAGCATTGCCTTCTCTTTGCATGAGACTAAGCTTTGTCTCAATCCTTGCATGAGGCTAAGCCCTTTCTACCCACCTGCATAAGGCTAAACATTGCCTTCTCTTTGCATGAGACTAAGCTCTGTCTCAATCCTTGCATGAGGTTAAGCCCGGCCTCCATATTTGCATAAAGCTAAGCGTTTCCTTCTCTCTACATGAGACTAAGCTCTGTCTCAATCCTTGCATGAGGCTAAGCCCTGCCTCCATATTTGCATAAGGCTAAGCATTGCCTTCTCTTTGCATGAGACTAAGCTCTGTCTCAATCCTTGCATGAGACTAAGCCATATCTCAAACCTTGCATGAGGCTGAGCCCTGCCTCCATATTTGCATAAGGCTAAGCACCGTCTTCTTTTTGCATGAAACTAAGCCCTGTCTCAAATCTTGCATGAGGCTAAGACCTGCCTCCGTATTTGCATAAGGCTAAGCACTGTCGTCTCATGAGACTAAGCATTGTCTCCCTCTGCACAAGTGTTGCTCCATTCTCAATTTGCATTATCTTCTTCTCTCGGGGCTAAGCTTTGCTCCCAAACTCTGCACGAGGCTAAGCTCCGCCTTGTTATTACCTTTGGTATCATGTCTCTGAACTTCATGGGCTGATGTATAGCCAATTTGTCCAAAGGCGTCATAGTCCAAAGGCATCATCCTCATAGCCTGGAGACACCATGTCATGGCCTGAGGATCTCTCAATACTGCACATCATTATTCAAAGGCGTCATGGTTTAGAGGCACCATTCTCATGGCCCGAGAACATCAGTTCATGGCCTGCGAATCCCTTATCTCATGATTCATGGCCCGGGACGTCATGGTCTAAGGACGTCATCTTCACTGTCCAAAGACAACCTTCATGATCCAAAGGGAATTTGCATCATGTTTAAATTCTCGCAGTAATCTATATATTGGCATGCATCGTGTTTTAAGTTTTGTAGGAAATCCAGGAGGTAACCGTTCTTCGAACAGGAGCAACTTTCGCTCCGGTTTACACTCATACCATTTTTATCTTGCTGTTATCTCAAATATAACCAATTCTCACAAATTACTCGCCTTTACCCCATGAACGTTTAGTTACCCGCCCTGTGATACACCTGTTACAATTCAGATTCGCCTTCATAACTCTGCATAAACCTATCCGATACTATCCTTCCCCAAAGAACCTTTTCTGAAACATACTACCATTCATATAACAATTCTATCGGTTTCATTCACCGTTGGGTCCAGAACTACACATGGCCTGATTCCTGTAAAACCATGGATATGTAGGCAGCTTAGAGACCAGGGTGCGGCCTATATTTTTCAAACATCCCATTCGGTATCGGTCATCATTTCTTTACCCGACAACTCTTTCATCCTTCCTGGGTAAAGAGGGGCAGCTTTTGATACCCAATTTTTTCCTCATATATTTTAAAATGTATATATACTTTCAAAATAGTGCATGAGCATCAACCAATATTTTCCATAATTTTCTATAATTTTAAAAGGATTTTAATTAATTTGTTCCAGCATTTTATCATTTAAATAGTTACTAATTGCATCACAAATAATTTTATAATGAATTATTACTTGATTTTTATCATATTAAGCATTAATAATTTTATGCATAATTTTATTTGTAGCTTTAGGCTATAATTGCAATAATAGCCCATATATGCATAATTACATTATTTACACGAAAAATGATATTTTATATTTTTATAATATTAAGTAATTATTTTAAATCATTTTAATGCACAAATGACATTTTTATCATTTATAAATTATTTTATAAAATTATTTTACTAAATTAAATGGGTATTTAAAACATAGCCTTTTTAATTAAATTTTCGGACCTCTCAGCCCAATACTAGCCAGCCCAATTGCCCTAACCCATAACCCAAATACCCTACCCATTTAAAACCTGACCCAGCCTAATTTTAATCCTGGCCGTTGATCTCAGAATATCAACTGTCCAGGATCAATTTTCCTCTTTTAATTATATCAATCCCTAAACCCTACCCTCATTTCTCCCAACCCGCCGCCTCTGGATCCCTTCTCTCATCTCTTCTGTATCTCACCCCCTCTAACCCTAGCCCGCCGTCACTGATATCCACCTTGATTCATGGGGTATTCCTTCGATTTCATGCCTTATCTGGCCTCACCTATCTACTGGTTATACGATTTCTATGTTGCTTGATGTGAATCTCTAGAGACTCGAACCAAATCTGGTTCAAAGTCTCTCATTTCTAGATTATTCCGTCTATGTTCACTCCGATACTTGTGAGTACGAGTTTTTCATATTTTTGGGGTTTCAAATCTTTGATTCAAACCATATTTGATTCGCTTCTGTCTATTTTCATGAACCTAGCTATTTTCTGGTTGAATCCGTTTAGATCTCTTTAGATCTGAAGCAATTTTGTGTTTGTTTGGTATTTCTCCCTTAAAATTTTCTGTTTTTACTGTTATTATTGACCGATTTCATTTACCCTAAAAGGTAAGGTTTTGATTTATGATGGATTTCTGCAAAAAAGTTTTTAGCGTTTAAATGTTTTCATCTCTGATTTTCCTCTTTACCTTTTCGACTGATTTTTACTTGATTTAATCAAGATCCATCTATATGTCTTTGTATTTCTTAGGGTTCCGATTAATTGAATATTTATTCTACTGTCTTTTGCCCTTTTACCATTAATTATGTCAATTAAGTGTTAATTAATTCTACTTACCTAAATTAGGGTTTAGGAATCAGCTTTCCTTTTAGTACCAGTATTTCCTTATTAAGATTTTACATATTCTTACCTTATTTATATGATTAATTATCCGTACTACTAGCTTGATTTTGTGTTCTGACTCCTAATTGATTCTGGAATTAGTTCTTACCTTATTTAACCTTATTCTTAATCACTGATTGATTCCTTGTGAGATTTTCCTTAAATTAAGTGATACTTACTCGATTCTGTCCTGTTAATTGATTCATGCTGACCTTAATTGATTGTAAATTGATTTTCATACCTTATTTGTATGTGATTGGTTCATTACCCTATTTGTTTTGCTCTATTGTATGCTATAAAAACCCTTCCCTTGTTGTTATTTGAAATACGCTTTGACAACCCCTTTTAGCAAAACTTTACAACTTTCAAACTCTCTGCTCTCAAAACTTGAGCTTCCTCTTTCTATTGTTTTGATTTCTGCACTATTTGGCCAACTGAAAGCCAAGGCCAATTTCTCTAGATTTTAACTGCTATTGCATTCCTGTTTGCTTTCTTTTCAATCGCTATGCCTTAACTCCTATTATACTATTCTGTTCTATATGCTTTATTCGATTAGTTTATTTGAATTTTCAGTATGCTTCTGCTTTCTATGTGACTACATGATCCCACTTAGTCATGATGCTAAATTAAGTTACCTTCAATAATGTGAAACCCTGTCTAATTCAGTTGTGTGTTCCCTGTTCCGAACATTGCTAGATACTGCAAGCATGTAATCAAATATGTGGCTAATTCATGTGCCCTGTCTACTTGCTGATTGTTTCTGTACTTAAGCCATGGTTGTTTAATATTAGCATAAGGATCTAGCCCAATCAAAAAATGCAAATTTATTTGAACTATGTTTTGAACATGGACTTTGTTTGTTTCTTGGTGTAGTACTGTTTGCAACTCTGTATTCTAAATCTATTTGCTTCTGAAAATGAAGCTATTTTCTAAACCTGTCCCCTTCCCCCTGATGTACTAGTTTTCAAACTTCTACTCTGAGCTATCTAGGTTCCTACCACCCCCAGTGTGAGCACTGGCTAGGGTCCATGAGACTCCTTTGAACTCAGACAATGGGGCTGGTTTTCCAATCTTTTATGAATTTTGTGTTGAATATGTGGTTCTAGTGTAAGCATTGCCTGGGGTCCTTGAGGCTCTTCGGGAACTTTGACACACTGGAAGCCTGGTTTAAGGTGTTGTGAATGGATCACTGCTATTGTTTCAGAGCTGTTGTGTTTGAAGACCTGGTTCCCAGGTTTATATTGGGCCTGCTAAGGCTCCCTATTGTGAAATAGATACTGTTATGTAATTTATTCATTCTGGGCTGTAATAATCTCTATAATAAACTGATCTGGAGTTTATTAGTAAAAGCCGGGGGGAGGGGGGGCGGTTTTTATATCTTTGTTTGAAACTCGGGTAGAAATCCTGCCTATAGGCTTATTGGTTTGATTATGTGAATGTTCCTACTTGTTTAGAGATCATGCCTGTAGTATTTTTCTGATTGTTTGTGACTATGTACTTCCACATTTTGCATACTAGAGATACTGCCTATAGGCCTCCTGTTAACTCTGCATTAGAAATCATGTTCATAGGATCTACACATATTTCCAATCCCAACGTGCATTAGTGATCATGTATATTGGATCCAATTTATGTGAATTAATAAACTTTCCTGGCAATTTGCTTAAAAATTTCTGCCCACATGTGATTAATAGATATCATGCCTATAGGAGGTAAAAAATTAGTTTCAACCCAGATACCACACCTATAGGAATAAAAGGAATCAGTTTCAAATCTTTCAAATCAGTTTCAAACATATTTCAAATCAGTTTCAAACTTAGAAATCCTGCCTATAGGGGTTTAAATCAATTAGAAAGCATGCTTGTAGGATCTAAAAGGGATAAAACCTGTCTTTATGAGTTAAAATTTGTAATTCACTTAGAAATCATGTTATAGGTCTATAATTAACAGTTGTAGATATCATGCCTACAGAGTTCTGTTAGAGTTCGATTAATTCTGGTTATCACTTAGGCAAATCTTTAGGGGTTACTAATGATTTTAGGCCTAAAATTGTGATATCTTACTGCCTGAAAATGCCCAGATTCAGGGCTTAATAAAATCTGTAGGCAAATTGATAGGTCCGGATGCCCGCCTTAATAAACTGCTGTTTTTGTATTCTGTTTCTGCTCATCTAGATATCCTGTCTATAGGATCCTAAATTAATGAAGTCTGCTGATTTAACTGCATGCATTTGTTGTCTACGTGTGGAGGTTAATATGAGCCCTTATTTGCTCCTTACATGATAGTCCTATTTGAATTTTGTTTGTCGCCTAGCTTTTCTCATTTAAGCAACATAGGTAAGTCTAGAACCACCCTAAATAGAGGTCCTAAACACCTCCATGACCATAGAAAAGGGACGGGTAATGCACGCATGAGGCACGAGTTTGAAGTTACTAGAACGCTTAGGTAACAACTGAAAGATAGTAATTGGGTAGTAAAGGAAATAATAGCCCATGCGCTAATGCTATGAGTAAAACCCTGACTTGAGGGAGTTGCAAAGCATTGCATGGAATGATC
Source organism: Nicotiana attenuata (assembly GCF_001879085.1). Classification (NCBI taxonomy): domain Eukaryota; kingdom Viridiplantae; phylum Streptophyta; class Magnoliopsida; order Solanales; family Solanaceae; genus Nicotiana; species Nicotiana attenuata. Next base: position 57,508,969 of record NC_031995.1, on the reverse strand, counting down.
CTATAGGCTAAAAAACTTAGGACCACCCCCTATACTCCTGTGTAAAAATAAGTTGAATATTGTATCTGTCCCAATTTGTTTTCCTCCCTTTTAAGACTAATTCGCTTATTTTAAGTTTGGCTGGGATCCACCGTTGTAGACCTTAACGGGTGTCTAACACCTTACTATGAAGGTAATTTCGAGCCCTTACACGATCTCTGGTGATGTAAACTGGTTATATGAGTTATTTGCTTTAGGTGCCCTAATGCACCTTAATCCATTAGGTGGCGACTCTTCAAATCCCTTACCCTGTCCTAGAAGGAAGGGAGTTGTCTCAGAAATGTCGAAACTCGATTTAGCAAGAAAAAGGGGGCGCGACACGTACATGTTTGTCTTAAGGGCTCGAGTAATCTACATGGGCACGGTTCTCTTGATCGTTTGGCCCTTACAAAGTTTTACCTATCGAGACCCTGTTGACACGAAGTACCTTCCTTGTAACAAAGTTAACATCCGAGGGTGATGCCCCCAAGTATTCGTGATTGATTGTAAAGAAGCCTTGGATATTTTCGAGTTGCTCTAAGTTAGCACGAACAATGGTTGCCTCATTGAAAACCTCGTCGGAAAAACCCATTTGGGACAAAAACCGGTCTAAGGGAAAAAGAGTCGAACGCATGCTTTCATACCTAAGGACTTCGTGATGAAGGATCCTCCGATATCTTCGGTCGAACACCTGCAGTCTGTTAGTATAAAATATAAATGAAAATGGAGAAGGTCGTACCTTAGCAGTAATATCGTTTGAGGAGTGAAATGTTCCAATTGTTTGGTAAATGCTCGCCGTCCATTGTGCCAGGTTTGTAGGATCCTTTTCAACGATACCGAGGACCTGATACGGTCCTTCCCAGTTCGGCCAAGTTTTCCTTCATTTGGATCCCGAGTATTAATGGTGACCTTTCTCATAACTAAGTCCACGGTTTTAATGTGTTGAAGATTGGCTCTTCGGTTGTAATACCTCTCGATCCGCTATTTCTGCACGGCCATTCGAACGAGGGCGGCTTCCCGCCTTTCATCTAGCAATTCGAGGCTCGTATTCATAGCCTCGTGGTTTGACTCTTCCATTGCATACCGAAACCTGAAACTAGGTTCCCAGACTTCAACCTGGATCAGAGCTTCGGCACCATAGACTAAAGAGAACGGTGTTGCCGCCGTACTGGATTTCGATGTTGTTCGATACGCCCAAAGGACCTCGGGCAATACTTTTCTCCATTTTTCTTTGGCTTCGTTCAATCTTTTCTTCAGATTTTCGATGACGGTCTTGTTTGTCGATTCGTCCTGTCTGGTCCCACTAGGATGATACAGTGTTGACAGGATCCTTTTTATTTTGTGATATTCAAAAAACTTCATCACTTTGCCGTCGATGAATTGCTTTCCATTGTCGCATACGTTTTCGGAAGGCATTCCGAATCGGCATATAATGTGATCCCAGATGAAGTCTATATCTTCTTTTTGTTTGACTTTCTCCAAGGCCTGTGCTTCAACCCACTTAGATAAATAGTCAGTCATAAACAAAATGAATTTAGCTTTACATTGGGCAGATGGTAGAGGGTCGACGATATACATCCCCCATTTCATGAAAGGCCACGGGGATAGAACTGAGTGAAGCTGCTCTCCGGGCTGGTTGGATATACCTTTGACATTTGTCACATTTTTGAACAAATTCTTTAGTGTCTTTTTCCATATCGGCCCAATAATATCGTGCTCTGATGAGTTTGTGAACCAATGACACGACACCGGAATGGTTTTCGCAAGTGTCCTCCTGAATTTCTCGTAGAACGTAATCGGTCTCTCCTGGTCCCAAACATTTTGCTAACGGTCCATCAAACGTTCTCCTATATAGTGTTCCATCCTCGGCCAAAGTGAACCGTACTTCTTAGTGCGTAGAGTCCTTGATTCTTTAGGATCTGATGGAAGCTTCCCGTTCTTTAGGTATTCGATGTACTTAGTCCTCCAATCCCATGTTAGACTTGTGGAGTTTATCTTGGCGTGTACTTCTTCGATTACTGACCTCAAAAGTTGTACGACAATCCTCGAGCTAAGCTCATCATCTTCGATTGACGACCCCAAATTTTCAAGGGTATCGGCCTCGCTATTTTGTTCTCGAGGTACGTGTTGTAGGGCCCATTCTTTAAATCGACGTAGAGACACTTGCAATTTGTCCAAGTATCTCTACATTCGATCTTCTCGAACCTCGAAAGTTTTGTTGACTTGATTTACCACAATTTGGGAGTTGCACTTGGCCTCAATGACCTCCGCTCCCAAGCTCTTAGATAACTCGAGACCTACAATCATGGCCTCATACTCGGACTTATTGTTTGTTAATTTCTAAGTTTTGATAGATTGTCTAATCGTATTACCTGTGGGTGGCTTCAAAACTATGCCTATCCCAGACCCCTTCACGTTCGAAATGCTGTTCGTGAAGAGGGTCCACACCCCCGATGATGTACCTGATTTTAATGATAGTTCCTTGTCGACCTTGGGTACGAGGGTTGGCGTGAAGTCGGCCACGAAGCCTGCCATGATTTGAGACTTGATGGTTGTTCAGGGTTGAGACTCGATATCGTACCCGCTGATCGCGATGGCCCATTTGGCCAATCGGCCCGAGAGTTTGGGCTTGTGCAAAATGTTGCAAAGGGGGTAGGTTGTTACAACACAAATTGGGTGACATTGAAAATATGGTTTTAATTTGCTAGAGGCACTTATTAAAGCAAGCGCTAATTTTCCTAAGTGTGGGTACTGGGTCTCGGCTTCACCTAAGGTCCGACTAACATAATAGATAGGACATGGCGTACCTCGCTCTTCTCGAACTAAGACCCCACTTACCGCTATCTCCGAGACTGCTAAGTACAGATAAAGTGCTCTTCCGCCTTTGAGGTGTGAAGCAACGGCAGGCTCGACAGGTATCGTTTGAGTTCCTCTAAAGCCTGCTCACATTCAGGGGTCCATGCGAAATTGCTCTTTTTCTTAAGTAGTGAGAAAAATCGGTGGCTCCTATTTGAGGACCTCGAAATAAATCGATCCAGGGCGGCTATGCGTCCTGTTAACCTTTGTACAACCTTGACTTGTCAAAAAGTGTGATGTCTTCGATTGTCTAGATTTTATCGGGGTTGATTTCGATCCCTCGATTTGATACCATAAAGCCGAGGAACTTGCCCGAGCCGACCCCGAATGGACATTTCGCCGGGTTAAGCTTCATGTTATACTTTCTCAGTATATCGAAGGTTTCCTGCAAATGTTTCGAATGGTCCTCTGATCGCAGGGACTTAACTAGCATATCATCAATATAAACCTCCATTGATTTACCTATTTGTTCTTCAAACATTCGATTTACTAGGCGAAGATAAGTAGCACCAGCATTTAAGTCCAAATGCCATTACATTATAGCAATAGGTGTCGTACTTAGTGATGAACAAAGTATTTTCCTGATCCTCCGAGTTCATCTATTTGATTGTACCCGGAGTAGGCATCGAGAAAACTAAGGATCTCATGGCCGGCCGTGGCATGCCTTGTTTAAATCCTTATAGTCTACGCACATTCTAAGTTTGTTTTCCTTTTTAGGGACTAAAACTACGTTTGCTAACCATTCGGGATATTTTACCTCCCGAATGGATCCTTTATTGAGAAGTTTTGTTACCTCGTCCTTAATGAATGCATGTTTTACCTCGGACTAAGGTCTTCTTTTCTGTTTTACCCGGCGGAACTTCGGGTCCAAGCTCAGTCGATGCATAGTGATCTCCGATAGGATCCCTGTCATGTCTAAGTGGGACCAAGAAAAATAATCTATGTTATTTAAAAGGAATTGAACGAGTTTTTTTCCTGAGCCCGGGAGTTAACCCCGTGCCCAGGTGTACCTTTCGATCGGGCAGGTGCTCGATCAGTATGACTTGTTCCAGCTCTTTGACTATTGAATTTGTTGCATCGGAGTCATCAAGGATTAAGATGGTTCGAGGTATCATATAATCATCATCCTCAAAAGCTTCCTGCTCCTCTGATCGGGCAGAGGCCGGCGACTATGATTGCTATTTGACTTCTTGTTTTCCCTTCGATTCCGATCTCTTAGTTGATGACAACACTGATACTGGTATTACCTCATCGATTGCAAACATTCCCTTTGAGGTAGGTTGTTCACTGTAAACCATTTTGATTCCTTCTAATGTTGGGAATTTCAAGACTTGGTGAAGCGTCGAGGGCACTACTCTCATATTATGAATCCAAGACCTTTCGAGCAGCGCGTTGTACCTCATGTCGCCTTCAATCACATGGAACTTTGTTTCCTGGATAGTCCCAGCCACGTTCACTAGTAGAATGATTTCCCCGTTGGTGGTTTCACTTGCCATGTTGAAGCCGTTAAGTACCCGAGCTGCTGGCACGATCTGATCTTAGAGGCCGAGTTGCTCTACGACCCTTGATTGGATAAAATTTGCCGAGCTACCTGGATCAATCAACACACGTCTAACTTGAATTTTATTCATATGGATAGATATTACCAGTGCGTTGAGGTTGTTCGATCCCTTCTGCGTCCTCGTCGTTGAAAGACAAGATTTCTTCTGGTAAGTAGTCCCGAGTTCGCTTTTTCCTCGTGATTGTCACTTTGGTGTGTTTGAATATCGGTCCTTGAGGGATATCGACCCCGCCAAAGATTATATGAATTACGTGTTGTGGCTCTTCCTACTTGTTCTGCCTGTTCGAATCTCTGTTTTTGAAGTGGTTTTGGGCCCGATCACTTAAGAATTCTCGAAGGTGACCCTCGTCGAATAGACGGGCTACCTCCTCCCTCAACTGTCTGCAGTCTTTGGTTCTATGACCATGAGTACCATGGTATTTGCACATTTGATTACGGTTCCTTTGAGCTAGATCGGTTCTGTAAGGGTTTGGGCCATCTGGTATCCTTAATCCGACCAATAGCTAATACAACACCTGATATATCGATGCTTAAGTTGTATTATAACAGTCGAGGTGCCTCTTTGGACCCGGCATCCCTATCGAAACCATTTTTCATAAGCCCCCGGGAACTTTGTCCCCGATCATGCCTTCTATCATTCCGTATGGGGGTGCGTCCAGGCCCGTTATTTCTCCGATCTCCACTGTATGCCTGGTATCTATCTCTATTCGATCGTGGTTCCCGATCGACATTCCTTTTAACTCTGTCCACGGTCCTGTTGGGATAGTTCGAACCAATTGGAGTTCCTAGTTTATCATCTTCGACCCTAATCTTCGATTGATACCGATTATATACATTGGCCCAAGTGACAGCTGGATATTCGATCAAATTTTGCTTCAACTGCTGCGAAGCTATGGAGCTCCGAGTGTTGAGACCTTTTGTAAAAGCTTGAACAACCCAGTTGTCGGTGACCGGAGGCAAATCCATTCTCTCCATTTGGAATCGAGATAAGAATTCCCTGAGCATCTTGTTATCCTTCTGTCTTACCTTGAAGAGGTCCGATTTCCTTGTTGCAACTTTAATGACTCCGGCGTGGGCTTTCACAAAAGAATCTGTGAGCCAGCAAATGAATCAATAGAGTTGGGTGGTAAGTTATGATACCATATCATGGCACCCTTCGATAAAGTTTCTCCTAATTTCTTCAATAGAACGGATTCAATCTCATCATCCTCTAAGTCGTTCCCCTTTATTGTGCATGAGTAAGAAGTGACATGCTCATTAGGGTCGGTGGTCCCATTGTATTTGGGGATTTCTGGCATACGGAATTTCTTAGGAATGGGCTTCGGAGGCGCACTTGGAGGGAAAGGCTTCTGCACAAACTTCTTCGAATCCAAACCCTTTAGAATCGGGGGTGCCCCCGGTATTTGGTCAACTCGTGAGTTGTACGTTTCTACCTTTTTGTCATTAGCCTAGATTTTCCTTTCACCCGATTCGATCCGCTTAGTGAGCTCCTCGAGCATCTTCATAATGGCGGGATCTGTCCCCGATTTGTTGGCGTTCGATTTCTCCGGTACAGGTTCGATTCTATGAACAACTTCTTGTGATGTTTCGAGCTCAATTCTGCTTGGTGCTCGATTCTTATCTAGGAGTTGCGTTATCGCAGCTTATTGAGTCTACAACATTTTGAATATCATTCGTAGGCTAATTCTGCCTTCTCCACCGCTCTGTGTGTTCTGATCGGCTGCTCGAGCATCTCTGCGACGCCCAAATTTGCATTTAGGGCGACGTGCAAACTGACATCGACGGGGTCTGTGATCGGTACTCCCTTGTGGCCAGCTGGAGGTACTTCGATCCCTGGGGCGCCTACATTATCGTTTTCTCCATCGAACCGAGGCCGTCATCGGCGTGAGTGGGTACTGCTTGCGAGTTAGACATGTTGATCCTGAAATCAAAAATACTCACGAGAACAAGCATAAAGTAGTGTGTGTTACGAGAATTAGTACCGGACAATCACTATTATACTTAGCCCCACGGTGGGCGCCAAACTGTTTACCCTTAAAATTGGATAACAATTAAACTTATAACGTGGTTTTAAGGACACGTGATTTCAACTAATACCAATTGATAAATGTAAAAAGTAATAATAGAAATTAACAATAATATAAAGCAAATCAGTGTTTGAACGGAATTCAGCCCTCGAGCTTGAATACCCTCGAACTAATTTGTGCAAGAACAGTTAAAATATAACAAACTGATGAACAAGAATATGAACTATAGGAAAGGCGTTATATTGCTTTGATATCTCAGAGTGTAAGATGCTTACAAAATGATTAGGACGCTCTTTATATAGTAGAGGAATCCTATCTATGGTACAATTCTAATCCGTTTCGAGATTTTCGCCATGATCTTTGACCAGTCACGAATATCTCGCTTTTCTGTTATTGCGCTTTGCTCGAAGTCTGCCCTGTTTGGTCTCGATTGCTGCCGGCCTTGATCTCGACAAGCACGTTGATTCTCGAACTCGGTACCTTGTCTTCGTCACTTTGATCTGCTCCACTACGAGGCTAAACCTCGATGCAACTTCTGATCTCGATCAAATAGTAAATTATAATCGGGTAGGCCCGATTTTAACCGTATACAATAAATAATTTAACAAGAAGTTAACGCCATCGTGTACTGGCTGCTTATCAAAAAAGTTGACGGTTCTTTTGGTTATCTTTCAAGGCAACTTAGAGAAAGGACAAGGAATATATATTACTGTTATTCTTGTTGTTCTTGTTAGATTAGTTTCTATTTCATATAACTATGTAAAGACGATTCTAGTTTCTGTTTTATGCTTGGTGAGATTAATTAGGATTTAGGCTGATGCCCTTCCCCACTCTTATTTATTCAATTTATCTACTAGTAATAATAAAATTAATCCAGTAAATCTTCAATACGTAAACCTACGGTCCATTTCAAGTCCCAAATTCAAATGAACTGTGAATAATAATCAAGGTCTAAACCTGCGATTTGTTTTTTGCCTATAAAAAATATATATTATATATTACTGCATCATGATATTACATTTAGGGATATTTCTAGTGAAAGTCCCTTTCAAGTCTTGTTCTTAAGGATTATGTCAGTAATTTAATAGACTATCAATTAAAGGAGCGTCTTTTCGCAGGTAAGCTGCCAAGATACTCCTATAATTTCTTATTAGCCGCTATTACATAGCATTAATTAGACTAGGACACCTAATCTAAATATTAGGAGACAATTAGACAGTTGGGTGAACGTTATTTATGTTCTACTTATAGCTTTACTATTAGCACACATAATAATTGCATAAATTTAAATTCAATAAGAATTCATGCACGTGTATTAGAGCTAATTGTGCGTGAAAAAACAAAAAAGGGGTAAAACAACTTTCATTTGAAAATGATGAGTACTTGTTTGTAGTTGAGTCTTGTTTGTAGTCGAGTGAATACAAAGGGCACCCATATCATGCGAGGATGGTCTTACTGTCGTTTAGGGTATAAAAGAAATCTTACTACTGGTCAATATGTCAAATTTTGGTCTGATCCTTGGATCAAACAAAATTCTACAGTTCGCAATTGAATAACTGGACCTCTCCCACGTCAAGAGGAGCAAAAACTTGTTTCTAACTATTATTACAATCACAAATGGCATTTTGACAAACTATCTTTCATACTACCAAATAACTTACAATCAACTATCACAGATATATACCTGCCTCTCTCACCCATAACGTAACATATGATCAAATATACTGAGCTCTTACAACAAATGATATATTCTCTGTAAAATCTGTCTACAACTCTCTAACGAATAACACAACTTCACAATACTCCTACAAGTGGATTTGGAAACTTCCCATTCCACCAAAAATATCCTTCTTTCTCTGGTTACTTTATCACAACAGTCTCCCAACGGCTGTGTATCTTTCAAGATTAGGTATCATCAATTCACCTATATGTCCACAGTGTCATATGGCTCCTGAAACAATAATCCGTCTCTTTCTAGAATGCCCTAATGCAATTCCGCTATGGGCTGATGTTACACCCCAGGTTTTCGTGCGTGAAGTACGCTATAAGTAAAGTGATGAAAGTCCGAAAATGAGATATTATATTTCGCATTTTCGTACGTTAAAGCGTTGTCATACGTTAAAGCTTCGTCGTAAGATTAATCGACGTAAATTCAGGAATGAGATTTATTTTGGGATTATAAGTATTACACTATTTATAACAAGCGATAAATAAGTGTTATGAAGGATAAAGGGGTACGCAGATTAAAGAAAATGAGTTTCGTTGAAAGTGGTCCATTTGGAATAAAATACAGGTCGAGCGATAATACCCGATAATTATAAACTAGTATCATGCAAGGTACCATATGACCACAGTAGTTTAATATATAAAGTATATATGAAGTATTTTAAAAATAAATAAATAGAGTTTTAAGTAATTTGTGGTAATTTTAAAATTATGCGGGTATTTGATTAATTATCGGGTAACGGAACATTACTCGATTAACTAATTAGTAGATAAAAATTATTTAAATCCCACCCCCACCTCACGTGGCAAGATGCCACAACATTGGAGGTGACTAAGTAAGTCACTTTTTCCAAATGGCTAAATCTTCCATGACTAAGCTTTAAGTCTTAGAAAATAAGACTTGTAACCTTTATTTTAAAGACTTTTTATGTAAAGCTTGAAGAACAATAACGCTGCCTTGACTTTCTGAAATTCAAGATTTCCATTTCATTTCATTTTTAAAGGACCTAGGAACGTTACTCCTTCCAAGATGGCAAGAATAATCCTTTCTTAAAGGATTGGAATTCAAAAGCTATAATCCTTTCTTAAGGATTGGAATTCAGAAGCTTTCTTTAGCTAAGTTTCGTTCAAATCAACAGAAGCAAATTCATCTCAAACAACAATTTGCAATTCTGCCTTTGGCTTCATTTCAAGAACGTTGGGAACAAAGCTAACATTTAAAATCACATCTCATTCTGGAAGCCAAAAACGCTAGGAGCACAAGACCATTTCGTTCCAATTTCGTTCAAGAATTTCGCAGAAACAGGTATGTTAAGGCCCTCCCTTCTTTCTTTTGGCATGGTCCAAATTATACCGAAGAAACGAACAAATACACAGTTTCTATAAATTACTCTATTTATAGAAATAGTAGGGGTGTCTATATTCTTGATTCCCCGTGAGAATTATTATTATCTTCTGTTCATGGGTCTTAGAATAATACGCAGTTGGAAAAGTTTATCCGGAAAGAATATCGAGATTATTATGTATTTTTCATGCATTTCACTCATTTATGCATGTGTATTGACTCGTGACCAGATGGCGTTATATATGCGTATATATGTAAATATATGTATATGGGATATGGGAAAAGGTTACAGCGTTATATACGCACCACCACCTGATCAACTGGTATATGATGATGATGTTGCCCACAGTGGCTGAAATATGATTCAAACGGCGTTATATACTCGTATATATGTATGTATATATATGTATATGGGATATGGGAAAGGTTATGGCGTTATATACGCCACCACCTGATCAGCTGGTATACGTTGATGATTTTGCCCACAGTGGCCGATATGACATTCATACGCATATACATGGCGCTATAAGTATTTCATGATTTACAGAGTCATTCAGACTTACAAGTTGAGTCAAGTACTCTATATTTCTTCCATGTCTGTTATGTACTTATTTATGTGCCTTACATACTCGGTACATTTTTTATACTAATGTCCCTTTTGCGTGGGGACGCTGCGTTTCATGCCCACAGGTCCCGATAGATAGGTCGATAGCCCTCCAAGTAGTCTATCAGCTCAGAGGAAGATGTTGGTGCGCTCCATTTGCTTCGGAGTTGCTTGTTTGGCTGGTATGATTTAGACGTGTATTGTTTGGTATGGCGGGACTGTGTCCCGACCTTTATGACATTTATTACTCTTAGAGGCTGTTAGACATATGTCGTGTACGTAAAAGATTGTACGGCCTTGTCGGCCCATGTCTTGAGTAATAAATAATTATGTTGGCCTATTAGGCCCGTATGTTACGTGTATATGATAATGTAATGAGAAAGATACATTACGCTGATACTCGGTTGAGTAAGGTACCGGGTGCCCGTCGCAGCCCATCGGTTTGGGTCGTGACAAAAGTGGTATCAGAGCAGTTCTATCCTAGGGATGTCTACAAGCCGTGTCTAGTAGAGTCTTGTTTATGGGTGTGTCGTGCACCACAATTATAAGCAGGAGGCTACAGGGCATTTAGGATTGTCACTTTTTCTTGTTACTCAAGATTGGTAGAGCTAACTTATAAGAATTCAAACTCCGAAATTCTATTCCATTCGTAATAAGACGATACCTACATCCGGAAAGAAGGTTGGAAAGAGAGATAGTTGAGAAAGAGCTGAGTCAGAGGAATTGGATTTTTGTATGATGCCTACGATAAGTAAATGTGAGGTCTTTAGCAGATCATGGGTGTACTGAAAGGTGTAAACTTCCTGATAAGAAGCCTTAAGGCAAGAATGCCTACCCATCTTTATGGTGAAAGACAATGAGAGATTAACAAGATAAATACAAGTTTCAACAAGCAAAAGAAGCAAGATGAAGAAGGATACGAGGCGCCCGGTTAATGAAGGTTAACAACGTTTATAATTCAGGTAGAGGACCATAAGCTTTTTGAGTTATATTCAACAGTAACAGAGGTATATACAATTAGACGCACCCATTCTAGATATGCCCCATGGGGTTAACAGAAGTAATATGAGAAGATATGATGGATGAATTGTTTGCGTCAGTTGACATTTCCGAAGGATATTGCAAATATGCTAATAGATCTCTTTATGAGACACCCAGATGGTGCACTCTAAAATAGTACAGCTAGATATGAGTACTACAAAGATAGGCACTGGAAGCCTTAAAGGATAAATATTACCTTAGTATGGCTCCCATCCCTAGTAGAACGAGAACTCTTTGCAACCCGAAGAGCCAATGGATGAAGCAAGGGAGTCAAAAGCAAATGAATGTCATGTTGAAGTTTTCAAAAGAAAGTGATAGGCAGAAATATTAGCAGGGAAATAAGAAGAGAGAGAAGGAAGCATTACAAATAAGGTGTGATACATGGATGACAACGGTAGAGTGTTACAGAACCTATAGTCAAATGAAGAAAGAGGCGAAAGGTGATGGGCCTTGAGACAACAAAAGAGTATAGGCCATAAAGTCATATCGTCACTTTGAGAAATAAGTTCGTGACTCTAACACGACTACCATAAGGAAAAGTTAGACCCCATAATAATAGAAATTAGTGTGGATTGGTGAACAAGATAAACTAAACATGAATTAGGAGCTGAGTGATTTGATAATGGTTGGCATCACAAAAATTTCAGATTGCATTCCGATAATAATAGAATGAACGACAGAAGAATAACCTTTAAAGGTCATTTAGGAAGATACTTCCCTAAGGCAAGCAATATGAGCAAAGTTAAGATTAAGCGACTGTATGTGCCAGTTACACTAAATGTCACCATCGCGAGTGAGGAAATTTTGTTATCCTTGGTACGGAAGGACTATCGCAGGGCGAGTAAGGATCATCGATGATGTGAAAGGATGCCAAAGATGAAAAAGGTAAAACATCTATTGGCAGGTCGTTGTAGCTCCAACTTTTAGTACACCCCTAAAGGGGGGAATATAGAATAATGTGGTATTAAGTCAGAATTAAGTGATCTAGTAAATGATAAAGGAAGAATGTGATAAATGAAAGAGGAATGAGATGGCACTTATCCAAATCTTATAGATATGCTAGGATTCATGAATATTGTGCAAGCACGACGTCAAGGAGAGGAAGTAAAGGTTCCTGCCCAAGCTGTTACTAATAAATAAGGAGCCAGTGCGACACACAAGTTAAGACAAAGGAAATAACCTAAGAAAGATTACGAGGAATATTAATATGAGAATGGGCCAAAGAGTAGTTAGTAATTGGTCGGGAAGATCCTAGTTATGGCTAAACAGGAGGTTATAGACGAGTCATCAGATCGTGTAAGATAAACATAGTAGAACCCAACATGGAGAATTCAGCCTCGAAGAATATCATTATAATACTTGAGATACATTCAAACAAGAGTCGGGGTAGTTAAAGGTACCGTATGAGTATTACGGGGATAAAATAAAGTGCCACTGGGAAAGCAGTCAAAATATCAGTTCAGAAGCGACCATACAAGCACAAGGGCATGGAAGTAAGCAACTACAGATGATTATAGGCAAGTAAAGACATCAAAAAGGTCTGTAGTAAGCCCACAGCTTTACGAGAGTCAAGGGTTCTCCCTAAGTAGTACAACGAAAGACTAGCTGAGGAAATAAGGAAAAAGGCTTCAACCTAAGCACAACGATCTAAAGAGAAAATGGTCGTGTAACAACAGTCTCGCAACAACATTGTAAGCACTCCAAAGGAAAGTGGCACCTACCGTGGCTAATGAATGGGAAGTAAAGATAAAATTAATATTCGAGATCATATGAGTTATATGAAAACCCTGGCATGTGTAGACACTAAGATAAGCTAAGTATGGACACAACAAGGGGGCAGAAAGACCAGGAAAAGTAATAGCTTACATTGAAAAAAATCTAAGATGGAAAAAAAAAACTAAAACTATTCGATCAATGATCCAGAGTTGGTTGTGTCAACAGCTCACTTAAGGGTTTGGAGTTTTATACATGCAGTATACAGCCGTAAAAGATTCTGGTATAAGTTAAAAGAAAGAATTGAGCCCGGGTTATAAATAAAGGATTAAATTATTAAAGGATTATATCATGCATATTTCTCAAGCCCATGAAAGGCTAGATAGGATAACTAATACCATGAACCACATATCAGAAAATAGCTTAAGCCTATATAAAGATTGATCAGAGGGAAGAGGAAACTAAAGAGTGACAGCAACTAAGTAATCAGGAGTCTGATTATTGGACCTAGAAGTTATAGACATCATGATTGAGAACATTACAGAATCACTCATAATATCAGAGGTACAAGAGAGATAGTACAACAATCATATCCTATAACGGCTCTATGATAAAGCTAGTTAGAAGAAGTACCAGCCTCATAAGGAGAAATAGCTCCCACCAGATTGTATAGGCACCAGAGGTGCAAGTATTATAATAGAACTTCAAATGGTGGATGTGATTTATATTTATGCGGGAGGGAGGTTATAAAAGAAATATAGAAGAATGTAAAGTGATATTTTAAATGCAAAAGGTTGTGAATAGTCCATGCTAAGGATAAAAGGCTATAAGCATGAGGATTCAGTATCCAGGAGTAATAGTGGGATCATCAGTAGCATATCTTCCAGCCTATGGTTTAAGTATCGAGAGGCCTAGTCAAGAGAATAAATAAGAGATAGAGACGCTGAGATGTCTCACTTGATGTTCCGAGATAATACAAGGAAATCTATAGTAAAGCAAGATTACGAGCAGTATAAATGGATATATGTAGGTTGCAAGCTAAAGTATGATAAAGCGACAAGGTTTTAGAAATACAAGAGTAAGAACAAGAAAGGGTGAGTGAGAAAGTGACGAGAATGAATAAGTTCTCGGGATTAAGCCTATGAAAACAAGAGGGCTGATGGGTTCTCTAAGTTATAGAAGGCTCAGTATAGCTGAATGAACTCAAAGAAGACTAAGACTAGCAGCATTTAGAAGAGATGGAATGCTGCTCTGGTAGTGAAATAAAGGTGTAATTATGACAGATAAAAGATAACGATAGGAACTTCGATGTAATAATGAATATAAGAAAAAAAATGGGAGGAGAAGGAGAAAAGATTTGCGGACGATACGAGATCAGAATAGCTCTATAAGGTGAATCACATCGCGATACAATGAAATACGAATATGGAAAATACTTCAGATATTCCTCGATGCAATGTAAGCCCTAGTGGCAATGTATTACGAAAGAAGTTTGAAGTTATCAATGGAAGATTGTAGATCAACATTGAAATAAGATATAGCAATATTCGTAAGTTCAACAAAGTACCGAGCAAAGAACTTCAGTACACCTATAGATACCCAAAGGGACATCTTGTCAAGTTCTATATATGTTCCCAAAGTAAGGAAAGGAGATTGGCTAAAAGCTAAAGGAAAGAGTCCCATAGGCGCACATAGTAGGAAGAAGTCGTACAGGCTGCATGACAAAAGGTAGCAACAGTTACAAGATTGGACGAATTCCGACCACAAGTCATGGGGTGTGAAAGAGGCCTAAAGGGGGGAATGCCCTAGCATTTGGATTTACTCACAGAATAGTTGCCATGATGGAAAGAAGAGTACAAAGTAATCAGAAGACATAAGTTACGAAAATGATAAGTGCACCAGTCAACATTCGAGGACGAATGTTCCAAAGGGGGGAATGATGTTATACCCCAGGTTTTCGTGCGTGAAGTACACCATAAGTAAAGTGATGAAAGTCCGAAAATGAGATATTATATTTCGCATTTTTGTACGTTAAAGCGTTGTCGTATGTTAAAGCTTCGTCGTAAGATTAATCGACATAAATTCAGGAATGAGATTTATTTTGGGATTATAAGTATTACACTATTTATAACAAGCGATAAATAAGTGTTATGAAGGATAAAGGGGTACACGGATTAAAGAAAATGAGTTTCGTTGAAAGTGGTCAATTTGGAATAAAATACGGGTCGAGCGACAATACCCGATAATTATGAACTAGTACCATGCAAGGTACCATATGACCACGGTAGTTTAATATATAAAGTATATATGAAGTATTTTAAAAATAAATAAATAGAGTTTTAAGTAATTTGTGGTAAGTTTTAAATTATGCGGGTAATTGATTAATTACCGGGTAACGGGACATTACCCGGTTAACTAATAAGTAGATAAAAATTATTTAAACCCCCCACCCCACGTGGCAAGATGCCACAACATTAGAGGTGACTAAGTAAGTCACTTTTTCAAAATGGCTAAATCTTCCATGACTAAGCTTTAAGTCCTAGAAAACAAGACTTGTAACCTTTATTTTAAAGACTTTTTATGTAAAGCTTGAAGAACAAAAACGCTGCCTTGACTTTCTGAAATTCAAGATTTCCATTTCATTCAATTTTAAAAGGACCTAGGAACGTTACTCCTTCCAAGATGGCAAGAATAATCCTTTCTTAAGGATTGGAATTCTAAAGCTATAATCCTTTCTTAAGGTTCGGAATTCAGAAGCTTCCTTTAGCTAAGTTTCGTTCAAATTAACAGAAGCAAATTCATTTCAAACAACAATTTGCAATTCTGCTTTTGGCTTCATTTCAAGAACGTTGGTGTGACGATCCGGCCGGTCGTATCATGAGTTACCGGTTCGTTTCCCCCATTTCTTCCTCTATTTGCTTTGTTTATCTGTGTTTTGAGGCATCGGGTTAGTCGAATTGAATCCGAAATGATTTTGATAAGGTTTGAGACACTTAGTCTCTTTTAAGAAGGCTTAAGTTGGAAAAGTCAACCGGATGTTGACTTATGTGTTAGAGGGCTCGGATGTGAGTTCCGATGGTTCGTTAGCTTCGGGAGGTGATTTGTGACTTAGGAGTGTGATCGGAATGGGTTTTGGAGGTCCGGAGTAGAGTTAGGCTTGAATTTGCGAAATTGATATTTTGGCGATTTCCGGTTGGTAGGTGAGATTTTGATCCAGGGGCCGGAATGGAATTCCGAGAGTTGCAGTAGTTTCGTTGTGTCATTTGGAATGTGTGTGCAAAATTTCAGGTCATTCGGACGTGGTTTGGTTGGGTTTTTGATCGAAAGCGTATTTCGGAAGATTTTTAGAAACTTAGGCTTGAATTCAATGTGTTTTGGATAATTTGATGTTGTTTAAGGTATTTTGATGATTGGATCAAGTTTGAATAAGGATTTAAGATGTGTTGGTGCCTTTGGTTGAAGTCCCAGGGGCCTCGGGTGAGTTTCGGATGGTCAATCGGACCATTTTGTGCCTTAAAAGATTACAGATTTTGAAGTTTCAGGTGTTGCAGAGAATTACCCTTCGCGATCGTGTAGGGTGTATCGCGTTCGCATAGAAGGAATTGAGGAAGGCCAGATTTAAGCCTCCGCGTTCGCGTGTGAGGCTTCACGATCGCGGAAGGATGGGATCCCGTGCTTCGCGTTCGCGTGGAGTTGTCCGCGATCGCGTATAAGGAATGGGGTCAGAAGGGTCCAAGAGGAATTGTTCTTCGCGTTCACGTTTGAGGGTCGCGTTCGTGTAGGTGTGAGAGGCGAAAGCATCGCTTTCGCGAGGCCCATGTCGCGTTTGCGTAGTGTTATTTTTGGGAATTTAAAATTTGTGCTTCACGATCGCGAGGCTAGTGCCGCGATCGCGATGAAGGAATAGCAGAACTGGATAGAATGTTTTAAGTCATTTCAATCGCGATTTTTGGTCTATTTTCACCCATAGCTGCTCATTTTGAGAGATTTTTGAAGGAGATTGAAGAGGGATTCAAGGGGAAACGATTGGAGGTAAGAATTTTGGACCTAAAACTTGAATCTATTGTGAAATCTATCCAGAAATTCATGGAAACTTGAACAAAAAAATGGAAGAACTAGGGCTTGGGATTTTGGATTTTTGATTTGGGATTTGAGGGGTCATTTGGACTCCGATTTTGGTGTTTTTTATATGCATAGACTCGTGGGGAGACAAGGAACCCGTGGATGTAAAAATTTCTGAGTTTCAAGAAGTGGGCCCGGGGCTCAAGTTTTGTTAATTTCAGCATATTGTGATGTATTCGCTCTGATTTTGACTAGATTCGACGCGAGTGGAGGCCGATTCGAGAGGCAAAGGCATCGCAGCCCTGATTTCTCCCTTCTATCTTACTATTTTTCCGCATTTCTAGACTATTTATGTAGTAGACTGTTCAGACTTGTATTAGAGGCTCTAGACTCGTGACACCAAATCAGTGTGGGCTGTGTAGCCTTTCATATTTCTGTTGACTTCTGCATATCTACCTTGCTGTTTTAATCACTTGTTATGATAATTGGTAATTAAACCGTGTTAGTAAATGACTTATTAAATGAAAATGGGTGGTGGTTTGATAGTTGGTCTGGCTTGCCTAGTAAGGTGATAGGCCCCATCACGACCGGTATTTGGGATCGTGACAAGTTGGTATCAGAGCCTAGGTTACATATGTCGCGAGTCATGAGCCGGTTTAGTAGAGTATCGCGGATCGGTACGGAGACGTCCGTATTTATCTCGAGAGGCTGCAGAACCTTTAGGAAACTTCACATTCTTTATATTCTTATTGTGCGGGTTTGTTGATCCGAGTACTAAAATTCTATTGTTCTATTCTCTCACAGATGGTGAGGACACGCGCTACTGGACAGGGTGGACGACCACCAGTGCCACCAACTGCGGCTACCAGAGGCCGAGGACGCGGTCGTGGTCACGGCAGGGGCAGAGCAACAGGGGCAGCACCTGCAGATCCACCAGCTGCCCCAGTTCAGGACCAGGTCCCCGTTGTAGACGCTGCAGCAGCACCACTTCAGGCACCAACTGTGCCTATTGTGATCCCAGGCCTTCAGGAGGCTCTAGCTCAGATATTATCAGTGTGTCCCGGTTTGGCTCAGGCGGTCTCAACTACTACGGCCGCAGCTACTTCACATACCGGGGGAGGTATTCAGACCCCCGTTGCTTGCACACCTAATCGGGTTGTGCAGGGACTCCAGACGCCGGGGGCACCTCCAGCCCACCCGGTTGCACCAGCTCAGGAGTTTGTAGTACCAGTGATGCCGGATGATGAGCAGCGTCGACTTGAGAGGTTTGGTAGACTCCAGCCTCCGACATTCAGCGGTGCAGAGGGCGAGGATGCCCAGGGATTTTTGGATAAGTGCCAGAGGATGCTTCATACAGCAGTGATTCTAGAGACCAGTGGCGTGGAATTTACCACCTTTCAGTTTTTCGGGGCTGCCTTCACTTGGTAGGAGGCGTATGAGAGGCGTAGGCCTGCTGGAGCAGCGCCTCTTACGTGGCAGTAGTTCTCTGTTCTCTTTCTAGAGAAGTATGTACCACAGTCATGATGAGAGGAGCTGCGTAGGCAGTTTGAGCAGCTGCGTCAGGGGGAGATGACGGTGACGCAGTATGAGATGCGATTCTCTGAGTTAGCCCGACATGCAGTTTGGTTGGTTCCCACAGATCGAGAGAGGATCAGGAGGTTCGTTGATGGCCTCACATATCAGCTCCGTATTTCATGACCAGGGGGAGGGTTACTGGTGCCACATTCGAGGAGGTTGTGGATATTGCCAGGGAGATTGAGTCTGTCCGTCGCCAGGAGCGAAAGGAGAGGGAGGCCAAGAGGCCTCGAGGATCTGGCAGCTACAGTGGTGCTCCTTCGAGGGGCCAATTTCAGCAAGGCAGAGGCCGACAGTTCCGACATGGACAGTCTGATCACTCAGGTTATCGTGGAGCTTCATCGGGTCAGGGTTCCCACAGTTCACACCAGGGCTATTCATCACTTAGTGCTCTTCCAGCTCAGAGCTCATCCCGTGCTCCATCTGTTCAGGGCTCTTCTATGCCGAGTTCATCTGGCGGTCACTCCGATGTGAGGGGTTCCCTTCAGTCCTCATCTCCAGCACCGGGGAGTTGCAATGAGTGGGGGGAGTTTGGACATATGAGGAGGCAGTGTCCCCGCCGTGTTTCTAGTTCATCCCAGCAGAGGGGCCAGTTATCAGCTTCAGCTCCAGTTGCTCCACCACCACCCGCCCAGCCAGTTAGGGGTGAGGATCAGTCAGCCAGGGATCGCCCCAGAGGGGGAGGTCGATCGGGGGGCGGTCAGGCCTGTTTTTATGCTATGCCAGGCAGATCTGATGCCATTGCCTCTGATGCTGTCATTTCAGGTATTATTTCAGTCTGCCACAGAGATGCCTCTGTGTTATTTGATCCCGGTTCCACCTACTCTTATGTGTCATCCTACTTTGCTCGCTATTTGGGTACTCCTCGTGAGTTTCTTGCTTTACCTGTTCATGTATCTACCCCGGTGGGCGATACTATTGTTGAGACCGTGTGTACTGGTCGTGTGTAGTGATTATTAGGGGTCTAGAGACCCGAGTTAAACTTTTATTATTGAGTATGGTGGATTTCGATGTCATTCTGGGCATGGATTGGCTATCTCCATGCCGCGCTATTCTAGACTGTCATGCTAAGATAGTCTCATTGGCTATACCGGGTATGCCACGGATTGAGTGGCGAGGCGTGACTGATTTCCTCCCTAGTAGAGTGATTTCTTCCTTGAAGGCCCAACATATGGTTGGGAAGGGTTGTCCTTCGTATCTTGCTTTTGTAAGGGATGTGGGAGATGAGACTCCTAGTATTGTTTCTGTTCCAGTTGTGAGGGACTTCCCTGATGTATTTCCTACAGACCTGTCAGGCATGCCACCGGACAGGGATATTGATTTTGGTATTGACCTGGTGCCAGGCACTCAGCCCATTTCTATTCCTCCGTATCGTATGGCACCAGCGGAG
>NC_031995.1:57448800-57486768 GCF_001879085.1 Nicotiana attenuata | reverse complement strand
GGGAGATGCGGAGCAGATATCCTCACCTGTTTGAGGCTTCAGGTATGTTTCTTGACTCGTTCGAGGACGAACGTTTGTTTTAGTTGGGGAGGATGTGACGATCCAGCCGGTCGTCTCATGAGTTACCGGTCCATTTCCCCTATTTCTGCTTCTATTTGCTTTGTTCATCTGTGTTTTGAGGCATCGGGTTAGTCGGATTGAATCCGGAATGATTTTGATAAGGTTTGAGACACTTAGACTCTTTTAAGAAGGCAAAAGTTGGAAAAGCCAACCGGATGTTGACTTATGTGTTAGAGGGCTCGGATGTGAGTTCCGATGGTTCGGTTAGCTTCGGGAGGTGATTTGTGACTTAGGAGTGTGATCGGAATGGGTTTTGGAGGTCCGGAGTAGAGTTAGGCTTGAATTGGCGAAACTAATATTTTGGCGATTTCCGGTTGGTAGGTGAGATTTTGATCCGGGGGCCGGAATGGAATTCCGAGAGTTGCAGTAGCTTTGTTGTGTCATTTTGGGATGTGTGTGCAAAATTTCATGTCATTCGGACGTGGTTTGGTTGGGTTTTTGATCAAAAGCGTATTTCGGAAGATTTTTAGAAACTTAGGCTTGAATTCGATGTGTTTTTGGTAATTTGATGTTGTTTGAGGTGTTTTGATGATTGGAGCAAATTTGAATAAGGATTTAAGATGTGTTGGTGCCTTTGGTTGAAGTCCCGGGGGCCTCGGGTGAGTTTCGGATGGTCAATCGGACCATTTTGTGCCTTAAAAGACTGCAGATTTGAAGTTTCAGGTGTTGCAGAGAATTACCCTTCGGATCGCGTAGGGTGTATCGCGATCGCATAGAAGGAATTGAGGAAGGCCAGATTTAAGCCTTCGCGTTCGCGTGTGAGGCTTCGCGATCGCAGAAGGCTGGGATCCTGTGCTTCGCGTTCGCGTGGAGTTGTCCGTGATCGCGTATAAGGAATGGGGTCAGAAGGGTCCAAGAGGAATTGTTCTTCGGGTTCGCGTTTGAGGGTTCGCGTTCGCGTAGGTGTGAGAGGCGAAAGCATCGCGTTCGCGAGGCCCATGTCGCGTTCGCGTAGTGTTATTTTTGGGAATTTAAAATTTGTGCTTCGCGATCGCGAGGCTAGTGCCGCGATCGCGATGAAGGAATAGCAGAACTGGACAGAATGTTATAAGTCATTTCAATCGCGATTTTGGGTCTATTTTCACCCATAGCTGCTCATTTTGAGAGATTTTTGAAGGAGATTCAAGAGGGATTGAAGGGGAAACGATTGGAGGTAAGAATTTCGGACCTAAAGCTTGATTCTATTGTGAAATCTATCTAGAAATTCATGGAAACTTGAACAAAAAAATGGAAGAACTAGGGCTTGGGATTTTGGATTTTTGATTTGGGATTTGAGGGGTCATTTGGACTCCGATTTTGGTGTTCTTTATATGCATAGACTCGTGGGGAGAGAAGGAACCCGTGGATGTAAAAATTTCTGAGTTTCAAGAAGTGGGCCCGGTGCTCGGGTTTTGTTAATTTCAGGATTTTTGGTATTTTTCGATTGTTCTCGCTTGGGCTTCGTTCCCTTAGCATATTGTGACGTATTCGCTCTGATTTTGACTAGATTCGACGCGAGTGGAGGCCGATTCGAGAGGCAAAGGCGTAGCGGAGTAGTATTTTCACTGGTTTGAGGTAAGTAACCATTGTAAATTTAGAACTGAGGGTACAAAACCCCGGTATTTGACTCGATTTGATAAATGCAGTGACGCACATGCTAGGTGACGAGCATGTGGGCATGCACCGGTAGGGGATTGTGACTTGGTTCGCCCCGTAGCGACTATTGAGCCGCGTATTTTATTTGGTAATGTTATATTATTCTGGATGCTTGATCCTTATACTGTATTATAGGCTTTATGCCATGTTTGGGGCCTTGTGCCGATCTGTAGAATCCCTTAGGGGCATTTTAACTGTTCTTCCTCACTTTACTAACTAAAAACATATCCTCAGTCATGTTTTACCTATTAAATGTCTAAAACTGGTTTTATCATTCTACTCCTATTGTGAGGACTGTTTGGGCTAAGTTTCCTAGTTTCTGTTGTAATGCCCGAGAGGCTGTGAGCCTAATGACTGAGAGAGGTTGAGAACCTTATGGTGAGGATATTATTTGTGTGTGTGTGTGTGTGTATATATATATATATATATATATATATATATATATATATATATATATATATATATATATATATAGGGGATCGGGCTGCACACCGCAGCGATATATATATATTATATGATCAGGTTGCGCGCCGCAGCGATATGACGCTTGGGCTGTAGGAGCCCCTCCGGAGTTTGCACACCCCCAGTGAGCGAAGTCAACTATAAATATACGGATCGGGCTGCATGCCGCAGCGGTTATTATGATTTCTATTATTATGAGTTAATACTGAGCGGAGTGCTGATAGTGAGTATTGTGTGACTAGAGTTGAGTCACGTGTGACTGAGAGGCTACCCGAGGGGCTATATTTCGAGTGACTTCTTGCCCAAGGGGCCCTGTTATGATATTTCTTCTGTTTTCACTTTTTTTTATAAATAAGCCTCTGTTGGACATATTGTCAAGTGATTGATTTCAAAGTTTTAAACCGAAAATGATGGATTCATGACAGAACTGATTTTAGAATATATGTTTTGAACTGCTCGTCACTGCTTTCAGTCCATTATTTACTTTAGTTACTTACTGAGTTGGCGTACTCACGTTACTCCCTGCACCTTGTGTGCAGATCCAGGTGCCCGAGAGGCCGAGTGAGAGCTTTCAGCCGTTTTCCAGCATTTAGCGGGGATTTCGAGGTAGCTGCATGGCGTCCGCAGCCCTGATTTCTCCCTTCTATCTTATTATTTTTCCGCAGTTCTAGACTATTTATGTAGTAGACTGTTCTGACTTGTATTAGAGGCTCTAGACTCGTGACACCAGATCAGTGTGGGCTGTGTAGCCTTTCATGTTTTTGTTGACTTCCGCATATCTACCTTGTTGTTTTAAACACTTTTTATGATAATTTATAATTAAACCGTATTAGTAAATGACTTATTAAATGAAAATGGGTGGCGGTTTGATAGTTGGTCTGGCTTGCCTAGTAAGGTGATAGGCGCAATCACGACCGGTATTTGGGGTCGTGATACTTGGGAACAAAGCTAACATTTAAAATCACATCTCATTCTGGAAGCCAAAAACGCTAGGAGCACAAGACCATTTCGTTCCAATTTCATTCAAGAATTTCGCAGAAACAGCTATGTTAAGGCCCTCCCTTCTTTCTTTTGGCATGGTCCAAATTATACGAAGAAACGAACAAATACACAGTTTCTATAAATTACTCTATTCATAGAAATAGTAGGGGTGTCTATATTCTTGATTCCCCATGAGAATTATTATTATCTTCTGTTCATGGGTCTTAGAATAATACGCAGTTGGAAAAGTTTATCCGGAAAGAATATCGAGATTATTATGTATTTTTCATGCATTTCACTCATTTATGCATGTGCATTGACCCGTGACCAGATGGCGTTATATACGCGTAAATATGTAAATATATGTATATGGGATATGGGAAAAGGTTACGGCGTTATATACATACCACCACCTGATCAACTGGTACATGATGATGATGTTGCCCACAGTGGCTGAAATATGATTCAAACGGCGTTATATACGCGTATATATGTATGTCTATATATGTATATGGGATATGGGAAAGGTTATGGCGTTATATACGCACCACCACCTGATCAGCTGGTATACGTTGATGATTTTTCCCACAGTGGCTGATATAATATGATGGGATGCCCTCAGAGGCTGATGATGTTATGAGACATGTACCTATGCACGACATGACATTCATACGCATATACATGGCGCTAAAAGTATTTCATGATTTACAGAGTTATTCAGACTTACAGGTTGAATCAAGTACTCTATATTTCTTCCATGTCTGTTATGTACTTACTTATGTGCCTTACATACTCGGTATATTTTTCGTACTAACAACCCTTTTGCCTGGGGACGCTGCGTTTCATGCCCGCAGGTCCCGATAGACAGGTCGAGAGCCCTCCAAGTAGGCTATCACCTCAGCGAAAGATGTTGGTGCGCTCCATTTGCTTCGGAGTTGCTTGTTTGGCTGGTATGATTTAGACGTGTATTGTTTGGTATGGCGGGACTGTGTCCCGACCTTTATGACATTTATGTACTCTTAGAGGCTTGTAGACCTATGTCGTGTACGTGAAAGATTGTACGGCCTTGTCGGCCCATGTCTTGAGTGATAAATAATTGTGTTGGCCTATTAGGCCCGTATGTCACGTGTATATGATAATGTAATGAGAATGATACGTTACGCTGGTTCTCGGTTGAGTAAGGTACCGGGTGCCTGTCGCGGCCTATCGGTTTGGGTCGTGACAGGCTGTCCTTAAATTCTCATTTCCAACTCCCAATTCTCCTACATCCCAAACTGATAATACACATTGGTTATACCACTTTATCCATACACCATTACCATTCACTCCACATAAAATTCCATCTACAACACTTCTACCTTTTGCACTATGGCATCTTTGGATTATAAAGAATAAGAACACTTTAGACCATCAAAGAATTCCTTTAAATATTCCCTTTATACTAAATATGGCAGCTGAATATTATTTTCTAACAATTCCAAAATTAAAAAACAAATCTGTAACACCTCTCTACATAAAATTGCATCCCCCAAATGCTAATACCTATAAACTAAACATTGATGGGTCTTGCTCATCAACCCATCAAAAATAGGGTATTGGTGGAATTTTTCGAAACCACCAAGGCAACTGGATCATGGGATTTGCAGGCAAATCCAACCCAGCCACAAGTGTTCAGACAGAACTCCTTGCACTACTCATGGGGCTGAAACTTGCTGTGCAACAGCATCTCCAACCCATCATCATTGAGACAGATGCACATGCACTAATCGGTATGTTTAACTCAACTACTATGCACTACACTAATCGGTATGTTTAACTCAACTACTATGCACTACACTAATCTTATTAACGATTGTAGGTTATTACTCCTACAGCTGGATAGCCCTCCTATACAATACATCTACAGAGAGCAAAATTGTGTTGCAGATAGTTTAGCCAAACATGGAGCCATGCATGCACAAGAGAGCTGCGTACTTTTTGGGACACCACCATCTTTTGCAGAGACTTCTTACCACCAAGATCATAACGGCACATTACAAAGGAGGCTTGTTACAACCAACTTCAGTAACTCAACACAACCGCTCTCTGCTACAACTACTTAGTGTAATAGTAGTGTTCTATCTAGTACTAATAGTAGTGTTCTATCTAGTACTACTCTCTTTCTAGTAATGCTTCCCATACGGGGGTCTTTGTAGCAAACTCTAACTTAGTAACTATGATGCCTCTTATGCATCTTGTAAACTGTTCTCATATACTTGTTTAATTCCCTATAATATAAGTACATCCTTTCGACCAAAAAAAAAAAGGGCACCCACTTGGGAATTGGAGTTTTAGTCGAGGAGTCTAGTGGCATAATGGTTGAGTTCGTTTAAGAGTTTTAGGTTAAGGAACAAATAGGTGCCCAAAAAAAAAAAAAAAAAAAAAGGGAATCACAAAGCAATATAATCTCCAAAAGAATTGATAGCAACATAAGAGAAAGAACACTAATTTAATCAGTCTCACATTTCAATCAACCCTTCTTAGTGGTCCATTTGAAATTCAAAAATTGCCCAAACACTTCAAAGTTATTTTTCAATTAAAAAATAAAAGCAAGTGAAAGAGTCTAATCTAGTGAAGCAATTGCCCAAACATAGAAAAATTTCCAACGACAACATTATTCTCGATGTTACTTTTATCTGTAAGTAACTACCATTGTTAGGTTTGTTTCTTTTTAGGATAATCTATCACTATCGTCCGAACAGGAAATTAAGCTTTTATTTTATTTGTTCTACCCTTTCTCTCTTTGAGGATATTTTTTTGGGGAGGAAGGGGGTGGGGGGGGGGGGATTAGAGGAGGGGGTGGGGGTTGGATGATTATTTCGTGGAATACTGGCTATAATCCGTTAAATTTCCACCCCATAATCTTCTTTGAAAGTAAAGTTTGAAGACAATTCCCATATTGATATTATATTCCAAGGCGTTTATTCCTTCTAAATTGTACAATACCTATGGTGAGATTTGAGATGAGTTTTTCTTACTGTATAATGGAAAAAAAAATTTAGTCCTGTACTATTGGAAATTGAGTATTTTGCCCTCTGTTACACTTTGATCTAATATTATTCTCGCTATTAAGAAAAAATCTCATGCTTAGTGCTACCAATTATGAATAATTTTAAATCATAGTTAAAGTTAAGGCTGAATTCGATTGTTATCGAAGAATTTGCACAAATAGAGTACTTCAACCTATTTCATGCTAGAACTCGGTTAATGGAAAGGATAAATACGAGACAATTTGTTAATATTAATGGTATGAACGGACTGAACGTGTAACATAAAGAAAATTGAGTAATTTCAAATAGTATAAGAGCAAAATTTGATATTTTTCTTGTTATAATTAACATGAAAGTGGAAAATCTAAATTCAGATTCTGACTATAATTTGAAATGGAAAAAAAATTGTTACCCATTATATGTCATTACATCAAAGAAATGAATACAAAATACGTTTTATGCATACAAAGTTTAGTGATATGTAATTCTCGGGTTGGAATTCGCTCCAGTAACTTTTGCTCCATTAATATTTAACGGTTGCTTCAGATTTTGACAAATCAGCCTTCTAAAGTCTGTGATTTATTCCTAAAAAAATTAATTTAACCTCTCGGTAAAGACTTTGTTTTTATGGATTTAAGTACCCATCCACATCTAATTTTTATTCTCGAAGATTTAACATGATTAGTCTAGGATAAAAATAACGATGTTCATCTTAAAGTATTTTGGTTCTAACAATTAAAACCATGAAATAAAGCCTCCTAGACACCGACAAACTAAAGTGGTAGGCTCACCGTAGAGGTAGTCGCCCAACTAGATCACATCAGTTACTCGGTCTTCTAGCACTCGAAACTAAATTTGCTTTATTATAAAGAGAAAGGAGAGAGTAAATACGTACCTAGTACATTGATCGTCGCCCAAAAAGATTGTGGATGGCCGTGCTACGCACGGGCCCTGACATATAGGTATATAATTTCTTTTACCAACTGTGATAAGGGTGGTGATAGTAGTAGGGGCTATTGAAATAAAAAAAATAAAAAATAATCACATTACAGAAAAAGTTGTGTACAACATGGGTATAATATGATTCTTTTCTTTACAATATATGCAAAAATGGGACATGAGAACAGTGCCCTTCCAAGTTCCAACAACTAATTCAGAGCCTATTTCATCTTTTTTAGTATGCTTTTTGTTCTTGCAAGGTTGTCCCTTTATCTGCATTCCATTGAACTCTGCAGTTTTGCTCAAAATTGGTTGCAATTGTCTTGTCTTGTAGGTCGGAATTGCATACCCTTTATTTCCTTGGAAGATGACTTGGTGGTGGTGGTGCAAGGCGGATACTGAACAATACCAAATGGAGAGAGTGATGGTGCATTGTACGAGCAAATTCAGAGAAAAACTGAAAAGAGAGAAGCAGAACAAAACCATAAAGTGTTAGTCGTGGTGGTCACCAAGGTTGCGGAGTATATAGTGTGGTCAGCATAAATAAAATATCTTTTAAACAGAACAGTATGTCCGCCGATACAGAACACTTACCAGGTTAAAATGAACCAAAGAACCATGTACATAACATATTCCAATGTTCAAACCAGTAACTAATGCAAAGAACATGTAAATTCTTTCAATTGTTTCGTTGTTCGCTTCCAAGGCCTTCTCTTTAAACAATAAAAGGAAAACTGATCCTTACAAGAACTTTAAGGACCTCTTGGTAGAATAAGCAATTTTATGTATCCTTATAAGAAGTAAGCTCTAAAACATGCTCATATTAGACATTTACTGTTCCTCTAATATTTCAATGTATTACCGAGTCCAAAAGGCGAGCAAGCAATCCAAAAAACTGTTAGAAATAAACCAAGTGTGTGTAACGACCCGGCCGGTCATTTTGAGAATTAACGTCCCGATTTCCTGTTAACTGCTTTCCCCGTATCTTTTTCTGCTATTGTGATTTGCCGGGATGGTTCATGTTGAGTTTCGGAGTGTTTTGGGACACTTTGTCCCCAATGGAGAGTTTAAGTCTTAGAATTTGGACCGTAGTCGGAACAGTGTGAAGACGGCTCCGGTCCGTCGATTCCGTTAGCTCCGTTGGGTGATTTGGGGCTTAGAGGCGCGACCGGATTGTGTTTTTGAGGTCCGTAGCTTATTTAGGCTTGAAATGGCGAAAGTTGAGTTTTTGGAGTTTCGGGCCAATAGTGGAATTTTTGATATCGGGGTCGGAATCCGATTCTAGAAGTTGGAATAGGTCCGTAGTGGTGAATATAACTTGTGTGCAAAATATGGGGTCAATCGGACATGGTTTGGTTAGTTTCGGCATCGGTTGTAGAATTGTGAGATTTCAAGTTCATTAAATTTGGATTGGAGGGTGATTCGTGGTTTTAGCGTTGTTTGATGTGATTTGAGTGCTCGACTAAGTCCGTATGATGTTTTAGGATTGGTTGATATGTTTGGTTGAGGTCCTGGGGGTCTCGAGTGAGTTTCGGATGCTTAACAGATGGATTTGGGACTTAGGCATTTGGCTAAAGATTTGCTGCACCTGTTGTTTTCGCACCTGCGGATATTGGACCGCAGGTGCGGTGCCGCAAAAGCAGCTTGGAAGCCGCAGAAGCGGAGATGGACTTTTGTAGCTGAGACCGCAGGTGCAGCTGGTAGATCGCAGATGCGGCCCCAACCCGGATAAGTAACCTTCGCACTTGTGATGATTTTTCTGCAGGTGCGGGACCGCAGATGTGACCCTAAGAGCGCAGATGCAGAAATCGCTGGGTAGAAAGAGGATTACGAGGGTTTGAAATTTCATAACACAAAATTAGATTTGGAGCTCGGTGGGACGCGATTTCTTGAGGGATTCTGAAGGAGAGCTATTAGGTATCGAATTCTAACTCTATTTTGACCATATTACAATAATCCATTGTTGTTTTCCTCATCTAATTAAGGAATTTGAGGGTGGAAGTTTGGAAATGGGGGATAAAGTTTCCCAATTGAAACTATGAGTTTTGAATGGGAATTTGACGTCGGTTCTGGATGATTTTTGTACGAGTGAACTCGTGAGTGAATGGGTGTTCATAATTTGTGACTTTCACTTGATTCCGAGACGTGGGCCCGGGGAGAAATTTTGGGCGTTTTTCTATTTTCTTACCCTAGCTTTGATTTCATTAGTTAAATTAGTTGCTTGTAGCTTTATTTATGTTATGTTATTGATTTGATTAGATTTGGGCCACTCGGAGTTGGATACACGTGGCAAGAGTGTGATTTCGGATTCATTTTGAACTTGGTTCGAGGTAACTGGCTTGCCTAACCTTGTGTTGGGGAACTTCCCTTAAGATTGGTACTGTTGTTATATGAATGCCGTGTACGTGAGGTGACGAGTGCGTACACGAGCTAATTGTTGAAAAGAACCCCATTTTAATTAAGTAAATATCTATGTTTTCCTTTAATTGAGCAATACTAGTATATGTATCCATCCTGTTTAGCTTATGGAAGAATACTTATGTGCCTTAACTGTCTTAACTGCCTTAACTGCTTATCTGGACTCGGTGCAGCATGTTTAGAGTAAGGATTGCTTGTCTTCTTTGATATGGATTGAATTTAAACTGTAGCATTTCTTGTTAAACTGTTATTTATATTGATTGATCGGTGTGTTTACTTTGGGACTACAGAAACATTTATATTTGGGACTGCGGGACTGTATCCCGGGAGATCCCCCTGTACTAGATATATTTACTTTTGGACTATGAAACGGTATTCCGGGAGATCCCACTGCACATTTACATTTGGGATTACGGGACAGTATCCCGGGAGATCCCTTGTTGCTATCTCCATGTATTGAATTGTGGTGTTTATCTTTGATTTCATTTTGTTGACTGTTAGTATTTAATCTTACTGCATTATTTCTTACTGTTTTACTCTATTACATATATAAACCAGTAGGGCCCTGACCTGATCTCGTCACTACTCGATCGAGGTTAGGCTTGGCACTTACTCGGTACCGCTGTGGTATACTCGTGCCCTTTCCTGCACATGTTTTTCGTGTGCGGATCTAGGTTCGTCGTACCAGTCTCATCACTAGTTGCAGTCTTTGCTGCCTGTTAGAGACTTCAAGGTACATCTGCCCGCGCCCGCAGATCCTCAGAGTCCCCCTCTATCCCCTTATGTTTATTTCTCTTTCTTTATGTAGAGATGATGTATAGAACAGTTAAAACTTCTTAGTAGCTTGTGACTTGCGATTTTCCGGGTTTTGGGTATTGTTTGGTATTTTATGAAGTGTTTACTGTATATGCGGAGTGGCATTTAGTTGCATAATAGATATTTGTATTGCCAATAGTTAATATTTATGCTTTCTTTTTATTTTCGCAATGTGTTAGGATTACCTAGTCGTAGAGACTAGGTGCCGTCACAACAGTTCACGGAGGGTGGAATTAAGTCTTGCCAAATTGGTATCAGAGCTCTAGGTTCATAGGAGTCGTGAGTCACAAGCTGGTTTAGTAGAGTCTCGCAGATCGGTACGGAGACATCCGTACTTATCTTCGAGAGGCTATGGAACTGTTAGGAAAATTCCACTTCATTTGATTCCTTGTCGTGCGAGATTATGGACTACGAAAATTCTAAACTTTTGTCTTCTATTCTCTCATAGATAGTGAGGACACATGCTATCGGAGATGACCAGGCACCCGCGAGAGCTGCTACAAAGGAGCTACCAGCAGCTGCAGCCGGAGCCCAAGCACCTGATACGCCTACTACTACTACTCCAGCTCTCCAGAAGACCCTTGCACAGTTCATGAGCTTGTACAGCACGTTAGCTCAGGCAAGGTTGATTCCCCTTGCTGCAGCCACATCTCAGGCCGGGGGAGGAGCACAGACTCCCGCCGCACGCACCCTAGAGCAGCGGGTTCAGGTTGATCAGATCCCAGAGGTTATACCGTTATCGCCTGTAGCCCCAGTTCAGCCCGAGGATAGGGTAGGTGCTTCAGAGGAGGAGCAGCGGAGACTTGAGAGGTACAAGAAGTCTGATCCTCCTACGTTCAGTGGTCTAGAATCAGAGGATGCTCAGGGATTTCTGGAGGAGTGCCACCGTATCCTTCGCACTATGGGTATAGTAGAGTCGAGTGGGGTTTCTTTCACTGCCTTCCAGCTTCGAGGGGCAACCTATCAGTGGTGGCGTACTTTTGAGTTGGACAGTCTGGCTGAGGCAGCTTCCCTTACATGGACCCAGTTCTCGGATATGTTTTTGAGGGAGTATGTCTCTCAGAGCCTCAGGGACGCATGGCGCGCGGAGTTTGAGCATTTGCGCCAGAATACTATGACTGTTTCGGAGTATGCTGTCCGCTTCAACGATTTGGCTAGACATGCACCGGCCTTGGTTTCTACAGTTCGTGAGAGAGTTCACCAGTTTATTGAGGGGCTCATTCCCAGCATCAGGTCTAGCATGGCCCGGGAGCTAGAGATGGATATCACCTATCAGCAGGAGGTGAGTATTGCCAAGAGAGTAGATGGCATGCTTGCTCGGGAAGGGAGGAGAGATAGGCCAAGAGGTCTTCAGAGTTGGGCCATTATTCTGGTGCCCCTGCCCTAGCTGCAGCTCGTCATGGTAGTGGATATGTGTGTCGCCCCGTTCATTCAGCTCTTCCAGCAGCTAGTGGTATTCCAGCTCCTCCTAGACCTCAAGAGCCTTATTATGCACCTTCAGTATCTAGTACGCCTCCTGCACGGGGTGCTTTCAGTGGTCAGTCCAGCAGACTTGGCCCGATGCAATCACAGCCGCCATACCCTCCCAGAGCTTGTTTTGAGTGTGGCGACACACGCCATATGGTGAGGGATTGCCCTAGACTTAGGAGGGGTGCACCTCCACAGACTTCTCAGCCACAACGTGCTCCATAGGGTCCCCAGGTTATGATCACAGAACCAATTTCTACCCCACCTGCTCAGCCAGCTAGAGGTGGAGGTTGGGGAGGTAGAGGTCGCCCTAAAGGGGGAGGTCAGGCCATATACTATGCCTTTCCTGCCCGTACTGAGGATGTTGCTTCCGATTTTATCATTACAGGTATTGTTCTGGTCTTTCATAGAGATGCATCGGTTCTATTCGATCCAGGCTCCACTTATTCCTATGTGTCCTCTTATTTTGCCCCGCATTTGGACGTATCTCGGGATTCTTTGAGTTCCCCTATTTATGTTTCTACTCCTGTGGGAGATTCTCTTGTTGTGGATCGCGTTTATCGGTCGTGTTTGATTGCTCTTAGTGGTTTTGAGACTAGAGCCGATTTATTATTGCTCAGCATGGTAGATTTCGATGTTATCTTGGGCATGGACTGGTTGTCGCCCCATTATGCTATTCTTGATTGTTACGCCAAGACCGTGACGCTAGCTATGCCAGGTTTAACGCGAGTAGAGTGGAGGGGTACTTTAGAATACACTCCTAGTAAAGTTATCTCATTTCTTAAAGCTCAGCGAATGGTTGAGAAGGGGTGTGACACGTATCTAGCTTATGTGAGATATGTTAGTATTGATACCCCTACAGTTGATTCAGTCCTAGTAGTGCGGGATTTTCCTGATGTGTTCCCAGCTGATCTTCCGGGCATGCCACCCAACATAGATATTGATTTTGGCATTGATTTGTTGCCGGGCACTCAGGCCATCTCTATTCCTCATTATTTTATGGCTCCTCCTGAGTTGAAAGAGTTGAAGGAATTCGGCCCAATGTGTCACCTTGGGGTGCTCCTGTATTGTTTGTGAAGAAAAAAGATGGTTCTATGCGTATGTGCATTGATAATCGCCAGTTGAACAAAGTTACACTGAGGAACCGATATCCTTTGCCTCATATTGATGACCTGTTTGATCAGTTGCAGGGTGCTAGAGTGTTTTCTAAGATTGATTTGCGTTCAGGTTATCATCAATTTAAGATTCGGGAGCCAGATATCCCGAAGACTCCTTTCAAGACTCGGTATGGTCATTGCGAGTTTCTTGTTATGTCATTTGTGTTGACCAATTCCCCGGAGTCGACAAGATCATGAGCAGCACTTGAGGACAGTGCTTCAGACCTTGAGAGAAAAGAAATTATATGCAAAGTTTTCAAAATATGAGTTCTGGTTGGATTCCGTGGCATTCTTGGGTCACGTGGTATCGAGTGAAGGGATCAAGGTGGATCTGAAGAAAGTGGAAAAAGTGTGAGTTGGCCCAGACCATCCTCAGCTACAAAGATCCGTAGTTTTCTTGGTTTGGCGGGCTATTACCGTCAATTTGTTGAGGGATTCTCATCTATTGCAGCACCTATGACCAGGCTGACCAAGAAGGGTGCTCCGTTCAGGTGGACGAAAGAGTGCGAGGAGAGCTTTCAGAAGCTCAAGACAGCTTTGACTACAGCCCTAGTATTGATATTGCTTACAGGTTCGGGGTCTTATACTGTCTATTGTGATGCCTTG
Organism: Nicotiana attenuata; assembly: GCF_001879085.1. NCBI lineage: Eukaryota > Viridiplantae > Streptophyta > Magnoliopsida > Solanales > Solanaceae > Nicotiana > Nicotiana attenuata. Next base: position 57,473,138 of record NC_031995.1, on the reverse strand, counting down.
AGGATTGGCGTTGGAGCGGTATTGATGCAGGATGGTAGGGTGATTGCCTACGCGTCCAGACAGCTGAAGGTGCATGAGAAGAATTATCATGTCCATGATCTCGAGTTAGCAGCCATTGTCCATGCCTTGAAGATCTGGCGTCATTATTTGTATGGTGTTCCTTATGAGATCTATGCTGATCACCAGAGTTTGCAGCATCTGTTCAAGCAGAAGGACCTTAATTTGCGACAGAGGAGGTGGTTAGAGCTGCTTAAGGATTATGATATCACTATTTTGTACCACCTGGGGAAGGCCAATGTGGTGGCCGATACTTTGAGTCGGCGGGTAGAGAGTTTAGGGAGTTTGGCTTATCTACCAGCAGCGGAGAGACCCATGGCGAGAGATGTTCAGGCCTTAGCCAGCCAGTTTGTGAGATTGGATATTTCGGAGCCCAGTCGGGTCCTAGCTTGTGTGGCTTCTCGGTCTTCTTTATTTGACCGTATCAGAGAGCGCCAGTATGATGACCCTCATTTGCTTGTCCTCAAGGACAAGGTTCTGCATGATGATGCCAGAGATGTGACCATTGGTGATGACGGGGTATTTAGGATGTAGGGTTGGATATGTGTGCCCAATGTCGATGGGCTTCGGGAGTTGATCTAGAGGAGGCGCACAGTTCACGATATTCCATCCATTAAGGTGCCGTAAAGATGTACCGGGATTTGAGGTAGCACTATTGGTGGAGGAGGACGAAGAAAGATATAGCTGGGTTTGTAGCTTGATGCCTCAATTATCAGCAGGTGAAATATAAGCATTAGAGACCGGGTGACTTGCTTCAGCAGATAGAGATTCCAGAGTGGAAGTGGGAGCGGATCACCATATATTTCTTAGTTGGACTCCCATGGACTTTGAGGAAGTTCGATGCTATTTGGGTGATTGTGGATCGGCTGACCAAGTTCGCGCACTTCATTCCTGTGTGTACTACCAATTCTTCAGAGCGGTTGGCTAAGATTTATATCCGAGAGATTGTTTTCCTGCATGGTATTCTAGTTTCCATCATTTCTGATAGAGGTACTCAGTTTACGTCACAGTTCTGGAGAGCCGTACAGCATGAGTTGGGTACTCGGGTGGAGTTGAGCACAACATTACACCCCCAGACGAATGGACAGTCCGAGCGCACTATGCAGATTCTTGAGGATATGCTCCGTGCGTGTGTGATGGAGTTTGGAGGTTCTTGGGATCAGTTCTTGCCACTCGCGGAGTTTGCCTACAACAATAGTTATCAGTCCAGCATTCAAATGGCACCGTATGAGGCTCTGTATGGTAGGCGGTGTAGGTCCCCGGTAGGTTGGTTTGAGCCGAGTAAGGCTAGATTATTGGGCACAGACTTGGTGCAGGACGCTTTGGATAAGTTTAAGGTAATTCAGGATAGACTTCGCATAGCCCATTCCAAACAGAAGAATTATGCGGACGGGAAAGTTCACGACGTTTCAATTATGGTGGGAGAGCGGGTCTTGCTTCGGGTTTTGCCTATGAAGGGCGTTATGAGATTTGGAAAGAGGGGCAAGTTGAGCCCAAGGTTTATTGTCCCCTTTGAGGTGTTGCGGCGTGTTGGAGAGGTTGCTTATGAGCTTGCCTTACCTCCCAGCTTGGCAGGAGTTCATCCGGTATTTCATGTTTCGATGCTCCGGAGATATCACGGTGATCGGATGCACGTGTTGGATTTCAGTTCAGTTCAGCTGGACAAGGATCTATCTTATGTTGAAGAGCCAGTGGCTATATTGGATAGGCAGGTTCAAAAACTGAGGTCGAAGAGCATTGCATCAGTAAAGGTTCAGTGGGGGGTCAGCCGGCCGAGGAGGCGACTTGGGAGACCGAGCAGGATATGCGCAGCCGTTAACCTCATCTTTTCACCACTTCGGGGTATGTCTCTATGCTCGTTCGAGGACGAACGAATATTTTAAGAGGGGGAGAATGTAATGACCCAGTCGGTCGTATTGAGAATTAACGCCTTGATCCCCTATTAACTGCTTTCCCCGTGGCTTTTTCTGCTATTGTGATTAGGCGGGATGGTACATGTTGAGTTTCGGAGTGTTTTGGGACACTTAGTCTCCAAATGAGAGTTTAAGTCTTAGAATTCGGACCATAGTCAGAAAAGTGTGAAGACATTTTCGGAATGGATTTCCGTCGATTCTGTTAGCTCCGTTGGGTGATTTGGGGGTTAGGGGCGACCGAATTGTGTTTTTGAGGTCCGTAGCTTATTTAGGCTTGAAATGGCGAAAGTTGAATTTTTGGAGTTTCAGGCCAATAGTGGAATTTTTGATATCGGGGTCGGAATCCGATTCCGGAAGTTGAAATAGGTCCGTAGTGGTGAATATGACTTGTGTGCAAAATTCGGGGTCAATCGGACATGGTTTGATTAGTTTCGGCATCAGTTGTAGAATTGTGATTTTTCAAGTTCATTAAGTTTGGATTGGAGGGTGATTCGTGATTTTAGCGTTGTTTGATGTAATTTGAGGGCTAAGTTCATATGTTGTTTTAGGATTGGTTGGTATGTTTGGTTGAGGTCCCGGGGGCCTCGGGTGAGTTTCGGAAGCTTAACGGATGGATTTGGGACTTAGGTATTTGCTGAAGATTTGTTGCACCTGTTGTTTTCGCACCTACGGATATTGGATCGCAGGTGCGGTGCCGCGGAAGTGGAGATAGACTTTTGTAACTGAGACCGCAGGTGCGGCTGGTGGACCGCAGAAGCGGGATTGCAGATACGGCCCCAGCCCGGATAAGTGACCTTCGCACCTGCGATGATTTTTCCGCAGGTGCGTGACCGCAGATGCCACCCCATGAGCGCAGATGCGGAAATCGCTGGGCGGAAAAGAGGATTTCAAGGGTTTGAAATTTCATAACACAAAATTTGATTTGGAGCTCGGTGGGAGGCGATTTCCGGAGGGATTTTGAAGGAAAACTATTGGGTATCGAATTGTAACTTTATTTTGATCATATTACATTAATCCATTGTTGTTTTCCTCATCTAACTAAGGAATTTGAGGGTGGAAGTTTGGAAATGGGGGAAAAAGTTTTCCAATTGAAAATCTGAGTTTTGAATGAGAATTTGATGTCAGTTTTGGATGATTTTTGTACGAGTGAACTCTTGAGTGAATGGGTGTTCATAATTTGTGACATTTATCCGATTCCGAACGTGGGCTCGGGGAGGATTTTTGAGCGTTTTTCTATTTTCTTACGCTAGCTTTGATTTCATTAGTTAAATTAGTTACTTGTAGCTTTATTTACGTTATGTAATTGATTTGATTAGATTTGGGCCACTCGGAGTTGGATACTCGTGGCAAGAGCGTGATTTCGGATTGATTTTGAGCTTGGTTCGAGGTAAGTGGCTTGCCTAACTTTGTGTGGAGCAACTCCCCTTAGAATTGGTACTGTTGTTATATAAATGCTGTGTACGTGAGGTGACGAGTTCGTACACGTGCTAATGTTGAAAAGAACCCCGTTTTCATTTAGTAAGTATCTATGTTTTTCTTTAATTGAGCAATACTAGTATATGTAGCCATCATGTTTAGCTTAGGGAAGCATGCTTACGTGCCTTAACTGTCTTAACTGCCTTAACTGCTTATCTGGACTCTGTGCAACATGTTTAGAATAAGGATTGTCTGTCTTCTTTGATATGGATTGAATTTAAACTGTAGCATTTCTTGTTGAACTGTTATTTATATTGATTGATCGGTGCGTTTACTTTGGGACTACGGAACCGTATTCCGGGAGATCCCCCTGCACATTTATATTTGGGACTACGAGACGGTATTTTGTGAGATCCCCCTGCACATTTATACTTGGGACTACGAGACGGTATCCCGGGAGAACCCCCTGTACTAGATATATTTACTTTGGGACTACGAAACGGTATTCCAGGAGATCCCCCGGCATATTTACGTTTGGGACTACGGGAGGGTATCCTGGGAGATCCCCTATTGCTATCTCCGTGTATTGAATTGTGGTGTTTATCTGTGATTTCATTTTGTTGACTGTTAGTATATAATCTTACTACATTATTTCTTACTGTTTTACTTTATTACACATGTAAACCAGTAGGGCCCTAACCTGATCTCGTCACTACTCGACCGAAGTTAGGCTTGGCACTTACTGGGTACCGCTGTGGTGTACTCATGCCCTTTCCTGCACATATTTTTCGTGGGCAGATCCAGGTTCGTCGTACTAGCCTCATCACTAGTTGCAATCGCTCCTGCCTGTTGGATACTTCAAGGTACATCTGCCCGCGCCCGCAGATCCTCGGAGTCCTCCTCTATCCCCTTATGTTCATTTCTCTTTTTTCCTGTAGAGATGATGTATAGAACAGTTAGAACATCTTAGTAGCTTGTGACTTGCGAGTTTTCGGGTTTTGGGTGTTACGTTGTTTGGTATTTTCTGAAGTGTTTACTGTATATGCCGAGTGGCATTTAGTTGCTTAATAGATAGTTGTATTGCCAATAGTTAATATTTATGCTTTGTTTTTATTTTCGCAATGTGTTAGGCTTACCTAGTTGTGGAAACTAGGTGCCGTCACAACAGTTCACAGAGGGAGGAATTGGGTCGTGACAGTGTGCCAGGAACGTTTTCGCTAAAAAAATAAAAAAAATACGAAGGACACACCAACATCTACGATAAGGCTTTCGATCTTTGTGATATTAAAATCTTGTGACCCCCACAGTTTCAATCCTTACAAAGCTCTAATCACGTTATGGCCTCCTCAAACAGGTGAATTATTTGGGAATTTCTATTCTGCTTCATATTCATATTTCACATTTTAGACACCTAATGCAAGTTTTCTAGCAAAGGAAAAAAAACAAAAATAAAAGTGTTTGTTGATTAGCCTCATGTTCCCAATACATAAGGCACCAATTAGGACATAAGGATATATAGAACCTTTCCGAGTGTAATAGAGACATATTGTAAGTTAGACAGACCATATACAGTATGGTTCATAGTAGTTTTATCCTATATCATCCAAAAATAACATAACCTTAAATTCCTTATAAATGGTGAAATTTCTCCTTAACTGAACTAAGCAATATGAAGATGTTAAACCAAAGGAAATTCCCTACTTCAAGCCGTTGCTCATTCTTGTGTAAAACCCGTCTCACTTACTGAGTGCAAAAGAGAAAAAATTCACTTACGGGTAAAGCAGAAGTAATACATCATTAGTACCTGGATTTTACAACAAGAATAGACAAAAGGACCGACACAACCTGTATAAAAAAAAGTCATTTCGCCCTGTCGAAGTTAAATCACGAAAAGAAGAATGATTAATAAAATTCCATAGAAGAATTCTTTTCCTTGTCATAGAAATTAGAAAATGGTACAGTGCTGATCGGACGTGTCTTCAGATCCTTTCCTAGAAATATCGAACTATTCATAACCTAATTGGTAAGAAATAAATGATTAGTAAATAAGAGACAATTCTATAGCAACCATCCAAAGGGAAAAGAAATATAAAAAAAGATTCCCTAATTATACCTAATAACATTGGAGAAATGGGGTTTACATTGTTTAACGGGGTTCATGAGTGCATCTTCAACCGGCAATTCCACATGCATGGAATTAACAGCCTTATTACAAGGTTTACAAATTGCAAGACAACATCAACTCACACCACTGGAAGTAAATGTGGATTCTACTGAGGTAATAACAATGCTCAATAATGATAATCTTCAATACTCATCCTCTCTAATCGAATGCAGGTACTTACTCCAGCAGTTGGGTAATCCGTCCATCACCCACATATACAGGGAGCAAAACTATGCAGCACATTATCTAGTTCAACAAGGCTCGTCTACTCATGCGCAGCACTACACAACTATCTTCACTCAGCCACCAGACTTTTTGCTACCTCAACTACTAGCGGATCAACAAGGCACTGTCTACACGCGATTAGTCAAACCCTCCAGTACAACAGACTTGTTCTACCGCCACCCCATTTTTGAAAATGACCAACCAGTGGGTCAATATTTTGAAAACTCCTTTTGTAATAGTGTGCAACTAGCTCCTTGTAATGTTACTACTTAATTAATACAAGTTCTTTTGACTACCCAAAAAAAAAAAAACATTGGAGAAATAAAATAAAATATGCTCTGGTGATCCCAAGAAACACATGAGATCTTCTAGAAAGGCTGGGATTGAATATAAACAACGGGTTTTAAAATACATCATCCTGTAATCTAAGAATCAAGTAATTAAACTTGGTGAAATTTACATGATAATGATTAATCAAAAAAAAAAGGAAGAAGGGGTACTTGCAATTCTCCCAGTTACTATAGTTGCTAAGATTCTTTTCGACCATACATACTGATCATTTTTTTTGGACACAACAATGATAATATCAAGTGATTGAGGCAGATTCTTCATCTATCCCACATAAAAGCGTAGCACATTAAACATCTCAGTAGGATTAACAAATAAATGAATGACAGGCACAAAAGCCTCAAATAAGAATTCAGGAACCAACAATAGCTTACTAATTGATGAAGATTTTTTCCTGGTTCTTCTTTTTTCTTTTCTTTGTATTTACATTTTTTTTTTGAATCTTAGTTTGTTGAACCTCTTAACATATCAATATATTTTTTCATAATTAAAGTAATGGCAAGTCATTCAAGTTAATTGATCAAATATGAACTTTCTCACAAAAATAACTAAATTAACTTAAGTGAACAACAACTGAACTTAAAGGCATACAAGATTGCGATTTTGCTCTTCAATAATGCGAACAGGGTCTATTTTTTAACAGTGATATTTTCCAAACACCTGGCGCTCATGTTACAAGACAAAATTTTGTATACAAATATTCAAAAAAAAAAATTGTCAGGCATAAGCCCATCAATATTTGGAAATTAGAATCAGTGAATAAACCAAGAAGAAGGCCAAAAGAAAAAGAAGTCATTGGTAAGAGTAGTAGAATGTAGGAAAGAACCGAAACTGTCACATAGGGCAAATACTAACAAATTAAATCTAAGAAAGAGAGACGTAGGAAAGCATAAGGGATTAGAGAGTGTTCGTCGGATCACGTGTTTGTCATTCGTAGCTGTGAAATGTTATCTGTAAAATGTTCAGTTTGAAGTCGGATTGATTTTGCAGTAATTAGTTTGTACCAAAAGAGAAAATTAATCAAAAAAAAACACCAAGAAGTAGTTAACAAAATCATAGAGTATTTGTTTCTAGACATGTATGTGCAGATCAGATAAAGTAACTGACATGCATGTAACTCTAACAAAAAATTACTAACAAACAAGTGCAATAAACGAAGATAAATTGGACCAGACACTTACCACAACTGCGACCTGAGACCACAAAAAATTAGAACTAAAAGGGATGTTCTTTGAAAGAAATTAAAAACGGATAAACTTTGAAAGACAGAGTGGAGACCACAAAGATGCAGAAGAAATTTGGTGAAACTTGGAAATAGGGAAGAAGAAGATTAAGAGAGTGAGAAAACGGCAGGTGTAAATGAGTGAGAATTCGGATTTTCTGTATTTTTTACCCATAAAAGAGGAACACGTGTGTTTTTAAGGGAAGGAATACACGTAGAACCACTAAGTACATTCCACTGTAACTTTTTGTACTACTTTTCATTGCTGTGTTCGTCCAACCCTGGTCATTTATATATAGTAGAAATATATATATATATATATATATATATATATATATATATATATATATATATATATTTGATGCACATATAGCATATAATAATACGAATTGTTTAAAAACATATGCTAGCTGGTACTGAACCTACATATACACTTCCTATGGAGTCCTTTATGGTTAGTGACTCATGATGGAGAATACTTTACAGACGCACCTAGCCATATATCACAACGCAGTCAATATCCGAATCTCGAGCCATGCTCAATAACTGAATCCAAGCCATGTATCACAACATGCTCAATAATTGAATCTGACATATACTATGTGCATGCATGGATATCCAAATTATGCGCGTATTATAACAATTCGTATTATTTCATAACATATCACTAGCACTACAAGAAAGTGTGGAATTTACAATAAATTTTTTTCGTTGCCATATATTGGATATTGTTGCGAAAAGTACTTTTGGCAACAACAAAAAAGTTGTTGCATGCCGTTGCAATAAATGCTGATGGGAAAAGTTTTTGCAACAACAAAAATTGTCATTGCCAAAAACTGACTTAACGCAACAAGAAATATTATTGCCATAAAATTATATTTTGATTATACACTTGTGGCTTATAAAAATATTTAGCAACAAAATTATTGTTGCGATAAATTATTATTATTTACGCAACAACACTACTTGTGGCAAAAAATTGACAGGAGGGTAGTTAATAATGTGTTATAAAAGCTTTTCGCAACAAGTATTGTTGTGGGCACAAACCACTTTTTGCCAACAATATTATATTTTCTGTTGTACAGCTAGCAATAATAAATGTGTAGTTGCTACATACACAAATCAAATTTTCTTTTAAATTATCACAAATATATATATATATATATATATATATATATATATATATATATATATATAAATTAATATATGATATATATTTGCAAAGTTCAATACAACTGATGCACTAAGTGTTTACATACTTTCAAAAACTAAATACTACTAAAACACATGTTCTTACTTAAAAATAAAAACAAGAGCATCTACATGGTCATAATTTCTAATCTAATAACAACCCAAAAGTAAATCTTCTTGGAGTAGCTTGAGCATTAGATGAACCATATTGTCAGCTATGTTGGTTTATTCATCCTTATCCTGCAAAAGAAAATAAATTATAATTATATTTTTTATAAAAGAAAATTATAAAGTACACACAAGTACAGATAAAAAAAAAAATTGGGCACCAATGAATGATATAAAAAGATTCTTATAACCAAAGCTAAAGCTAAGAAATTATCAAGTAAGAACTTGCACCATGTAACATAAAAGAGGAAAGCTAACTACCTACTATAGAAATCCTACCATGTACTATACATGCCTGAGTAATCAATTTTCCAGTACCAGGACCAGGACAAATAACAATTCCAAGTAACTTTCAAGGCATCTAATTTTTTTTTCTTTATCAAACTATTAAGCAAAACTATGCTCTTTCTCGGTTGTAGTTATTACAACGCACAATTGTAATTTGTAAAGGCTGGGGGACTGTTCAAAAAATAATATCGTTATCCCCTGTTGTATTTCTATTTAATTTAGCATCCATTGTTGCGCATCTCACATAAAAGAGCACGGAAAGCATAACATGTTATGATCATAATATCTCAATTTGGTGATTTTGAACTCAGATGATAGAGAACTAAATAAATTGTAACTGAAAACTATAATACAAACATGCTATTGAACAATATCAACCAACGAATTTATTTTTCCAAGAGTTAGACAAAGTTTTTTACCGTGATGTTATCCCGTCTAGAACGACTTGCCTCATTTGAATCACAAATGCAACATTAACAATCGGGTCCAAATCGGTATCCTCTTCAATTTTTTGGATTTGTTCACCAATATATTCGTTCACCTTATCCTACAAAAAAATTTATACAGGCTTTAACTTTCAATATTTATTTCTATAAACTCATATTATAGAAATAAAGATAAAAGTGTCACATGTACATTTAATTCAACGGAGGCATCATTAACCTAATGTCGGTTCTTCATGTGAGTCATTTGTTTGCATAGCAGAGAAAGGCAAACAATATGCAAACAAACACTAACAGAAAGTGTTAGGTGGAATTTTGTTTCAAAAAAGGCTTAAAAGCTTTTGCCTTTCTCTTCTGTATTATATAGGAGATTAAGATAAATTGTTCAAATGTGTTCTTCCTTTTTCTGTGATTTACTGTGTAATATCTGAATGTCTAAATGAAGTAGTTCGAACTGACCAGACTTTTCATCAGCACTGCCTTTCTACTTCATCAATTTGAAACATTCAATTTCCTAAACATGCTCTACTCAGTTCTTATAAGTCTGAGTACCACTAGCATCATAGTTCAGATAAACTTTGCACCAATGCTACTCACTACCTATTTACATATTCACATTTAACTTATGTATGTATTTACTTATATAGATTAAAAGATGTGAAGGAATAGCACGTAATCTTCGCTTTTTCAAGGAACAAATGACAAAGGCAGGGTTTACCTGTCACGACCCCCGTTCACCCTCCATGAACATATCGTGATGGCACCTAGTTCCTACAACTAGGTAAGCCTAACAGTGCGGAAATAACAATTTAACTTGAGGAATAATCAATTAAAACTGAACATATGAAAAATAACAACTGAATAGAAGGCCGCCCGGCCTATACAACTCTAAAGGTATGCGGAAGTCTACAACTCAATCCCAAAACCCGGAAACTCACAGGAAACACAGGCTAATAGAAATACCATAAGTACTCTAATCTCCTGAATATCTACATCAAAAGTATGATAGGATAACAACTCTATAACTAGAATAAGGAAGAAGACTCTTTGGTCTGCGGACGATGCAGATATACCTCGAAGTCTCCGTGTATCTCCTCGCCTCAAGGATAGTGCGCCTGAGAAGAGGTACCGGGATCTGCACATAAAAAACATGCGCAGGAAGGGCATGAGTATACCACAGCGGTACTCAGTAAGTGCGAAGCCTAACCTCGGTTGGGTAGTGATGAGGAAGGTCAGGGCCCTACTGAGGTAAAATATAATATTAATTAACAATATGAAAATCTGACAGAAATAATGAGTACAACAGTGAGATAAGACAGCTAACGAAATGATAACAACTACACAAAGAACAAAATGGACACAGAATGACTACAGCTCAATACCAAGAATAACAATGAGGGTCTCCCAGGATACCGTCCTGTAGCCCTTCCTCAACTGTCCAGTGGATCTCCCGGGATACCGTCCCGTAGTCCAACTCATGTGCCAAACCGAAGGATCTCCCGGGATACCGTCCCGTAGTCCAACCATCAATATGCAAGGGGGATCTATTGGGAATCTAACCCGCAGTCCCAAAGTAAAAGTGCAGGGGGATCTACCGGGAATCGAACCCGTAGTCCCAAAGTAAACAAACAGGGGGGTGGAGCTACCGGAATCCCACATCCGTAGTCCCAATGTAAATGCGCAACCACAGCCAGAAATATACCAAGGAATGAAGTACGAAATACAACACAGATAGAACTAGCCTAGCATGCTTCACATAGAATAGTAAAAGCAACTCAAGCAATTAGGCAATCAAGTCAACTAAACATGTTTTTCCTAATCTAGCACAAGTTATAATTTCAAGTAGAATAAGGCAAGTAAGAAAGAAACCAAATCTCAATAACTTAAGTAAAACCAGATTTTTCATCAATCGGCTCAAGGACGCGCCCGTCACCTCACGTACAAGGCACTCAAATATCAAGTAACAATCCTAAGGGGAAAAGTCCCCCACACAAGGTTAGACAAGCCACTTACCTCGAATCGGCACCAAAATCAACTCGAAATCACACTTTTGCCACGAGTATCCGACTCCAAATGGCCCAAATCTATTCAATTCAACTACATATCGTAAGTAATATTGCAAACAACTGATTCCACTATTAAATTTAAAGCTAAGGCGCGAAAATAGGTAAAATGACCAAAACGCCTCCCAAGCCAACGTCTCGGAATCGAATAATTTTTACATTTTCAGAATCCTCGTACTCTCACGAGTTTAACCATATAAAATTCTCCCAAATCGGAGGTCAAATGCCCACTCAAAATCCAAAAGTTAGGTCTTAGAAGTTTTCCCCAAACTATCCAATTTTTGACCCTAAATTCGAATTCTAATGATGGATTTAACTAGATATTGATGGAATACAACTAAATAGGATTAAGAAAACGTTACCCAATGATCTTCTCTTCGAAATCCTCTAAAAATTGCCCTTACCCGAGCTCAAATTGATTTTTCTAACTTATGAAATCAAACCCTCGAAATTTCTATATCTGCACAGGTATTTTCGCTTCTGCGGACAAGGGAACGCTTCTGCGGTCCTGCTTGTGCGGACCAAGCGCCGCTTCTGTGGTTTTCACTTAAGTTGCGAGGCTCCGCTTCTGCGATCTTATACCGCATCTGCGGATTCCGCTTATGCGGATTTCCTACCGCTTCTGCGTTTTCGACCAAAGATCCAGGGCCGCATCTGCGACTATGATCTCGCAGGTGCGTAACCGCTTCTGCGGTTCTACTTCCGCACCTGCGGAAACTGAAGAAACACTCAAATTCTGCTCCTGCAATGGACAGGCCGCTTCTGCGGCTCCGCATCTGCGGTTCCCAAGCCGCGGATGCCAAAATACCAGAAGCAGCAATGGTTCAGCTGCTGCAACACCTCTCAAATTCTTCCGTTAACCACCCGAAATCATCCCGAGGCTCCCAGGACCTCAACCAAATGCACCAATAACACCTAATACCTCATTCAAACTTATACAAATCCTTAAACCACCTAAAACAACGCCGAAAACCCGAATTAATCAAAGATTCAAGCCCAAGAACTTCAAATTCCAATAAAACACGCTTTCGATCAAAAACCTACCCGAACCTCGTCCGAATGACCTGAAATTTTGCACACACATCCCAAATGACATGACAGAACTACTGTAACTTCCGGAATTCCAATCCGACCCTCGGATCAAAAACTCACTATCGGACCGGGAACTTATAAAATTCAAACTTCGGCATTTCAAGCCTAAATGAGCTATGGACTTCCAAAATACATTCCGAACACGGTCCCAACCCCTAAAATCACGTAACAGAGCTAACAGAACCATCGGATTTCCATTCCGAGGTCGTCTTCACACTATTCCGACTACGGACCACTTTTCCACACTTAAGCTCTCATTTAGGGACTAAGTGTCCCAAAACACTCCGAATCCTAACACCGAACGTCCCGGCAAACCAACATAGCAGATATGAACTTAGGGGAAGCAGTTAGTGGGGGATCGGGGCGTAATTTCCAAAAACAACCGGCCGGGTCGTTACATCCTCCTACATTTAAACATTCGTTCGTCCTCGAACGAGCATAGAGAACATACCTGAAGTAGTGAAAAGGTGAGGGTAACTGTTGCGCATATCCTGCTCGGTCTCCCAAGTCGCCTCCTCGGCCGGCTGACCCCGCCACTGAACCTTCACTGAAGCAATGTTCTTTGACCTCAACTTTCTGATCTGTCTGTCCAATATAACCACTGGCTCCTCAACATAGGATAGATCCTTATCCAACTGGACTGAACTGAAATCCAACACGTGAGACGGACCACCGTGATACCTCCGGAGCATCGAAACATGAAATACCGGATGAACTTTGGCCAAACTAGGAGGCAGGGCAAGCACATAGGCAACCTCCCCAACTCGCTGCAAGATCTCAAAAGGGCCAATAAACCTCGGACTCAACTTTCCCTTCTTCCCAAACCTCATGACGCCTTTCATAGGTGAAACCCGAAGCAGAACCCGCTCACCAACCATATATGAAACATCACGAACCTTCCTGTCCGCGTAACTCTTCTGTCTGGACTGGGCTGTACGGAGTCTATCCTGAATCAACCTTCTCCAATGCATCCTGAACTAACTCTGTGCCCAATAGCCTGGCCTCAGCCGGCTCAAACCAACCCACCGGAGATCTACACCTCCTACCATATAAAGCCTCATACGGCGCCATCTGAATGCTAGACTGATAACTATTGTTGTAAGCAAACTCCGCCAGTGGCAAGAAATGATCGCAAGACCCTCCAAACTCAATCACACACGCACGGAGCATATCCTCAAGAATCTGAATAGTGCGCTCGGACTGTCCGTCCGTCTGGGGGTGAAATGTTGTGCTCAACTCCACCCGAGTGCTAACTCCTGCTGCACGGCTCTCCAGAACCGCGATGTGAACCGGGTACCTCTATCCGAAATAATAGAAACTGGAATACCATGTAGACGGATAATCTCCCTGATATAAATCTCCGCCAACCGCTCCGATGAATAAGTGGTACACACAGGGATGAAATGAGCGGACTTGGTCAGCCGATCCACAATGAACCAAATGGCATCAAACTTCTTCAAGGTCTGTGGGAGTCCCGACACGAAATCCATGGTGATGCGCTCCCACTTCCACTCCGAAATCTCTATCTGCTGAAGTAACCCACCCGGGCGCTGGTGCTCATATTTCACCTGCTGGTAGTTGAGGCATCTAGACACGTAACCAACTATATCCTTCTTCATCCGCCTCCACCAGTAGTGCTGCCTCAAGTCTTGATACATCTTCGTGGCACCGGGATGGATGGAATACCGCGAACTATGGGCCTCTACTAGAATCAACTCTCGAAGACCATCAACATTGGGCACACACATCCGGCCCTACATCCTCAATACCCCGTCATCTCCAATGGTCACATCTCTGGCATCACCACGCTGAACCTTGTCCTGAAGGACAAGCAAATGAGGATCATGATACTGCCGCTCCCTGATACGATCAAATAAGGTGGACCGGGAAACAACACAAGCTAGAATCTGACTGGGCTCCGAAAGATCCAATCTCACGAACTGGCTGGCTAAGGCCTGAACATCCATCGTCATAGGCCTCTCTGAAGCTGGTAAATATGCCAAACTCCCTAAACTCTCCTCCCGGCGACTCAAGGCATCCGCCACTACATTGGCCTTGCCAGGGTGATACAGAATAGTAATGTCATAATCCTTTAGCAACTCTAACCACCTCCTCTGACGCATATTGAGATCCTTTTTCTTGAGTAAATGCTGCAAACTCCGATGATAAATGTAAATCTCACAAGGCACGTCGTACAAATAATGACGCCAGATCTTCAAGGCATGAACAATAGCAGCTAACTCAAGGTCATGGACAGGGTAGTTCTTCTCATGTACCTTCAACTGTCTGGACGCGTAGGCAATCACCCTACCGTCTTGCATCAACATTTCTCCAAGGCCAACTCTCGAGGCGTCATAATAGACAGTATAAGACCCCGAACCGGTAGGCAACATCAAGATTGGTGTTGTAGTCAAAGCTGTCTTGAGCTTCTGAAAGCTTGCCTCACACTCCTCTGTTCACTGAAATGGGGCGACTTCTGGGTTAATCAAGTCATAGGGGCAGCAATCGATGGGAATCCCTCGACGAAGCGACGGTAGTAGCCCACCAAGCCAAGGAAACTGCGAATCTCTATAGTTGAGGACAGCCTGGGCCAACTCTGCACGGCCTCTACCTTCCTCGGATCCACCCGAATTCCGTCACTAGAAATCACATAGCCTAAGAATGCCACAGAACTCAGCCAAAACTCACATTTTGAAAACTTTGCATATAACTTTTTCTCCTTCAAGGTCTGTAGCACGGTCCTCAGGTGCTGCTCATGATCTTCCCGACTCCGAGAATACACCAGAATATTATCAATAAAAACAATCACGAACGAGTCAAGATATGGCCTGAACACACTGTGCATCAAATGCATGAAAGCTGCAGGGGCATTGGTCAGCCCAAATGACATGACAAGGAACTCGTAATGGCCATATCGAGTCCTGAAGGCAGTCTTCAGGATATCTGGCTCCCGAATCTTCAACTAATAGTAACCTGAGCGCATGTCAATCTTAGAAAACACCTGTGCGCCCTGAAGCTGGTCAAACCGATCATCTATACGAGGCAAAGGATAATGGTTCTTCACTGTAACCTTGTTCAACTGGCGGTAGTCAATACACATGCGTATAGAACCATCATTTTTCTTCACAAACAAAACAAGAGCACCCCACGGTGAAACACTAGGTCGAATAAAACACTTACCAAGCAATTCCCTCAACTGATCCTTCAACTCCTTCAACTCAGGAGGAGCCATACGATACGGAGGAATGGAAATGGGCTGAGTGCCCGGCAACAGATCAATGCCAAAATCAATGTCTCTATCGGGTGGCATGCCCGGAAGATCATCTGGAAACACATCGGGATAATCCCGTACCACTAGATTTGAGTCAACAGAAGGGGTATCAACACTGACATCTCTCACATAAGCTAAATACGCGGCACACCCCTTCTCAACCATACGCCGAGCTTTAAGAAAAGAGATAACTCTACTGGGAGTATGATCTAAAGTACCACTCCACTCAATACGCGGAATACCTGGCATAGCTAGCGTCACGGTCTTGGCGTGACAATCAAGAATAGCAAAATGGGGCGACAACCAGTCTATGCCCAAAATAATGTCAAAATCCACCATATCGAGTAATAATAAGTCTGCTCTGGTCTCAAAACCACGAATAGTAACCAAACATGACCGATAAACGCGGTCCACAACAAGAGAATCTCCCACAAGAGTAGAAACATAAACGGGGGCACTCAAAGAATCCCGAGGCACACCCAAATAAAGAGCAAAGTAAGAAGACACATAAGAGTAAGTAGAGCCCGGATCGAATAGAACCGATGCCTCTCTGTGACAAACCAGAATAATACCTGTAATGACGGAGTCGGAGGCAACAGCCTCAGTACGAGCAGGAATAGCATAATATCTGGCCCGACCCTCTCTTGAGGGCGACCTCTATCTCCCCGACCTCCGCCCTTAGCCGGCTGGGCAGGTGGGGTAGCAGTTGGAGCTGTGACCATGGCCTGAGAACTCTGAGGAGCACGCTGTGGCTGAGCAGTCTGTGAAGATGCACCCCTACCGAAGTCTGGGGCAGTCCCTAACCATGTGGCGTGTATCACCGCACTCGAAACAAGCTCTGGGAGGACGCGGTGGCTGTGACTGGCTGGGACTAGGCCTGCTGGACTGACCTCCGGAAACACCCCACGCTGGAGGCGCGCTAGAAACTGGAGGTGCATAGTAAGGCTCCTGAGGTGCAGGTGCAGCTGGAGCACTGCCGGCTGCTAGAAGAGCTGAATGAACAGGGCGACCCGCATAACCTCTACCATAACGACCTGCTGATGGGGTACGGGCACCAGAGTAGTGACCCGACTCTCGAGACCTCTTGGCCTCCCTCTCCCCTCGCTCCCTAGCGAGCATACCCTCAATCCTCCTAGCAATGCTCACCACCTGCTGATAAGGAACGTCCGTCTCCAACTCTCGAGCCATGCTAGATCTGATGGGTGGGATAAGACCCTCAATGAACCTGCAAACTCTCTCCCGAACTGTAGCAACCAAAGCCGGTGCATGCCTGGCCAACCTGCTATAACGGATAGCATACTCCGAAACGGTCATAGCACCCTGGCGCAAATGCTCAAANTGGTGCTCGTACTTCACCTGCTGGCAGTTGAGGCATCTAGACACATAGCCAACTATATCTTTCTTCATCCGCCTCCACCAGGAGTGCTGCCTCAGGTACTGATACATCTTCGCGGCACCCGGATGGATGGAATACCGCGAGCTATGGGCCTCTGCTAGAATCAACTCTCGAAGGCCATCAACATTGGGCACACAAATCCGGCCCTGTATCCTCAATACTCCGTCATCTCCAATGGTCACATCTCTGGCATCACCACGTTGAACCTTGTCAAGAAGGACAAGCAAATGAGGGTCATCATACTGCCGCTCCCTGATACGGTCAAATAGAGAAGACCGGGAAACCACACAGGCTAGAACCCGACTGGGCTCCGAAAGATCCAATCTCACGAACCGACTGGCTAAGGCCTGAACATCCATCGCCATAGGCCTCTCTGAAGCTAGTAAATATGCCAAGCTTCCCAAACTCTCCGCCCGACGACTCAAGGCATCCGCTACCACATTGGCCTTGCCCGGGTGATAAAGAATAGTAATATCATAATCCTTTAACAACTCTAACCATCTCCTCTGACGCATATTCAGGTCCTTCTGCTTAAGCAAGTGCTGCAAACTCCGATGGTCAGTATAGATCTCACAAGGCACCCCGTACAAATAATGGCGCCAGATCTTCAAAGCATGAACAATAGCAGCTAACTCAAGGTTGTGGACTGGGTAGTTCTTTTTGCACCTTCAACTGTCTGGACGCGTAGGCAATCACCCTACCGTCCTGCATCAACACCGCTCCAAGTCCGACCCGTGAGGCATCACAATAAACTATATAAGACCCCGAACCGGTAGGCAACATCAAGATAGGGGCTGTAGTCAAAGCTATCTTGAGCCTTTGAAAGCTCGCCCCGCACTCCTCTGTCCACTGAAATGGGGCACCCTTCTGGGTCAATCTAGTCATAGGGGCAGCAATCAATGAAAATCCCTCCACAAAATGACGGTAGTAACCTGCCAAGCCAAGGAAACTGCAAATCTCTGTAGCTGAGGACGGCCTGGGCCAACTCTGCACGGCCTCTACCTTCCTCGGATCCACCCGAATACCCTCGCTAGAAATCACATGGCCTAAGAATGCCACAGAATTCAGCCAAAACTCACATTTTGAGAACTTTGCATATAACTTTTTCTCCCTCAAGGTCTGTAGCACGGTCCTCAGATGCTGCTCATGATCTTCCCGACTCCGGGAATACACCAGAATATCATCAATAAAAACAATCACGAACGAGTCAAGATATGGCCTGAATACACTGTGCATCAAATGCATAAAAGCTGCCGGGGCATTAGTCAGCCCAAAAGACATAACAAGGAACTCGTAATGACCATACCGAGTCCTGAAAGCAGTCTTCGGGATATCTGGCTCCCGAATCTTCAACTGATGGTAACCTGAGCGCAAGTCAATCTTAGAGAACACCTGTGCGCCCTGAAGCTGGTCAAACAGATCATCAATGCGAGGCAAAGGATAACGGTTCTTCACTGTAACCTTGTTCAGCTGGCGGTAATCAATACACATGCGCATAGAACCATCCTTCTTCTTCACGAACAAAACAGGAGCACCCCACGGTGAAACACTGGGTACGAATAAAACCCTTACCAAGCAATTCCTGTAACTGATCCTTCAACTCCTTCAACTCAGGAGGAGCCATACGATACGGAGGAATGGAAATAGGCTGAGTGCCCGGCAACAGATCAATGCCGAAATCAATGTCTCTATCGGGTGGCATGCCCGGAAGATCAGCTGGAAATACATCGGGATAATCCCGTACCACTGGAACAGAGTCAACAGAAGGGGTATCAACACTGACATCTCTCACATAAGCTAAATACGCGGCACACCCCTTCTCAACCATACGCCGAGCTTTAAGAAAAGAGATAACTCTACTGGGAGTATGATCTAAAGTACCACTCCACTCAATACGCGGAATACCTGGCATAGCTAGCGTCACGGTCTTGGCGTGACAATCAAGAATAGCAAAATGGGGCGACAACCAGTCTATGCCCAAAATAATGTCAAAATCCACCATATCGAGTAATAATAAGTCTGCTCTGGTCTCAAAACCACGAATAGTAACCAAACATGACCGATAAACGCGGTCCACAACAAGAGAATCTCCCACAAGAGTAGAAACATAAACGGGGGCACTCAAAGAATCCCGAGGCACACCCAAATAAAGAGCAAAGTAAGAAGACACATAAGAGTAAGTAGAGCCCGGATCGAATAGAATCGATGCCTCTCTGTGACAAACCAGAATAATACCAGTAATGACGGAGTCGGAGGCAACAGCCTCAGTACGAGCAAGAATAGCATAATATCTGGCTCGGCCCCTCTCTCGAGGGCGACCTCTATCTCCCCGACCTCCGCCCCTAGCCGGCTGGGCACGTGTCACGATCCAATTCCCACACCCGGTCGTGATGGCGCCTTTCGTGAAGACAAGGCCAGCCAACTTACCCAAATCATTTCTTTAACAGTTACTAAACATAAGTGAATAGAATAATACAACTTAACGGCCATAATAATCAGTATTTTCAACCCCACATAACCCGACCGGGGTGTCACAAGTCACGAGCATCTAAGAAGTAGGAACACAACTACAGGGTCATATATATATAAAATGAAATCTGGAATCCAAAAGATGAAGTCCGGTGCCGCGAACGCTGGCGGTCACCTTGCTCAGCTACATTAGTATTACTTTCAGTCCGCTAATCACCCGCTACCGGGTGAACAATACCTGCAACTGCACGCGAGATGCGGGGAGTAAAGTGAGTACTTCCAACTCAGTGGTAATAAGAGTAAATAATAACTGAGAGGCAAGAAATCACGTAAGAGAACTCTATCATGCTATATAGGACAGTACAACCCTTTTCAAAAAACAGTAAGACCGTGAAATATCCTTTAGAAAATATCTGGCTCAGTTTAAAAACCTCTTTTGAAAATATCCTTTTCCAACAGTCAAGCATATGAATGCGTTATCAAATAGTGCAAGTCCGCACATAAGTTAGCCCCTCAGGCATAGCACTCTATTAACAAATAACACCAGGGTATCTGGTACGCAGTGCAAGAACAGCATGGATGCCAATGATATGAGAGTGCTGAATGTCATGCCAAGTAGTACAAACAGGAAAAAATGCATGAATGCAATGCAATGAACATGACCGCTGCAGCGCGCAGCCCGATCCATTTGGGTACCCGCGCTCACTAGGGGTGTGTAAAGACTCCGGAGGGGCTCCTACAGCCCAAGCGCAATATCATCATAGCATCACTGCGGCGTGCAACCCGATCCATCCTCAATCCAGAACATGCAAATGAGCCACTCGGGCAATGTCAAGTAATAGCTTTTAAATCGAAACATCAAAAAAATGCAATTTAAGTCTTTAAACTTTAGCAATATGACTGCACATTTCAAAACAGGGTTTAACTCAGGACTGAAATTATTTAATATGCTAAGTGTCATGAAAACAGTGATAATAAACCCTACAGGGTTCAATAACCGGCACAAAACCCAAAACATGGCAATCAGCCCAATTCAAGATAGCATCTAGCAAGTTTCAGTCAATTACGCAGTAAAATCCACAACCGGGACGGACCAAGTCACGATCCCCAACGGTGCTCTACCCCACGCTCATACCTGGCGTACAAGTCACCACAATCCAGCACTATGATGTGCAAATCCGGGGTTTCAAACCCTCAGGATATCATTTACAAGTATTACTCACCTCGAACCTATGAAATCTCTGGCTCGCGACGCCTTTGCCCTTCAAATTGATCTCCACGCGCGTCAAATCTATCAAAATCACACAAACATCGATGAAGCTCGATTTCTAAAAGACGGGGTTTTAGCCATACATATATGAAATTCGCCCCTTAAATGATACTACAATGATCCAATACAGTTATGTAACTTCAATCTACAATACAACATTCAATAGGGCCAATATTAGTAATAAATTCCATAACTTATGCCATTTAGGCATATTATCAAACAACTTGTAGGCATAGATATTTACACCTCATAACTATAGTATTGGTTCCTCCAACTATCACCATTAACCAACAATTCATCTCATCATCATTCCTAACCAATTTATAACTTCCAACTACACATTGTATGACCATCCATTCACACCCAACCGACAAATCCTATCAAATATCCACCTTTCAATCTCTACAATAACTATGTATTTATATTGGGAATTTATGACTTTCAATCACCATACCATAAGTTGTAATACTTGATTCATACTCATATTCCCATAATATATCCATATATGTAAGTTTGAGGTGTAGGATTTACCTTTTGGAAGAAATCTTGCAAAACCCTCCTTTGAGTTCTTGAATAAATTTCTTGAAAATCTAAGTGTTTTTATGAGAGGATTTCATCAATAATAGTATATGAATGATGGAATTTCACACCAAGATAATGGAGATTGCTTACCTTGAAGATTGGGGGAGTTGAAGGTCTTGAGAGGGTGGAAGAAAACCTCAAAGTTCGTCCAAAATAAATGGGTAAGAATGAACCCCGAAATGAATATTATAGGCTATTTCAGGCGCCACAGGTGGCGCTGGATCCAGTAGCTCAAAATTTTGGGCGCCACGGCTAGCGCCCGACGCTACACAGGGCGCTGATGACACAAAAATGGCCATAACTTTCTATATACACCTCCAAATGATGAACGGTTTGTTGCGTTGGAAACTAGACTCAATGAGCTTTAATTTGATAGGTGGTGAATAGCCCAACTCCTTATATAACTGGAGATATGATCGTTTAAAGTGAGGTCTTGTGCGCACTCATTTACAACTTTTGTCTATCATGAAATTTTCCAACTTCAAAAGTTCCCGTTAACCATCCGAAATCACCCCGAGGCCCCCCGGGACCTCAACCAAAAGCACTAACATATCTTATAACGTTATTCAAACTTGTTCCAATTATCAAAACACCAATATTAACACCTAAACCATCAAATTACACCAAATTCAAGCCTAAGTTCATCCAAATCATCCGAGACACGCATTCGATCAAAAACCCAACCAAAACACCTCGAATGATCTGAAATTTTGCACACACATCCAAAATCTCCTAACGAAGCTACAAAAATTGTCGGAATTCCATTTCGTCCCTCGGATCAAAATCTCACCTATCAACCGGAATTTTGCCAAAATACTAACTTCGCCAAATCAAGCCTATTTCTACACGGGACCTCCAAAATAAATTTCAACCACACTCCTAAGTCAATAATCACCTTCCGGAGCTAACCCGACCACCGGAATTCACATCCGAGCCCTCTAACTCATAAGTCAACTTCCGGTTGACTTTTCTAACTTAAGCCTTCTTAAAAGAGACTAAGTGTCCCATTTCTTATCAAAACCACTCCGAACCAACTCGATCACATAAGATACGGATAATGAAGCCTAAAGAAGTTGGAAATGGGGAAAACGGAGTGTAACTTATGAGACGACGGGTCGGGTTGTCACATCCTCCCCAACTTAAACAAACGCTCGTCCTCGAGCGTACCCAGAGTTGTCCTAGAAGCCAACCAATAGCTGAACAACCTTACCATGCATATACGCGGGGGTGATCCCACGTCACCCTATCTCGCATAGGTCCGATAACACAACATAGCTGAAATTTCCCAATCCATCTAGTCCACAAACCATAGAACCACATTTCCATTTCTGAAATCATACATAAGGTCAAAACTCACATCTATATTCAGAATAAGCTCGAAACAGCTGTAATAACCGATACCTGCAACCTCTGGTACAATTACATGATAGACCACATAACTCAAACGCTTGTAGGGATAGCTTCTATTCACAGCAGTTGCACATAACACCCGAATACCGATAGAAAAACTCTTATTAACTAAAGTCTCATCTCAACACTTTTATATACTGCCAATGATAACTAAATCACGCGGTAAGCCATAGCCATTTCCCATATCAACCATTCATGAAGCCACTTCTCCTTTGGCAAATGCTACATCAAATTTCTGAGCCGAAGCTCGATATTATCCTTCCAACATGCTAAAGTCGAATCTGTTTCTGTTCATTCATGATCCCTCTGATCTCTTCTAATCCAACACACTGCTCTAGTAACATGACACACCATTACATGCCTAAGCCACAACTCGCACAGTAGTGACATGACACACCATTACATGCCTAAGCCACAACTCGCACAGTACGCGCGCCAATAAGCAACAGTCCGAGTATACTAAATTCATGAAAATGACTCAAATTAAAGAGCTGTACCACAAGCTCACTAGTACCACCACAACACAAGGCTGAGAACCCGTCTCGCATCATAGAAACAGAACACCCGAATCTAACCGCGAGGTCATACCTCCAGATAACTTAGCTGTCATGCGCGACCCTATTCGGACACTAGTTCATCTGAGACACCTCAAGTCACCATGCTCAAAACCATCAACCAAGCGCAATTTGATGTCTAGTACGACAAGCGAATCATCATGCCCATGTAGAAGTACGTAATACAGTGCCATACCAGTAAACCTCACTATTGCTCCATCCGGCTACACCAGAAAAAGAAAATACCTCAAAGAAGAGAGCCGCTTTGCAAGTTCCACAAGTACCATCCCAACGATATGCTATGAGCTCATCAATCACAGTGGAACCAAGATACATGAATAGAATAATAATAACCAGCTCTTCTATAACTCACATTGACATCAACTTCACGAGCAACTTAGTTGCCAATAACATAATCCACCTGGCACGGTCACAGACCTCCAGTCCAAGCATATCATATAGGATCAATCCAACAAGTACACATGTGTATGCTAACTGAAATAAGATTCTCATGCTCCTGAACTGGCATAAATAACACTCTATATCGTAGGCATGAGCAAACTGCGCGGTCACAGCTCAAATCAGCAAGTTAACACAGAATTAGTAATTACCAAATTTGTTCTGGAATCTAGCATCTTGGAATTCTCAAGTATAGTCCCTATAGTTCTTAACAAAGTTACGAATACGAGAAACATTATACCTTTAAGCTCAATATCCCACTCTAGGCATATCGTAGCCTATGCACCTTCCGAGCATGAATATTGGCTCGGTGCTTGCACACAGGTTTCAAACCTCA
>NC_031995.1:57445361-57448649 GCF_001879085.1 Nicotiana attenuata | reverse complement strand
AAGAAGACTCTTCGGTCT
This sequence comes from Nicotiana attenuata, assembly GCF_001879085.1. NCBI lineage: Eukaryota > Viridiplantae > Streptophyta > Magnoliopsida > Solanales > Solanaceae > Nicotiana > Nicotiana attenuata. The sequence continues at coordinate 57,448,631 of NC_031995.1, read as the reverse complement.
GCAGACGCTGCAGATATACCTCGAAGTCTCCGTGTATCTCCTCGCCTCAAGGATAGTGCGCCTGAGAAGAGGTACCTGGATCTGCACATGAAAAACATGCGCAGGAAGGGCATGAGTACACCACAGCGGTACTCAGTAAGTGCGAAGCCTAACCTCGGTTGGGTAGTGACGAGGAAGGTCAGGGCCCTACTGAGGTAAAATATAATATTAATTAACAATATGAAAATCTGACAGAAATAATGAGTACAACAGTGAGATAAGACAGGCTAACGAAATAATAACAACTACACAAAGAACAAAATGGACACAGAATGACTACAGCTCAATACCAAGAATAACAATGAGGGTCTCCCAGGATACCGTCCTGTAGCCCTTCCTCAACTGTCCAGTGGATCTCCCGGGATACCGTCCCGTAGTCCAACTCATGTGCCAAACCGAAGGATCTCCCGGGATACCGTCCCGTAGTCCAACCATCAATATGCAAGGGGGATCTATCGGGAATCTAACCCGCAGTCCCAAAGTAAAAGTGCAGGGGGATCTACCGGGAATCGAACCTGTAGTCCCAAAGTAAACAAACAGGGGGGAGCTACCGGAATCCCACATCCATAGTCCCAATGTAAATGCGCAACCACAACCAGAAATATACCAAGGAATGAAGTACGAAATACAACACAGATAGAACTAGCCTAGCATGCTTCACATAGAACAGTCAAAGCAACTCAAGTAATTAGGCAATCAAGTCAACTAAACATATTTTTCCTAATCTAGCACAAGTTATAATTTCAAGTAGAATAAGGAAAGTAAGAAAGGAACCAAATCTTAATAACTTGGCTCAAGTATGCGCTCGTCAGCTCACGTACAAGGCACTCAAATATCAAGTAACAATCCTAAGGGGAAAAGTCCCCTACACAAGGTTAGACAAGCCACTTACCTCGAATCGGCACCAAAATCAACTCGAAATCACACTTTTGACACGAGTATCCGACTCCAAATGGCCCAAATCTATTCAACTCAATTACATATCGAAAGTAATATTGCAAACAACTGATTCCACTATTAAATTTAAAGCTAAGGCGCGAAAATAGGTAAAATGACCAAAATGCCCCTCAGGACAACATCTCAGAATCGAATAATTTTCATATTTTCAGAACCCTCGTACTCTCACGAGTCTAACCATATAAAAATCTCCCAAATCGGAGGTCAAATGCCCACTCAAAATCCAAAAGTTAGGTCCAAGAAGTTTTCCCCAAACTATCCAATTTGTGGCCCTAAATTCGAATTCTAATGATGGATTTAACTAGATATTGATGGAATACCACTAAATAGGATTAAGAAAACGTTATCCAATGATCTTCTCTTCGAAATCCTCTGAAAATCGCCCTTACCCGAGCTCAAATTGATTTTTCTAACTTATGAAATCAATCCCTCGAAATTTCTATATCTGCACAGGTATTTCTGCTTCTGCGGACAAGGGACCGCTTCTGCGGTCCCGCTTCTGCGGACCAAGTGCCGATTCTGCGGTTTTCCCATAAGTTGCCAGGCTCCACTTCTGCGGTCTTATACCGCACCTGCGGATTCCGCTTATGCGGATTTCCTACCGCTTCTGCATTTTCGACCAAAGACCCAGGGCCGCATCTGCGACTATGATCTCGCAAGTGCGTAACCGCTTCTGCGGTTCTACTTCCGCACCTGCGTAAACTGAATAAACACTCAAATTCGGCTCCTGCGCTTCTGCGGCTCCGAATCTGCGGTTCCCAAGCCGCAGATGCGAAAATACCAGAAGCAGCAATGGTTTAGCTGCTGCAACACCTCTCAAATTCTTCCATTAACCACCCGAAATCATCACGAGGCCCCCGGGACCTCAACCAAATGCATCAATAACACCTAATACCTCATTCAAACTTGTACAAATCCTTAAACCACCTAAAACAACACCGGAAACCCGAATTAATCAAAGATTCAAGCCTAAGAACTTCAAATTCCAACAAAACACGCTTTCGATCAAAAACCTACCCGAACCTCGTCGGAATGACCTGAAATTTTTCACACACATACCAAATGACATGACGGAACTACTGTAACTTCCGGAATTCCAATCCGACCCTCGGATCAAAAACTCACTATCGGACCGGAAACTTATAAAATTCAAACTTCGGCATTTCAAGCCTAAATGAGCTACGGACTTCCAAAATACATTCTGAACACGCTCCCAACCCGAAATCACCTAACGGAGCTAACGGAACCATCGAATTTCCGTTCCGAGGTTGTCTTCACACTGTTCCGACTACGGACCACTTTTCCACACTTAAGCTCTCATTTAGGGACTAAGTGTCCCAAAACACTCCGAATCCTAACACCGAACGTCCCGGCAAACCAACATAGCAGAAATGAACTTAGAGGAAGCAGTTAATGGGGGATCGGGGCGTAAATTCTAAAAACGACCGGCCGGGTCGTTACATTACCCCTTCAACAAGGACGGCAATGGGCTCAAATATTAATGTGGATGAATTGGAGGATGAATAAGAGGTCTTCTTATTTCATCTTCTTGGATTTAACCAGGTGTTTTTTCAAATTTTCCTAAAAATGAATCACTTCTTTCTAATAGCATTGGCCTTTTCCAACTTTGGTGACTCGAATCCCCAATCTCATGGTTAGACATGGATGAGCTTTACAGTTATGTTGTCCCTCCCCTTTGAGGATGCAAATCTAAACAGTCACTCTTAGGCAAGTAAACAATAAAAGAAAGAAAGCACAGAGATAAGAACAGTAGTCTGACAAATAATTGGCTTGAAACAAACTGTTGCTTTCAATAAATAATTATTTTTTGATAACTGGTTGCTTTGAACAATATCAACACAACTTGAGCAAATGAAAATGGCACTACAGTAAGTGTTCCAGATTGAAAAGTATGGCACTTGCGCCTAACTCAACCCCAAAAGCACTATTACTAAACAATAATGTTTACCTGGATAGTGCAATGAGACTCCTGTCTCTGTATCATCTTATACTTAATTCAACATAATCGTAATTTAGTGATAATAATTCTTTTCCTCTAGGATGATATTTGCTTATGTCGGATCCATTTTTTAGCAACATATACATATAATGTACACACACAGAAGTACTCAGAGATACACACACACAGAGGAAAGTCATCTGGTGTTCTTTACATTTTTGTATACCTTTTATTTCTACCATCAACATTTAGCTTTAAAGTCAATAACCTTAGATGGACATAAAGGAAAGTGAAAACTTGTAAGTAACAGTTTG
>NC_031995.1:57425712-57445261 GCF_001879085.1 Nicotiana attenuata | reverse complement strand
CATCCAAAAAATTCTTAAATGGGATATATTAGGTTCATGACCCAAACTAATTGCAACGGGGAATATTTATGATAATTTGTCGGTCTGAGACGAACTAGCATTGCTGCATGCAAAATGGAGTGACCCCAAATAGAAGTGGGCAGCCTCGTTTTCATGAGTAACGGTCTTGCTATCAATTGCAGACGTTTAATTAAAGACTCTGCAAGACCATTTTGAGTGTGAACATGAGCTACAGGATGTTCTACTTTTATCCCAATTGATAAGCAATAATCATTAAATGCTTGGGATGAAAACTCAGCAGCATTATCAAGTCTAATAGACTTAATTGGATTATCGGGGAATTGCGCCCGTAATCGAATTATTTGTGCCATTAATTTTGCGAACGCGAGGTTGCGTGATGACAATAGGCACACATGAGACCATCTAGAAGATGCGTCTATTAAGACCATAAAGTATCTAAACGACCCACTAGGTGGGTGAATAGGTCCACAAATGTCCCCTTGTATACGTTTCAAAAATGCAGGGGACTCAATTCCAACCTTTGTTGGTGATGGTCTAATAATTAACTTGCCTTGATAACAAGAAGTGCAAGAAAATTCATTAGTCAAAAGAATCTTTAAATTCTTTAATGGATGCCCATTTGAGTTTTCTATAATTCGTCTCATCATAATTGATCCAGGGTGTCCCAATCGATCATACCAAAGTACAAAAGTATTAGAATTAGTAACATTTTGGTTTACAATAGAATGTGCCTCAATTGCACTAATTCTTGTCCAATACAGGCCACAAGACAAAGATGGGAACTTCTCAATAGCCCTTTTCTGGCCAGAGACATTTTTGGTAATGATGAGATATTCAAGATTATTCTCATCTATTATCTCAATATGATATCCATTTCGACGGATATCTTTAAAACTCAACAAGTTCCTCTTTTACTTGNAGAGCCTTCATTTAATTTACTACTACCAGAAATTGTAGTAACATCTGCCTTACACATACTTAAATTAGAAAAATATTTCTTCTCTTTGAATATTGTATGTGTCGTACATGAATCGATTAAACAAATATTTTATAATTGAACTTTGATCCAAGTTTGCTTTGTGAGATATCCATATTTGCTTCCCATTATTTGACATACAAAAGAAATATACGAACAAACATTAGTATTTTCAAAGAAAAAGAAAAGAAAACAAAGTCAAATCAATAGCTCGATATTGGCTTTTAATGTAACTTCAATCAAACTCTAATTATGATACAAATAATTACGTAGGTAAAAATAATGCGATTATAAGTACACTATACGTACATGTTTACATATTTTGTAAAGGGAATTATTATCTTATTTCACGTGTTCTACCCTTACACTATTCTGTCATCCAAAATGTTAGAACATCTCAATCAAGCAACTGTAATATAATTTTGCTAAATCATACAGAAAGAGACGGACAATGAAATCAACTAATTGCCTATCACTTTACGTTAATGAAAATAGCAGAAGCTCTGAAATGGAGTTAGCACGTTGTTTCACAAAATGGAAGAAATCCTCTTCAGTTATACCCAATTTAAAATACAAAAATAAGCATTGCACTACGACGATATAGTAATTATTGAATTATTTAATCAAAACGAATTGATAACATTTCATAAAATAAATAATACTAATGGCTACTACTCATGTAAAGAACTATGGTTACATGATGTTTATTCACTAGCTACTAAGAATAATTAAAAAATAAAAATTAAACTACTCAATCATCTTTAACCACGGATCCATCACCGATCAAGTGGTCTATTTTTCCATCAGGGCGCTCAAAGAAGTCTGCCACATCCAAGTGGGTGATGTCAAAATCATTGTCAGAGACAAAATTGGCTTCAGGGCCTTTATTCTTTAGAGATGCTTGATAAAGCTCAACCAAATGTCTTGGTACACGACAAATATTTGCCCAATGCCCTTTTCCACCGCAAAGATAGCATTCAGTTTCTGAACCATTTGCTTTTGGCTTCTCATCTTTCCCTTTCCACTTTTGGTGGTTATTTCTCTTTGGGGGATGATTAACACCAGGAAAATTTTTTCCTTGTCTACGGCTACGGCCACGGCTACGACCATGTCCACGACCACGACTACGAATAGAGTCACGACCTTTTCCACGCTTAGCATAATGGGAATACACCTCATCCACGTCAGGCAATGGTGTAGACCTAGTGGGTCGATTTTCGTGATTTCTCATGAGCAAGTCATTCTTTCGCTCAGCCACAAGGAGAAGAGAAATCAGCTCAGAGTACTTCTTGAAACCTTTCTCTCTGTACTGCTGTTGCAGAACCATATTGGAGGCATGAAACGTTGTAAACATTTTTTCAAGCATATCATAATCAGTGATAGTATCTCCACAGAGTTTCAATTTAGAAGTAATTCTGAACATCGCAGAATTATATTCAGAAACAGACTTAAAGTCTTGGAGCCTCAGATGAGCCCAATCATATCGTGCTTGTGGAAGAGTGACCAACTTTAAGTTGTCATATTTTTCCTTTAAGCCATTCCACAAAACAAGTGGATCTTTGACTGTGAGATATTCTATTTTCAACCCTTCATCAAGGTGATGGCGCAAGAAAATCAAGGCCATAACACAGTCTTGGGCGGATGCTTTATTTCTGTCTTTAATGGCATCTCCAAGACCTATTGCATCTAAATGGATTTCAGCATCCAACACCCATGTCATATAGTTCTTGCCCGAAATTTCAAGGGCAACGAACTTTCTTTTCATAATGTCAGTCATAACTAAAAAGAGGAGAAAAATTACCTTAATCTTCTCAAAGAGCTTCTTGAGACGGTAGAGTCTCGTGCTGATAACGTGTTATAAACAATAAAAGAAGAAGAAGAATATTGCAGAGCAAAGTAGGGAGAGAGAATTCTTATTGATTTTTAGGATGAATTACAATGGAATAGAACCCTCTATTTATAGGGAGAGGTTGACTTAGCCACCAAGTAATAAACCCTAGGATCTCTCTAAATATGGACATTCACCATAAATAGTATAACAATTTGATTATACTTGTAATTTATGCAAAGCAGTTTATATATATCCTTAGTCAGTAGCTAAGAGCATTATTTTAAGAGGTTAAATTCATCAACTTCTTCAACAACAACAACAACAACAACCCAAAATAATCCCACTTAGTGGGATTTGGGGAGGGTAGTGTGTACGCAGACCTTACCCCTACCCTGGGGTAGAGAGGCTGTTTCCAAATAGACCCCCGGCATCCTTCCCTCCAAGAACTTCCCACCTTGCTCTTGGGGAGACTCGAACTCACAACCTCTTGGTTGGAAGTGTAGGTTGCTTACCATCAGAGCAACCCCTATTGTCTAAATTCATCAACTTATTCAGTTTAAGCATTTGCTAGTAGGGGCTCAACAGTTCTTGTGGCCTAAGGCGAAATCGTATTGAGAGGCCCTTAAATTTATTTTATAATTTTTTTACACTAACAAAAAAATTTACTTTTTAAACAACAAATTAATCATTTAAGACAAAAACATCGAATTAAAAAAAAAAAAAGGAAAAAAGAGCATAAAGAATAAAGTAGTGGATTAGCGGATGTTGAGGTCCATAACTCAAAGTGAAGATTTTGATTTGGCTCTCATCACAATTAAGAAAAAGAAATAAACATACAAAACGTAATAACTTAAGTTTTGAGCATTGACAGTGTCAAAAATATTTACTCATTCTGATCAATTTAAACGATAATATTATAGTTCATTCTATTACTATCTAAACTTAATTATACTGGAGTTCCAGGATAAGTATATTTGAACTCCAGCATATTATACTGGAGTTCCAGGATAAGTATGCTGTAACTCCAGCATAATATGATGGAGTTCCAGGATAAGTATGCTGGAACTCCAGCATAATATACTGGAGCTCCAGCAAAGTATACTAGTCCAGTATAATATGCTGGAAGTTCATACACAAATGCTCGAATCTCCAGTATATTATGCTGGAACTTTTTGTGTGTTGGAGTTCCAGCATAATATGCTGGAAGTTCATACACAGGTGCATCGAACTTCAGTATATTATGCTGGACCGATCTTTGTTGCAGCAAAATAGTGATTATTTTTTATTGACTTGGTAAACGCTAGCTATTTTTGAATGACCAGTCCAAAAACTAACTGAACCGTGCTATTTTTACGATACGTTACCTACCTTTTGAAGCCTTAAACACCATGGGCTTGAAACCAATCTTGTTCAGGCCCTTTCAGTATAATAGCCAGAGTAAAAATCCAAAAACAAGAAAGGACAAAAATAATAAAATATGGTAGTAAGAAATTATCTCTCATGTCCGGTGCAACATGTTCCTCATGCACAGCCTTTGCTATAACTCACACATGCACAGCAACACGTAGCATTTCCTCCTCTTCTTTAGAAGTACACCTCATCAATAATCCCTCTCTCTACAAAATCTCACTCATTTCTCTTTACTCTCATTCATCATTTTCCCCCACACAAAACACAAAGAGAACTATTATCATCACTATTATGGCTGATGTTCGTCATCCCCACCAAATTCAAGTTCATCCACAACACCCTCGTTATGAAGGTGGCGTGAAAACTCTTCTTCCTCAAAGAGGTCCTTCAGCTACCCAAGTTCTAGCCATTGTCACACTTCTTCCTGTCGGGGCGACGCTCTTGGGGATTGCCGGCCTGACCCTCCTCGGGACGATTATAGGTCTTTGCGTTGCTACTCCGGTGTTTTTACTCTTCAGCCCGGTTCTTGTTCCAGCTGCTCTCACTGTTGCGCTAGCTGTCACTGGATTCTTGACTTCAGGTCATTATTCAATTTCCTTCAAGTACTAATTCCTTAGATGTACAAAAAAAATATTTTTAATCCAGTAATACAGCTGGTGTAAAAATTGGGTTTTTTTTTCTATAGCCGAGGAAGTGTATAAAATTTGTATATTTTTTTTATATAACATATAGCATATATATAGACAAAAATATACATTTTTTCAGTTCTTATTTTGAGAGCGGTTTAGGTCGTATGTTTAAATGAAGCCTTCTTAGCATTTTTTTTTAATACAAGGGAAGATTTATTGTAGTGGTGAAGGTGATTTACAAGTAGTTGTCAGTGATAGGCTTTAATAATTAATTAGAGGTGTGGGCATTCTTTCAGTTTCTTCTTGGAAATGTTTAACAATATATTAGTAGTTGTATTTTCTGACATAACTTAAAGCTTTTAGTGTAGGGGCAAATGTTAGTTAAAAAATTGCTTTAGGCTCAATAACTCAGGTGTAGCTTTCTTGATTTTTTTGAGTCGGTCTCATTAGAATTAGTTTGTAATTCTGTCACTTCCTTAGGTGCCTTTGGATTAACGGGGCTGTCATCACTTTCTTGGATTGTCAATTACTTTAAGCAAGGGAGGACTGTTACTGAACAATTGGACTATACAAAGAGGCGGATGCAGGAACGAATGGCAGATGCTGCGGCGCAAGTGGGACAAAAGACTAAGGATGTTGGACAAGCAATCCAGAGCAAAGCTCAGGAAGGAAAAGAAGGTGGCAGGACTTAGATCTTACAGTTTATATCAAGATGGAAATAATAATGTGGAACATGTAGTTTAATTTAGTTGTTTTTTCCAGCTTTGTGAGGTGTAGTAGCGTGCAGTGTATTCTGTTGTGTTGTTAGTTTGTCTTCTGTGTTGTCTTGTTTTTTTTTAAAATGGGAACATTAGTTTGCCTTTCTGTGTTGTCTTTCTTTTTTCTTTCTTTTTCTTGTTTTTGAAAATGGGAACATTAGTTCGCCTCCTGTGTTGTGTCAAGCTATATATATCAATCTATTTATACTACACATTATCTATGAACGTGCGTGAGGACGTTAATAATGGCACATTAATAATGGGACGTTAATAATGGCACGTGATGGTTACGTGTATCTTACCGTTCACTTTTTTGTAGATGATATTTTTTGTGTATTAATCAGAACTCTTGTTGTCAATATTAATATTCCTATTGAAAATATAATATATAGTTGTTCATACAAGAAAATATATTGTAATAAATATAGTTTAATATTTAAGATGTTTGTTTTTGTGCTTTATTTATTAATTGTAAATATAAACATACTTAAAATTATTTTCACATAAATTTAAATGGATGTTGTTTTTTGTTTTTAGTTTCGGAAGACGAAAGTTGAATTCAAGGATAAAAATATACTTAGAAGTATATTAATTAGTATCATAATTTTTTCATGTATTACATTATTGTCAAAACTTTTATATATCATCTATGTGCATTACATAAGCTATTCGGCGGATCTAAGTTTTTTATCTAAGTCTTTTAGTAGCATGATAGGCATTTGTTTTTCCCAAAATTAATATATACGCAATGCAAGATCAATTTTAACTTAGTATATTATATATATGGTGATACTAAACTATGTAAGAATTAATAAACTTGACAACAAACATGTGTAGTAGAAGGCCATTTGGTATAAAGTACTTAAGTATTTTTTTTGGTAGTAATTGTTGTTATCATCTTTTGCTGAGTCAAAAACTGAAAAATATTTTATTTTTACCATAAAATTTCGCAATCAACCTTTTATTTAGTTGATCAATATGTTTATTTATGCTGGCTAAGATACCTTTTAAATTTCTATCAAATAATTTTCGCAAAATATGTTTTAATACAATGATAGAAATATTTAAATGCACTATTATTACGAAATCATCTTTTATTAGATGTTCTTCTTCATTTCCGACACGAAGCAAGAAGTCACCGAATAATGGATATGTTCTTACTTTATATTTCTTGTCACTTGAATTTTTTTCATTTGAGACCATAAGTCTAATCTGGCAGGCTAGTTTTTACAGTCTCTGCTTTCTTCGATTTTGGAACAATTAGTACTTGACAGAATTCACCTTTCAAATCGTTAATTTCTCACCAAACGGTTCATTGATATTCAACATATCTTCAGAACCCCGGGCAATTATTTCGATCGTTTTGACATTTAGCTATAAGTGCTTCATCCCATACTATCAATTTTGCTTTCCTTATAAATTTAGCAACATTACTCTGCTTTGATATATTTGTGCTGGTTATTTTAGTTGTTTGAAGAGGTATATCAAATCTAAAGTGAGTGACCTTATAATAAAATAGTTTATGGTACACCATTTGTTATTATTGCTAAAAGTATCATGCCCTCTTGATTGATATTTGCAAGTAATGCATCACATAGAAATATTATTTCGATTCCGTCGGAGTCATCTACAAAACATAATCTCGCTATAACAAAGTCGACTCTTTATAATATAGTCTTGAAAGCTTGTTCTTGTTCAGAATTTAACTTTGATTGTGCTTCAACAGACAATTGTATGGCCGTTTGATTCTTAATGTTACTAACCTTTTTTAGTTTGTGTTCTAACGCTCTTTTTTTATGGAATAAATTTATGTACTTTAAGATTATTTTTAACTTGAATAAGAATTTTACTCATATGATAAATTTAAAAAATAGTTAAAGTGGATTCTCTTGCTAAATAATAAATTAAAAGATTGATATGACATTTCACTTTTAGATATTTATGTCTGTAGAATCATTATTGGTTTTTAATATTACATGAAAAATTAATTAAGAAAATATTATTTGGTTAGAAAAATAGTTTAAATATAATATAAAAATACATTATCATGGATTTTTTTCTCAATTTCAACACTTTATGGAGTCCATTTAATATTAATTTTATATTTTTTTGCTATTGGACATTATGGAGTGGTAATGTATTGCCAGTACAAAGGATTCTTATAAAATTGACTTTGTTAAACATTTCTGCATCTTTTTAATAAGAATTTAATAGACAAAATTTTATTAATTTTAAAATCTTAAATAATAAAAATTAGCATAGAAGGTATTGTAGTCCAACTAATTGGTAATTGCAGTTATGTCCTTTCCCTATGATTTCTTCCGTTTAATATTTTAGGGCTATTTTGGTATATTAATATTGTATTTATGATTTTGTAATAATACATGCTCTCATTTTTCTAAATAAATTTGGAAAATATAATACATTCTCAAATTAAATTAGTAATAGGACATTAGAATACGTTTTCAAACTAAATTAATAACAGAATTTTTTAAGAAGTATATCCTAAAAGTAATAGGATTACATGACTAAATAATTACTACTTTTTCTAGCAGTGATTACTTCTATGCTAATGGTGATACTAATTGTAGAAATATTTGCCGTAGTAAATTATAAAAATAGAAAAGTATAATTTAATAACCAACTTTTAAATATATTACTTATCAATTTAAATTAAGAATGGCAAATAGTTTGGTATGAAAGAAAATATAGAGGCAAACCTGACATTGTATGATTAAAATATTAGGACAAAGAATACCAAAGTTATCGTGTAGTTTTATCATTAGAAAAAGTAGGATATAGATTATTCTTACGTTTATGCTTTTACATGATTTTGTGTTTTAGTTCATATTTTTAGATATTGTCGATGGTTTTCTCTTTTCGTTTTAAATATTTCATATGAAGTAAATTTTTAATTAACTTTAATTAGACAACTTAAGAAAGTAATTATACTAATATGATTCCTAAAGGTAATTATGTAGGATTCCTAACGTGTAGTATTATATCCTAAAACTAATAGAATTATAAGACTAATATCTAGAATTCCGGTTAAATCCTTCTATTATAAGTTATTATACTTAATATTATAAGGTTATTTTTGTAAACCGATATTATATTCATGCTTTTATAATAACTAGTCTCTATGTTCGTACGATGCACGAGGTATCTTGTGTCAAATATTACAAAACACATTCCAAAAGAATAGATTTTAAATCGCATAAATATTCTAAAATAACATGTTACTAAATCTTATTGAGGTTTTTTCGGTCCATGAATATGTGTGAAGTTCGATAATTAGTTCCTTAAAAAATCATAAAAGGGAAAAAGAATATAATATATAGAATCCAAACTAATTACCTCATTAACAAAAGTTTTGACACAGTCTAAGGATATAGAACTAAATATTCTAAGAATTATGTTTGTTGTAAAATTACTTAAAGAATGCAACAACATTTAATAATTATGGCCGCACTATGTAATGGCGAGTATACTGAAGTCATATCTGTCTTTGTTAAAAAGTTATTTAACAACGGAGAAAACAAAGAATAAAAAGTTATTTTGTCATTTTTGCCTTTCATGACATTACTTTTTTGTTGTACTGCACGCTATCTTATGTTAATTAGTATAAAATTTTATATTTAAATATTAAAAATTCTTAATCACATAAAAAATAAACATAAAATATTTTTTGCCCCTATAGAAATTCTTCAACTCCAATCCTAATCAATCCAATTTCTAGATTATAACTCCTTAAGCTGAAAAATTTAGTAACGATAAAGATATATAAAGCTAAAATATTAAATGAAAAGGAAAAATGTTGAGTAGTATGATATCTAAATTGTAATGGAACACGTTTTGCCACAATTATTTTCCCCGTTAGTTTTATTTGGGGAGACCAAAGATGCCCACTTTAACAAAAAAATAAGAGATATTCTATATTCAATAGTATAGATAAAGGGTAAAAGTACTCTTGCGCCAATCCTTTTATTGGAGTAGTATTTTTCAAGGGAAGAAGATCAATACAAAAAAAAAATATGCTAGGCACAGAAAGACTTATAAATATGATAGGTCTCTATAGTTATCGTAGAGCTTTACTTGGACTATAATCAATATTTTGTAGTGATAGCAGTTTTTGACTTTGTATATTAGATTGCAACTTGGACTTTAGAGTTAATGTTTTGTCATGATTCAACATCAAAAATTCCAAACCAGATTACCTCTATAAACTCTATTAAATTCATATATTCAACAACCATATACAAGAGCGTAAATATGCATAAAAATAGTGCCCAAATATTACAGAATATATTTAAATTTCACATAAGGGAAATATCCGATTTATACGTATTCTCAAATTTATACTTAGTTATGGTAAATTCATGTAACATGACAAAAAGAAGTAACTTGATATAAGCAATTTGAAGAGTATATAAGGGTCAAAGTTAAAGTATAAATTTTCTTTTATACAATATTATACATTATCTTAACAAAAGAAAATCTTAAAATACCAAATCTCTGCAACAAAGTCACAAAGTAAAAAAAGAAAAAGAAAAAGAGCATATATAGAAGAAAAAGAGACAGTAAAACTCCAAACACCATTGTCCAAATTAAAATATTTTCACGGACTTGTTTTGCAATAAGGTGCGGAGGTACATCTTTTACTTCAGAAAAAAAATACATGCTCAGTGCTTATCCCTAAAAGTAAACAAAAGAATAACATGAATCCGAAAATATCAACATATGAATCTGTGATCTTACTTTCAGTAGTAAATACGCTAATAGCAGTCTGCTATGTGAATTTGATCGGCGTAATTGCGCTTTGTTTCCCAAAGTTATTGATATTGAAGTATTCTTCTTCTGTTGTTCATGTGAGATTGGTATGGATTGGAACTTCAAGAGCAAATAGAATATATGTATTCTTGTATAGTCGAAGAATTTGGCCCACCAGCTACATATATCATAAGCCATATTTGATTTGCTTCATCGGCGAGAACAGGTGACGTATTTGTTGGCATTCCAAGTTTTATACTACTTGGATGCTAGAAATAAGTAATGTACAATTAATATAGCATTGTAATATCTTGAATATTACAATTACATCCATCTTTAACTGGCTTTGTTAAACAAATACTTTAGGTATTTAAGGGCATAAAAGTCTATCAATATTATAGGAGTATTCTAGTCGTTCAACATTTAGCATAAATTATTCGTGCTTTTATAATAATATAGATAGATATAGATAGATATATAGATATAGATATAGATATAGATAAATATAGATAGATAGATATATACTATATTAAAAGTAGGAATCTTTAAAGCTAAAAGTCAACCCCTCTGAATAGGGTCAAATTTGACCCTCAGCATCTCTACGCCAGTGGGTACGCCAAGTGAGTGTACGCCGATTAACGCAGTGGGTACGACGCGGCCGTGGGGACAAAAGCGACATCGTTTAGGACTCAGTGTCTTCACTAGGGAGACGTTACCTGTCTTTGTAACTTTTTGATTCTTTCGAGGAAGGTCTCTTATTATATAAAGGAGACCTTCACATTGTAAAAGGGGATCTGATCTAATACAACTCTCTGATTTTTCTGGCTTTCTCTCTCTATCTCTACTTCAAACAAACATATCTAATTGAGTTCATATTGTCACTTTGCAATACTAGATCTACAACGATATTATCATCTTTGCATCTCTAGGTTTATTATATTTGATTATGATTTACCCTTTTCCTACTTTTGATTGTTTTTTTAGCTTACAAAGTACATTGTTAACTTTTAAGCCAAACAATTTGGCACCGTCTGTGGGGATTTCGAGAATCAAAACCATAGTATCCACCTAGAGATCAACCAACTACCACTCTCTACACCACACAAAAACAGAAAATGGCCGAAAATAACACAAGATCGAAAGCGATATTGGGTGTCACTACTAATCTCCTTGGCCCTCTCAACGAGGCCAGTGACGATGGCATCCCGAATGCAACCCCTAACATCACACCGGGTGCAGAGATCTCACCTTCCCTATCCGAAGGTCTGACGATCTTGCACGAAAAAGGAGCTTCCACATCTGCGGCCACGAAAGCACCCTTAGCGGTCAAAGAGCTACTGGAAAGATGGCTAACAAGCACTTTAAGTGGCTTGGTTGAGAGGTCACCACAAAGTAACATCGGATGTACACCAACGGTAGGTACCACTGCTGCCGTGGGTGAACCGGAAGTTGCACCAGCGAATAACAAACCCATCGAGACACAGGCCAACGATGGCACGCTAACAGCCATCCTAAAGAAGATGGAAGAGATGGAAAATCAAAACAAGGCGCTTCGCGGTCAGATGAAGGAACATCAGGAGAGGGTCGACAAGATCCCCGGTGCTCCCAAGTTGCTATCAAAACGCGACGTGGGAAGGTTCGTTGAACAACCATACACTGAAGAAGCTGCCCCTCACTCCACCCCAAAAACCTTCAAGATGCCACCCTACTTGAGGGTATATGACGGAACCACAAACCCCGAGGATCATCTGATCCACTACGTCACCGCTGTGAAGGGCAACGACCTATCAAAAGAACAGGTATCGTCGGTACTGCTGAAGAAGTTTGGCGAGACGTTGACAGGAGGGGCCTTAACATGGTACTCTCAGCTACCGGCTAAGGCAATATCAACATTCGAGGAAATGGCGGATAAGTTCGTCACAGCCCATGCAGGCGCGAAGAAAGCGGAGGCCAGGGTCAATGACATCTTCACCGTCAGGCAAACCACAGAAGAGGGACTCAGGGACTTCCTGGCAAGGTTTAACAGGGTAAGGATGACTCTGCCAAATCGGAAGGTATGGCAGTCGCCGCTTTCCAGAACGGGCTAAGCAGGGATGGTTCGAGGGCAACCAAGAAGCTGCTGAGCCGCCTATCCCCCTACCACATGGGAGGAAATCCACAACGCCTATTGCGTCGAGGTACGAGCGGACGAGGACAATCTTAATGGGCCGACCCAACGACTAAGAGCGATACACTCAGAAATGAGGAGAGATCGACGGAACGAAGGACGACGAGAACAACTCCCCCGCTCCAATAGAGATCGACATCAGCCATATACCAAATCCTCCCATCCGCCACCAAGGCACACAGACGCGCTACATCGACACGTCGCCCCACTCCGAAACGAAAGAGCTACGCCCTCTTTATTAACCGCCCATAACTTTTGTGTATCTCCCTCAGAAATAGTGTACGCACAGGAGAAGCTGGGCACCAAGGTGCAGTGGCCGCAAAAGATGAAATCAGACCCTGCCACATGGAAATCAAACGCCTTATGTGAGTTCCATCAGGAACGGGGAAACAAAACTGAAGACTGCATAGGCCTACGGCAAGAGGTGGTCAGGATGCTGAACCAGGGATACCTGAGGGAGTTACTCAGTGACAAAGGGAAAATCAACTTTGCACGCGGACGAGAACAACCCCACGGGCCGCCGAAGCCACCTTCCCCAGCGCGCACGATAAACATGATCGTCGGAGGCGGCGACGAGTTAGTGATCAATCACGTCAAGTTCACCACCACACACAGGCTAAAGCGGACCATCGCCCATGAACGATATGACGACTTCGAAGATAGTATCACCTTCGATAAGTCTGATGCCGACGGTTTGTCTTTCCCTCATTATGATGCTTTAGTTATCACTTTACGTATCGCTGATACGGATGTTAAAAGAGTCATGATCGATGACGGAAGTGGAGCCTGTATTATCCACCCAAGGGTCCTCGTACAAATGGGACTCGAGGATAGGGTAATACCGCGCTGCATAACACTAACCGATTTTAACAATGCAGTGGAACGGACGTCCGGAGAAATAGCTCTGCCCGTCTTAGCGGGAGAAGTCACGCTGGAAACAACTTTCCACGTGATGAACCAAGAAACGGCGTACAACGTCATCATAGGACGCCCGTGGATACACGCCATGCGAGCAGTCCCTTCAAGCCTCTACCAAGTGATCAAATTCTCTACCCCATGGGGAGTATTCAGTATTCGAGGCGAGCCACGCACCGCACAAGAATACTACAAAATAGCCCAAGACTGCGCCCACACCCAACAGCTAAAGGGGGCGAGCGCGGAGGCATAGCAATTAGCCGTGTCGGGGACTAAGGTCAACCCGACAGCGGATGCCATCAAAGAACCCGACGTCGTGGAGGCCTGTAAAGCAACGGTCGAAGATCTCGACCCAGTCCAATTGGACGAAACCGATCTTACGAAGAAGGCCTATGTCGGGCACGGTCTCGCCGACCCAAGTAAGTATTGTGAATTCTTAACTAACCATGCAGATTTGTTCGCCTTTTCCCATTCAGATATGCCGGGAATCCCGCGAGACATCGTCATCCACAAGCTGAATGTCGATCCACTACATCCGCCCGTGCGGCAGATGAGGAGAAAATTCAACGCCGCTATCAATGAAGCGGTCAGTAAGGAAGTAGACGAGTTACTGGCCAACGGCTCCATCAGAGAATCAAAGTACCCCCAGTGGGTCGCCAATGTCGTCATGGTCAAAAAGAAAAACGGGAAGTGGAGAATGTGTGTGGATTTCACTGATCTGAACAAAGCATGCACAAAGGATTCATTCCCACTACCCCACATCGACCAACTGATCGACGCCACTGCAGTACATGAACTACTGAGCTTCCTAGATGCCTACTCCGGCTACAGTCAAATCATGATGGCCGAGGAGGACCAAGAGAAGACAACTTTCATCACCCACCAAGGGACTTACTGCTACAAGGTAATGCCCTTCGGGCTCAAAAATGCAGGGGCTACGTACCAGAGACTGGTCACCAAAATGTTCAAAGAGCAGCTCGGTAAGACTATGGAAGTCTATATCGACGACATGCTGGTAAAGTCGACAAGAAAAGAGGACCACATCGACCATCTGAAAGAAACCTTCGAGATATTGAGAAGGTACGAGATGAAACTGAACCCCGAGAAATGCGCCTTCGGCGTGGCAATAGGAAAATTCTTAGGGTTTCTTGGATCACAACGAGGTATCGAAGTCAATCCAGATCAGATCAAGGCGATAGATGCGATACCCGAGATACTGAACCGCAAAACGCAGGTGCAAAAGCTGACGGGGCGAATAGCCGCCTTGTCTAGGTTCATCTCACGGTCCTCCGACAGATGCCATAAGGTTTTTCAATGTGCTGAGAAAGGGCAATGGGCTACAGTGGAATGAGGAATGCGTCGAGGCCTTAAGGAAATTGAAAGCATACCTATCTTCGCCGCCACTGCTAGCCAAAGCAAATCCAGGCGAGCCACTGCTGGTATATTTGGCCGTATTCGAGGTCGCCGTCAGCGCAGTCCTAGTTCATGAAAACGAAGGTACACAATCTCTTATTTACTATATTAGCAAAACCTTAGTGGACGCCGAAACATGGTATCCACACCTTGAAAAATTAGCTTTGGCACTGGTCGTAGCTTCACGGAAGCTCCGACCCTATTTCCAATGCCACCCCATAAAAGTAGTGACGACCTTCCCCTTGAGAAGTATCCTACACAAGCCTGAGTTATCAGGCAGACTCGCCAGATGGGCCATAGAGCTCAGTGAGCACGATATCTCATATCATCCAAGAAACGCCATCAAGTCGCAAGTACTTGCCGACTTCATAGCCGACTTCAGCGCAGAGATACTACCAGAGGCGGAATTAGAGGCACGCCGTGCCCCTTCCAACGTCGACCCATGGACTCTTTACACTGATGGCGCCGCTAACGCCTCGGGATCGGGACTGGGACTCGTTCTCGAGGTCCCCACGGGCGAAACAATTTGCCAGTCCATACGATGCCCCGAGATGACTAACAATGAAGCCGAGTACAAGGCTGTTATTGCAGGTTTGAAACTAGCCATCAAGTATGGAGCTCGACGACTCGTTCTCCATTGCGACTCTCAACTAGTGGTGAACCAGGTCACCGGGACTTACCAAATCAAGGAGCAGAGGTTGCAAAAATACCAGTCATAGATCCACAGGTTAATGACCGAGTTCGACGAGTGCCGCTTCGAACAAGTTTCGAGAGCACAGAACGTTGAAGTAGACGGCCTAGCAAAACTGGCCGCAGCCACTAAAAACTTCAACAAAGAAAGCGTGGTCACCCTCCATTCAGCCATTGATCACACTGAGGTACTCTCTTTAAATTTGACTTGGGACTGGCGCAACCAATTTGTATCCTATCTGCAGGATGGAACACTCCCCCTCGACAAAAAAGAAGCCAAGAAGCTCCGCGTACAGGCCGCCCGATATTGCCTGATAAACCACGAGCTCTACAAAAGGACGTTTGGCGGACCCCTGGCCAAGTGTCTAGGGCCGCAACAAACGCGTCCAGTGCTCGAAGAGGTACATGAAGGTCATTGCGGTGCCCAAACGGGCAACCGCGCCCTTGTGCGCTGCATAATACGAGCCGGCTAATATTGGCCCACTATGAAGAAAGACGCAGCGAATATGTTCGCTGATGCGAACAATGCCAAAAGTATGCCCCCATGATACACCAACCAGGAGAACCACTTCACTCGGTCACTTCCCCATGGCCCTTCATCAAATGGGGAATGGACATAGTCAGTCCCCTACCAGCGGGACGAGGAAAGGTACGATTTCTATTAGTTTTAACTGACTATTTTTCCAAGTGGGTGGAAGCAGGAGCGTACGCCCAAATACGCGAACAAGAAGTGATCGCCTTCATATGGAAAAATATTATATGCCGCTTCGGCATCCCCAAAGAAATCAGTTGTGACACGGACGACAGTTCATCGGTCAAAAAACGACTGAATTCTTCGAGAAATGGCGCATCAAGAGGATACTTTCCACGCCATATCACCCTGCCGCCAACGGCCAAGCAAAATCCTCCAACAAAACAATATTAAACATACTAAAGAAGAAACTCGAGGACGCCAAAGGGCTATGGCCCGAGCTGCTACCCGAAGTGTTGTGGGCACACAGGACCACACCTAAATCCAGCACGGGGGAAACACCGTACTCGCTGGTCTACAGAACCGACGCAGTCATTTCGAGGTCGGCGAACCAAGCCTAAGATATTCACGCACCAGTGGAACAGAAAACGATACAAACAGGCTCCAAGACCTCGACGAAGCTGAGGAAAGGAGAGAAATGGCCCATATCAGAATGGCGGCCCAAAAGCAACAAGTCGAAAGATACTACAACAAGAGGGCCAAAATAAGACCACTCAAGGTGGGAGATTATGTCCTTTAAGCCAAGACATTGGCATCCAAAGACCCAAGTGAAGGGAAACTGGGCACCAACTGGGAAGGACCCTACAAAATCACAGCAGTAGCCAGCAAAGGCGCATTCCAGTTGGAAACAATGGAAGGGAAAACGCTCCAAAACAACTGGAACGTTACTCACCTCAAGTATTTCCACTTCTGAAAGGCGTCTCCCGAGTCGTACTCTTTTTCCCTTACCCGAGTTTTGTCCCAATTGGGTTTTCTCGGGGAGGTTTTTAACGAGGCGGCGGAGGGGACACTTAGAGATATTTGCGAAACAAGTTTATCATATCAACCTCTCCTTACGACCTCCAGGCCGACATGATAAAGGGACTGGACTAGCTTGATCTCCAATGTATGAAAGGCTACGGCCATCTCCAATGTACGAAAGGTTACGGCCATCTCCAATGTACGAAAGGTTACGGCCATCTCCAATGTATGAAAGGCTACGACCATCTCCAATGTATGAAAGGCTACGACCATCTCCAATGTATGAAAGGCTACGGCCATCTCCAATGTATGAAAGGCTACGACCATCTGCAATGTATGAACGGCTACGGCCATCTCCAATGTATGAACGGCTACGGCCATCTCAACGCATAAAAGGCCACGGCCATCTCCAACAACATTATGGCTAAGGCCATCAACGATATAATGGCTAAGGCCATCGACGCTGATAAGTCGACCCAGCTCGACTATGACGGCAAGTAACTCGACGACAGTCGAAGTTACGCACATGGCCAAGGCCATCAACGATATAATGGCTAAGGCTATCGACGCCGATAAGTCGACCCAGCTCGACTACGACGGCAAGTAACTCGACGACAGTCGAAGTTACGCACATGGCCAAGGCCATCAACGATATAATGGCTAAGGCCATCGACACTGATAAGTCGACCCAGCTCGACTATGACGTCAAATAACTCGACGACAGTCGAAGTCACGTACATGGCTAAGGCCATAGACGATATAATGGCTAAGGCCATCGACGCCGATAAGTCGACCCAGCTCGACTATGACGGCAAATAACTCGACGACAGTCGAAGTCACGTACATGGCTAAGGTCATAAATGATATTATGGCGAAAGCCATCGACGCCGATAAGTCGACCCAGCTCGACGACGACGGCAAGTAACTCGATGACAGTCGAAGTTACGCACATGGCTAAGGCCATCAACGGTATAATGGCTAAGGCCATCGACGCCGATAAGTCGACCCAGCTCGACTATGACAGCGAGTAACTCGACGATAGTCGAAGTTGCGCACATAGCTAAGGCCATCAACCATATTAAGGCCGAAAATAAAAGGTACAAAAAGAAAAGAATAACAGCAAAAGTATAACTTCCATTATCATCCAAAAATACATGTACAAAGGGACCCATTTACGTCTCCAAACACAGCAAAACAAAATGAATACAAGTCCTAAGGGGCTTTGCCATTCTGCTCACTGCCCCCCGTCGGACCGCCATCTCGTCCACCGCCGTCCTCGGCCTGATAGGCCGCAGAGATCCAAGATCCAGATTCTAGACGGTTGACGTCTTCGGAGTTATAGCCCGCCCAGTCTGGGGAATCAGAACTATACCCACAAGCTTCACGGGCGGCACGGGCTATGCGCCGTTGCTCTTGAACCTCCGCCTCAGTAGCTCGACCCGCAGCTAAGAACTCCTCGAATACGACCAATCTGGCCTCGGCGTACACCCACATGTCATGCGCCATACGATGCACATCCTCATCAGGCCTTGGTGCAGCAGTCCGCTTGAGGACTTCAATCTCAGCCGCCTTGGCATCGAGTTCGGTGGTCATAGCGGCAACCTTGATCCGCAAATCAGCAGCTTCCGCCGCTACCCCACGGCCAACCTCCAACTCTTCTTCCTTAGACTGGAGAAGAGTCTCCAGCTCAATGTTCCGAGCCAGGGCGCTCATCAGCTGCTCGTCGATCTGCCCCAACTCGGCCACCCTCCGTTTCAGCTGGGCCTCCGATTGCTCCAAACCCTCACGGAAAACCCGAAATTCCGGGTCCTGCTTGAGTAGGTCCGCCAGCGCCTGATGCTTGACGCGGCACCGCCGATATTTCTTTACCACCTTGTTAAAGGTGGCTGCCTTCCTTTGCGCTCGCTGCCCCCTCTCTACCTCCAAGATGAGAGTCTAAAAAAGAGGAAAAGGAGGAAAGGCAAGTCAGTATGCATCAAAATTTACTTTACGGTACATGAAGAAAATCGAAAAATACCTGCAAGGCCGCGCCGGCAACCCTCCGGGATAGTTCCCCGTCGCTAACCCCTTTTAACATTTCATGCTCAGCGGCCGCACATAGCAGGGTCATATCCGTTGCGGCCTGCTCGCTGTGTTGCAACAGGTTATACCCTCCTGGGATCAGAATTCGGCAGTTGGATCTACCTGTCGTCATCCCCACACGGGCCGGACCCCGCGTTAACGCATCTGCATCCGCCTGGGCGGCCTTAGGGCCCACCCTCTCGGTATCATCGCCCGCTTCTCCAACGGCAGCCGACGAGCCGCTCTCCAGAATGCGTGTTGGGCTGGCGCCGAGAACCGCCCCCCCTTCGGGAGCCGACCTCCCGGAACGGATGGCATCTGCCATAAAAACTGGCCTTGACTCCCGATGGGGCTCGCTCGCCCCCTCGTCTTCTGTGGCTATCCCCTTGCCGGTTATCAATCAA
Organism: Nicotiana attenuata; assembly: GCF_001879085.1. Classification (NCBI taxonomy): domain Eukaryota; kingdom Viridiplantae; phylum Streptophyta; class Magnoliopsida; order Solanales; family Solanaceae; genus Nicotiana; species Nicotiana attenuata. The sequence goes on along the minus strand of NC_031995.1, from coordinate 57,425,724 downwards.
CGTCTTTTCCTT
>NC_031995.1:57378357-57418561 GCF_001879085.1 Nicotiana attenuata | reverse complement strand
AGGATCACGCCTGCGCTTTATCCTTGTTGTCTGAGTCAACTTTCCTTTTGTAAAGGCTATGACGCTCCATCGAGAAGCGTTTACCAAGTCTCGAGCTGAGCTTTCTCGATGTGAAGCCGAGCTCAAGAAGCTCTCGGAAGATAGGGACGGCCTTAAGATCCTCTATGTCAAAAAGGAGGGGGAGATCAGCAATCTTCGAGCGGAACTGGAGAAGGCTCGTCAAGAACAGACCGAGCTTGTTGAAAAGGTAATATACCCTTTGAAGTTTTGTTATGCATTTGTCCGATCAGTCGGCTAACACTTCAACTTTGCAGGCTCAACAAAAGGGCGAGCTATTGGAGCAACTCCGAGAGGAGCTCAAGATGAAGGAGGCCGAAACCCTAGGGTGGAGACAAGGCATGGACCGTCTCGCCTCGAAGAAAGATACTCTTCGGGAGCAGCTGGCTTCAATTGAACGCCAACTTCAGAGTGTAAAAGGAGGAAAGCCTGGCTCGAAGCCGCAGAATCGAGGAGCTCGAAGCTAAATCTGCTGCAGAGCTTGCCAAGGCCAAATCTGACGCAGAGGCATTTGTATCTTCCTACCAAGCTGACGCTGAAGCAGCTAACACCCGGGCAAAGGAGATCTCTGCTGCGCCCGAATTTAAGCTATCATGTGCACTCGACCACGCCAGGCGACAGTCCCGGAGAGAAACCCTCGAGGAGGTGCACGCTCGCGGCTTCGACCTCTCAGCCAACATTGAAAAAGAAAAGACTTTGGAAGAATAGGCTTCCGCATTGCTTTATGATGACGAGGATTCAGCAAGTGGCTCCGAGAGCGGAGGAGACGAAGATGAAGTCCCCGAGGAGGAGGTTCCCGAAGACGCGGCTCCCGAAGATGGAGCTGCCGAAGATGTGGCCCCGGAGTAGATCTAGGTTTCTTTATTATATATTTGTGCTTTTGTGCAAGGACCCCTCGTGGGTATTGTAAAATATCTCTTGTAAGCACCTCTTATAAATATAAAAGGATCTCTTTGCTTCATCTTCGATAATTCCGTCTCGTCTTCATTTGATGTTATAACTTTAATGATCAGTCCGAGTATTGGCCTAAACTCAGAATATAATAAACCCTTAGGTTTTTTATTGATCAATGGGCGATCTTTATAATAGGATACATCTTAAGGTTTTTGTTAATCCTCGAGCTAAGCTTAAGTTGATTTGACGCGAGCTTGGGATGGTGGGACTCCTGAGTCCGGGTTGAGTGAGAGCAATGTCTCGAACCCTATATGCTTCAGCCCTTAGGCTCTTTTACATCGGCCCTTAGGCTCTTTTAGGTTGGCCCTTAGGCTCTTTTAATTTGGGCCAATTCGGCCTCTAAAATGGCTATAATTTTTCCCTCTTTTCGGCTAAAAGACTTAGTGAAAATTTATCTATGCCTTAGCATGTGTTTTTTGTACTCGTTGGGTTTTTTTGAAGGTTCGGCGGATCTGAACCTTATTAGTAATTTGTTTGTGTAAACATAATCGAATACCTCTTGAGGTTTTTTTTTTCGAAGGCTGATGTTGGCCTTTAAATTATTCGAGGGCTGATTTTATTGAAGCCCTTTATCTTTTGCTTTTGCCGAAGGTAGCCTGATTTAACCAGTTTTTTCAAAGTGTTCGAAGGCCTTTGATTTATGTCCGAAGTCGGACGTTCCGAGCCGCAATATTTCGGTCTTAGCCTTTTTATATGACCGTAGTCTTTTTATATGACCGTAGTCTTTAATATGGCCGTAGCCTTCGGGTATGTGTCTTGGACTTGTTTCCGGATAACCTGATAACAACACGATAGGGGATTCAAGAATTACTAAAGAAAAACAAGAAAATCAAGAAACGTGCGGAAGCTAAAAAAATAAAGAAACAAAAAAGGACGGAAAATTAAAGATAGATTGAATTCAAGAAAGAGTTTCTTGAATTCAAGAAGTATATTCTTGAAGTTGAATCCTAACAACAACAATTAGCTAATAAAGAACTAATCGCCTTTGGTAGAGAATTAAAAACAAGAGATAGATTATGAAACCCGACCCTTTAGAATAACAAGAACAACAATAAGCCTAAGCTTATCACCTTTCTTGAATACCTAGAAGTGATCTAAGATTTCGAAAGAGTTTAATCTTACCACCTTAAGTTGAGTCTTGAAGGTTGAAGAATAAATCCAAAAGTAGCCACACACAAGAGTGCAAGAAAAATCTCATAATTTTTATTGATAATAGTCTGAATAATCTAAGTCTAAAAACAAAGAAGACACCCCTTTATACAGAGAGGGGGTCACGAAATTGTACCTAAAAAACAAGGAAATAAAGTCCTAAACTACTTTGGACAACAACTCCAACTACCTTAGGAAAAGAAAAATGCTAGGAAGCAAAAACCAAGTCATTCTTGGAAAGTAATTCCAAAAATCTTAGAAAAAGAAAAACATAACCTTAACTAACTAGGAAAGCAATAAATATAGTCCCATAATATATGGAAATAAGTTTCAAACCAATCTTGGATAGAATATTGAAAATCTTGGAAATCTTGAAGGAAATTTGCAAGCAACTTGGCACCAACTTGCACTCAACATCTAGCACGACTATTGTACAATTCATGGACATCAAGTAAGTCCTTTTTATGATATAAAAATGTGGCTTTATGTAGGACTTCATGTGCTGCAAGTTTGGACACATTTTAGGTGCTAAATTTGTCCAATAGTGGCTTGATTTGAACCTTCTTCGAAGGATGTTTCTTCGGATCTAATCCACCTCTTATTGGACATGAATTTGGGCCATAAAATAATTATTATACCTAGATAACCCATATACTTTATCCTTAAGCTCTTCCTCCCAACTAACAAATTCTTTGATTGTTCCTGAAATCTAATGATCTTATTTTGTAACTTTTTAGCTTGAGATCTTATTAAAGGCCCTCTTAGAGATTCCAGAGCTTCATCCTTGTCCTTGAATAGATTTGAGCTTCCTAGGATGCTATCATTCCCCTCTTATTGAAGAAAATTCATCCTCGATTTCGACCTTTCAAGAACACGAAGACAGGCACTAGAAAATGGCATCCATTAATCTGAAAAAATGGTAAGAATAAAATAAGATAGTGACCATGTGTCCACTTAACCCAATTAAGCCTAATAGGCGTAAATACTCCTTTGTAAAGCATATGAACATCATCATCCCAATAAAATTTATGCCTACTTAGATTTGTCTCATAAAAACCTCTCTTAAGGTAGTCAAAAGAAGTGCATGACAATGAAATTACAAAAGATTGATCACGCATCCATTTAAAATAAGTATCTCTACCACATTTATCAAATAAGACACTTTTATGATATAGCCAAGTATCAATTAAAAATATCATGGATTCTTCTACATATAAGCTATTCAAAGAAGCGCATAAATTCTCAAGAAGGTTAGAAGAACCCATAATTCCCAAAATAAAAGTTTCAATATATTCAAGCTCATGATTATAACTTTTCCGAATAATATTCTCAACATCAAAGGATTCTAAAAAATTGCTCCAACTGTCACAGAAAGAGTCATAGATAAGCTCATGAAAGAGTATTTGATCACTAACGTCACAATAATCATGCATAGCCTCTTTACTAGTAGAAAACACTTTTATAGGCTCACAATCAACATGACTAGAAGAGTGACTCCCCATCACACAACAAAAATCACACTCTAGCAATTTATCACATGAAAACTCATTAGACACTTGAATAAGAGAAGAAGAAATATTTAACTCATTCACAAGCCTCTTCTCATAAAATTCAAGCCTCTTTCCACCACGTTGGAATATATAATCATCTAGGTCATACTCAATCTCAAAAGGAAGCAAATTACTCTTGTAGTTGAACTTAGATATTACAGTTAATGACTTGTTGTGCATCAAAATATCATCATCCACAAAAATTATAAAGTCACCAACATAAGAATTAAGATTATAGTTCATTACCTACAAAAATACCTTAGGTGTTCTAGAAAGGCCAAGAATGCGAATAAACCAATTATACATACCATACTTGGACTTATTTACTAATGGAACAACATCACCTTGTAGTCTTTTATGCAATGATTCCAGCTTAGCAATCGCTTTAGGGAACTCCATGCCATAAACCTGTAAATAAGAATCAAAGTAGTCAAAAAATTCGATAACAAAGAATTTAACCAAACTTTTATCTTCCACCATCCAACAAGAATTGATTTCGCCAAAATCATGTTGGAATCCAATTGGATCATTTGCCACCATCTCCTTTGTCTCACCTATCCTTTTAGAAGGTTTTTCAACACGTGGCTGCACAAAAATACAAGAACTAAAACAAGAAAGAGTTAATGGGTTAGGAAGTAAAGAACATATTTTCTTACTTACACTCTCTTTGGCTTTTATCTCAAGACTAACTTTTTCCTCACCCTTAGCCTCTTTTCTCTCACTAAAGTTTTCTTCTTTTTCTTCACTCAAACCCTCTTGTTTTTCTCTCTCTACCTCATAGACTTTTTTTATCTCATTGCCTTCTCTCCTTTCTTTTCCCTCAAGCTCACTCTTTTTCTCACTTGACATCCAATTCTCTCCACTCAACAAATGCCTCTCATTTTTCCTCTCTTGGGATGTCGACATGCATTCCCTTACTCCTCTCATTCTTTTCTCTCACATATTTTTCCATATTTTCTTTAACAGTCTTTTCATCTTCACAAATTTCTGAGGGAGTCAAAGGCCGAAGAATGAGTTTCTTCCGTTAATCTCAAAATAGTATCTATTTTTTTCCATGCTATATGAAGCTCTTCTGTAAACATACCATGGCTTTCCCAACAAGATATGATAATTATTCATAGGAATCACATCACACCAGATCGCATCCTGATACCTTCCAATAGAGAATAGTAATAACACTCTTTTATCTACCTTTACCCCTCTTAACATGTAGGGTTCAATATGCTCAACATAAGACAAGTTCAATTTCTCAACCATATAAGTGCTAATGAGTTATAGCCAAACTCTTTATCAATTCTAAGGGCACAAATTACAGACATCACTTTAGCTCTTGTTTGAAAAATAGCTTTACCATTGTCATCCTTCCATTCGGCATACTGTAAGTTCCACTTTTCAAGTTGTTGAGTCCTAGCTCGCCTCCTTTCACAGTAACGACCTGTTTTAAACATCTTGAACAAAGATTAGAAGAATTATGTCTCTCTCAAATTTGGCTTTTTCCTTCTAATATTCTCACCTCTCTTGCCTTTTTCCACTCAATGCAACTCTTGGTCGTTAATCTTTTGATTTATTAATAAATCTAACAAGTCACAACCTGCAGTGATAAGAATAAGGAGTTAGAAAAAGAAAAGGAAAGTGAGAGACCAAACCTAGAAAGAATAGGAATTGGTTAGTGTTAAAAGAAAAAAGGAAAGAATTTAAGACACCCAAAACCCACAAGAATAAGGAAAGAAGTTACCTTAATCTTCAAGAACTAGGATCCCCTCTTCTTGTTTCCTTTCTTGACTTAGAAACCAAATAATACTTGAATTCTAAAAATAGTAATGAGCAATAAAACTTTTTTTTGGGGCTGATTTTTGTTTTTTTTTAGTTTTTTTTTTTTGGTTTTTTTGTTTTTGTTCGTTTTTTGCTCAAGAACCTCCAAGACTATCAAGATTGAAATTTTTATTAGCCTATGCTCTGATACCACTTGATAACAACACGATAGGGGATTCAAGTATTACTAAAGAAAAACAAAAAAATCAAGAAACGTGCGGAAGCTAAAAAAAATAAAGAAACAAAAAAGGATGGAAAATTAAGATAGATTGAATTCAAGAAAGAGTTTCTTGAATTCAAGAAGTCTATTCTTGAATTTGAATCCTAACAACAACAAGTAGCTAACAAAGAACTAATCGCTTTTGGTAGAGAATTAAAAACAAGAGATAGATTGTGAAACTCGACCCTTTAGAATAACAAGAACAATTTAAGCCTAAACTTATCACCTTTCTTGAATACCTAAAACTGATCTAATATTTCGAAAGAGTTTAATCTTACCATCTTAAGTTGAGTCTTGAAGGTTGAAGAATAAATCCAAGAGTAGCCACACACAAGAGTGCAAGAAAAATCTCACAATTTTTATTGATAATAGTCTGATAATCTAAGTCTAAAAACAAAGAAGACACCCCTTTATATAGAGAGGGGGTCACGAAATTGTACCTAAAAAAACAAGGAATTAAAGTCCTAAACTACTTTGGACAACAACTCCAACTACCTTAGGAAAAGGAAAATGCTGGAAGCAAAAACCAAGTCATTCTTGGAAAGTAATTCCAAAAATCTTAGAAAAAGGAAAACATAACCTTAACTAACTAGGAAAGAAATAAAAATAGTCCCATAATATATGGAAATAAGTCTCAAAACCAATCTTGGATAGAATCTTGAAAATCTTGGAAATCCTGAAGGAAATATGCAAGCAACTTGGCACCAACTTGCACTCAACATCTAGCACGACTATTGCACCATTCTTGGACGTCAAGTAAGTCTTTTTTATACTATAAAAACGTGGCTTTATGTAGGACATCATGGGCTACAAGTTTGGACACATTTTAGGTGCTAAATTGGTCCAATAGTGGCTTGATTTGAACCTTCTTCAGAGGATGTTTCTTGGGATCTAATCCACCTCTTATTGGACATGAATTTGGGCCATAAAATTATTATTACACCTAGATAACCCATATCCTTTATCCTTAAGCTCTTCCTCCTAACTAACAAATTCTTTTATCGTTCCTGAAGTCCAATGACCTTATTTTGCAACATTTTAGCTTGAGATTTGATAAAGGCCCTCTTAGAGATTCCAAAGCTTCATCCTTGTCCTTGAATAGATTTGAGCTTCCTAGGATGCTATCATAACCTTTCGAACTAGTCCCTGAGTATGATGGCATTGGCCGTTATATCGAGGGGATGCCTCTTTGATGTCTTATGAGTTCGAGTTTTTGATGACTCGGATGTGTTGACTATTGATGACAGTCCCCGATTATTTGAGGTGTATTTACGTTCTGTCCCTTGGGCCGTTTCTCGTAAAATTGTAAGTGTAGAGCTCATATAATAGTAGACTTCTTCGGGACACAAACTGTTTTGATATAGAAGGAATGCTTCTTTGAGTAATTGATACATGCGTACATGTTTTGCCGTCGGGGCTCGACTATTCTATATGGACATGGTTCATCTGACCGTTTGGCCCATTACAAAGTTCTCCTATCGAGGCCCTCTTAGACATGAAGTATTTTCCTCGAAAATATGACCTCCGAGGGTGATGCCCCCCAGTATTCGATGTCGATTGACAAGAAGCCTTGGATACTGTTGAGTTCTCCTTACGTAGCATATAGTTGTTGCCTCATTAAAAACCTTGCCGGTAAAACCTATTTGGGACAAAATCCGATCTAAGGGAAAAAGAGTGCAACGCATGCTTTAAAAGGTGCCTTCGATAGCTTCGATCGAACACCTGCAATGGGTTAGATTCAAATTCAAATGGACGAAAAGAGAAAGTCATACCTTAGCAATAGTATCTCTTGAGTAGTGATACGTTCCAATTGTTTGGCAGTTGTTCGCCTTCCATTGTGCTAAGTTTGTAAGATCCTTTTACCGACAATTCCGAGGACTCAGTACGGTCCTTCCCAGTTCGGGCCTAGTTTCCCTTCATTCGGGTCTCGAGTATTGAGGGTGACCTTTCATACAACTAAGTCCCCGATTCCAAAGTGTCGAATATTGGTCCTTCTATTGTAGTATCTCTCGATTCTTTATTTCTGTGCTGCCATCCGAACAAGTGCTGCCTCTCGTTTTTCATCTAATAGCTCGAGGCTAGTAATCATAGCCTCGTGATTTGACTCCTCCGATGCATGTCGAAACCTAGCGTAGGTTTCTCCGACCTCGACAGGGATAAGGGCCTCGGAGCCATGTACTAAAGAAAACGAAGTAGCTCCCGTGCTAGACTTCGATGTTGTTCGATACGCCCAAAGGACCTCGGGTAGAACTTCTCTCCATTTTCCCTTTGCATCGTCCAACCTTTTCTTTAGGTTTTGAATGATAGTTTTGTTTGTGGACTCAGCCTGTCCATTTCCAGTTGGGTGGTACGGTGTTGACAATATCCTCTTTATTTTATGTGCTTCGAGGAATTCCGTGACCTTCGTGCCGACGAATTGCTTTCCATTGTCACATACAATCTCGGCAGGCATCCCGAACTGACATATGATGTGGTTCCAAATGAAGTCAACAACTTCCTTTTATCTGACCTTCTCGAAGGCCTGTGTTTCCACCCATTTAGAAAAATAATCAGTCATAAACAAAATAAATTTGGCTTTACCTGGGGCCGTTAGTAGAGGGCCGACTATGTCCATTCCCCATTTCATGAAAGGCCACGGGGTTAGGACCGACTGGAGTTGTTCCCCATTCCCCATTTGGCACTTATCACATTTTTTGACAAACTCCTTAGTATATTTCTCCATGCTGTCCCAGTAATACCCTGCTTTGATAATTTTTGCGAATTAAAGACTTGGCGCCGGAGTGATTCCCACAAGTACCTTCGTGGATTTCTCGTAGAACGTAATTGGTGTCCCCCGGCCCTAAGCATACCGCTAATGGTCCATCGAACGTTCTCCTGTACAATGTTCCATCTTCATCTAATGCGAACCTAGCAGCCTTGGTTCGTAGGGCCCTCGATTCTTTGTGATCCGATGGGAGTTTTCTATTTTTCAAATAATCGATGTGCTTATTCCTCCAATCCCAAGTCAGGCTTGTAGAATTTATCTCGGCATGACCCTCTTCAACCACAGACCTCGATAATATGAAGATAGTCCCCGAGATGATATCATCTTCTTCAACCGAGGATCCAAGGTTAGAAAGTGCATCGGCCTCACTATTTTGTTCTCGAGGCACGTGATCCAAAGTCCACTTCTTGAAGCGATGTAGAGTTACTTGTAGCTTATCCAAGTAACGGTGCATCCTATCCTCTCGAACCTCAAAACTCTTGTTTACTTGGTTTACCGCCAACAATGCATCTAACTTGGCTTCAATGACTTCTGCTCCCAAGCTCTTAGCTAGCTCGAGACCTACAATCATGGCCTCATACTCGGCCTCATTATTGATCAACCTAGAAGTTTTGATAGATTGTCTAATGGTGCCACCCGTAGGTGGATTTAAGATGATGCCAAGCCCGGACCCTTTTACGTTCGAGGCACCGTCCGTGAAAAAGGTCCATACCCTCAATGATGTACCCGATCTTAGCAGGAGTTCTTTCTCCACTTCGGGTACGAGGGTCGGCGTAAAATCGGCCACGAAGTCAGCTAGGATTTGCGACTTGACGGCCGTTCGGGGTTGATACTCGATACCGTACCCACTAAGTTCGATGGCCGATTTGGCCAACCGACCCGATAGCTCGGGCTTATGCAAAACATTTCGAAGGGGGTAAGTTGTTAATACGCATATGGGATGGCATTGAAAATATGGTTTTAGCTTTCTAGATGCGCTTATCAATGCAAGTGCTAATTTTTTTAAGTGAGGGTATCTAGTTTCAGCATCTCCTAGAGTTCGGCTTACATAATAAACAGTAAATTGTTTCTCGAACTAGTACCCCACTTTGATCTAGTAAATTGTTTCTCGGATACTGCCAAGTGTAGGTAAAGTATTTTATCTACCTTCGGGGTGTGAAGCAAAGGCGGGCTCGATAAGTATTGCTTCAATTCTTCCAAGGCTTGCTGGCACTCCGGGGTCTACGCGAAATCATTCTTCTTTTTAAGCAAGGAAAAGAACCGGTGACTTCGATCTGATGACCTCGAAATGAATCGACCCAAAGCAACTATTCGTCCAGTCAGCCTTTGCACGACCTTCACACTATCCATGACCGTGATATCCTCGATGGCCTTGATCTTGTCGGGATTAATTTTGATACCCCGATTCGAGACCATGAAACCGAGGAACTTACCCGAACCGACTCTGAAGGCACATTTCTCCGGGTTAAGCTTCATGTTGTACTTTCTCAAAACTTTGAATGTTTCCTGCAAATGAGTTAAATGGTCCTCTGCGCAGGGACTTAACCAACATATCATCAATGTTAACTTCCATTATTTTACCTATATGTTCTTCGAACATTTTGTTAACTAGGCGTTGGTATGTAGCTCCTGCATTTTTCAGTCCGAAGGGCATTACATTGTAACAATAAGTTCCAAATTTAGTGATAAACGAAGTCTTTTCCTGGTCCTTCGCATTCATCTGAATTTGATTGTACCCGGAGTAGGCTTCGAGAAAAGTTAGGATCTCGTGGCCGGCCGTGGCATCGATCATACGATCGATGTTGGGCAGTGGGAAAGAATCTTTCGGACATGCTTTGTTTAAATCCTTGTAATCTACGCACATTCTAAGTTTATTTCCTTTTTTAGGAACTACAACTACGTTGGCTAACCATTCGGGGTATTTTACCTCCTGAATAGACCCTATTTTAAGGAGTTTGGTTACCTCGTCCATTATGAATGCATGTTTCACCTCGGACTAGGGCCTCCTTTTTTGCTTTACAGCTTTGAACCTGGGGTCGAAGCTTAACCGATGTGTTGTTATTTCCTGTGGAATCCCTGTCATATCTAAGTGGGACCAAGTAAAGCAATCCATATTATAAATAAGAAATTGAATGAGTTTTTTCCTGAGTTCGGGGGTTAATCTCGTTCCCAGGTATACCTTTCTCTCGGGAATGTATTCGATCAGTATGAACTGCTCCAGTTCCTCGATAGTTGTTTTGGTTGCATCGGACTTTTCGGGAACGACGAAGGTTCGAGGAGTAACGAAATCCTCTTCTTCGTCTTCGATTACTTGTTGCTCCGATTCCGTCGAGGCTGGGGCGGTGATTGCTATTTAGCCGCCTGCTTACCTTTGATGCTCGATTTCTCCGAGGTCGACGGCTCTGGTATCGGCGTCACTTCATCAACTACAAACATTTCCTTTGCAGCATGTTGCTCTCTGTAGACCAATTTCACACCATCCTCCGTTGGGAACTTCATCATCTGATGAAGAGTTGAAGGTACCGCCCTTATGTTGTGTATCTATGGTCTCCCGAGGAGTGCATTATACCTCATGTCGCCTTCGATGACATGGAATTTTGTATCTTGTATGGTCCCGGCTACGTTGACTGGCAGGATTATCTCCCCTTTTGTTGTTTCGCTTGCCATGTTAAAGCCATTTAGGACCCGGGATGCAGGTACAATCTGATCCTGTAGGCCGAGCTGTTCTACGATCCTCGATCTGATTATGTTCGCTGGGCTACCTGGATCCACTAGAACACGTTTAACTTGAATTTTATTTAAAAGGATAGAAATTACCAGGGCGTCATTGTGCGGCTGAGATATGCCTTCCGCTTCCTCGTCATAGAATGATAAGGCGTCCTCGGGCACATAGCTCCGAGTCTGTTTTTCTCTGGTGATCGATACCTTGGTGCGTTTAAACACAGGTCCTTGCGGGACATCGACACCGCCAACGATCATGTGGATTACATGTTGTGGTTCTTCCTGCTCATTTTTTCTTGCATCTCTCTCCCTGAAGTGATTTTTACCTCGATCACTGCGAAATTCTCGAAGGTGGCCCTCGTTGAACAACCGATCTACCTCCTCCCTTAGCTGCCTGCAATCTTTGGTCCTATGGCCATGTGTACCATAATACTTACACATCAAGTTCGGATTCCTTTGAGAAGGATCGGTCTGTATAGGCCTGGGCCATCTGGTATCTTTGATTCTTCCAATAGCTGACACAATCCCTGATGCGTCTACACTGAAATTATACTCTGACAATCGAGGCGCCTCCGCGGGATCGGTGTTCTTGTCGAACCCGCTCTTACTCATGAGCCCCCGAGAGCTTTGACCTCGATCATTTCTCCGACCATTTCGAGGAGAGTTACGACCCGAACCGTTGTTTCTCCGATCGACATATGGCTGATACTGTCCCTTGTTCGATCTTGATTCCCTGTCTGTATCCCACGGAGGTTTGGTTGCCAATCTATTAGGATGAACTGAACCCGAGGGGGCTCCCAACTGGTCGCCCTCGACCCTGATCTTCAATTGGTAATGATTATGTACGTCCGACCACATCACAGCTGGGTACTCGATCAAATTCTGCTTTAATTGTTGAGACGCAATCGAACTCCTCTCGTTCAAACCCTGCATAAAAGCTTGTACTGCCCAGTCATCCGAGACCGGTGGCAATTCCATTCGCTCCATCTGAAACCTAGACACGAACTCTCTCAACATCTCGTCGTTCCTTTGTTTTATCTTGAAGACGTCTGACTTCCTCGTTGCCACCTTTATGGCCCCGGCGTGTGCTTTCACGAAGGCGTCTGCTAACATAGCAAACGGATCAATAGAGTTAGGAGGCAAGTTATGATACCAAATCATGGCTCCTTTCGACAATGTTTCCCCAAAATATTTTAACAATACTGATTCGATCTCATCGTCATTCAAGTCATTTCCTTTGATCTCGCAAGCGTATGAAGTAATATGCTCGTTAGGGTCGGTTGTCCCATTATATTTGGGTGTATCGGGCATGCGAAACTTCTTAGGAATGGGCATTAGAGCCGCGCTCTGAGGGAACGGTTTTTGTATGAACTTTTTGGCATCTAAACCCTTCAAGACTGGAGGTGCCCCCGGTATCTGGTCAACACGGGAGTTATAAGTTTCCACTTTTTTGTCGTTGTCTTAAATCTTCTTTTCCCCGGACTCGATCCTCTTGGTGAGCTCTTCGAGCATTTTCATAATGGTGGGATCAGTCCCCGAGCCATTTTCGTTCGACCTCTCTAGCGCCGGTTCAGCATGTCGAGTGTTTTCTGGTTCAGCTATGCTCGGAGTTTTATTCTGACTCTGAAGTTGAGCGATGGCGATCTGCTGAGCTGCTGAGCATCTCGAATATCACTTGGAGGCTGACTCCCCCATCTCCTATACCTGGTGTTCCTTGGTCCCCAGATCGGGCTTCCCTGCGCACACTTCCACCGGGGTCTGCGCCTAAATCTGCATTTAAAGCAATGTGCGAACTAACGTCAACTGGTTCCACATTTGGCACTTCCCCAGGGTTTATCGGCGGGACACCGACCCCTACATTGTTGTTTTCCCCATGAAATCCAAGACCTTCGTTGTCATGAACAGGTGCATTTTGCGAGTTTGACATGTTTAATCCTGAGAATCAGAAAATCTTGACAAGAAAAAGTGTAAAAATAACGTGTGTAATGAGAAACAGTAATGAAATAATCACTATTATCTTTAGCCCCACGGTGGGCGCCAAACTGTTTACCTCGAAAATACGAGTAACAATTAAATTTGATTTGTGGTTTTAAATATATGTGATTTAGTTCAATACCAATTAATAATCAAGAAGTATAAAGTATAGATGAAAGAAATGACTAAATCAAACCAGTGTTACCAAACAGTATCGGCCTCTAGCTTAGTGACCTCGAGATGAACCAAGAACAATAAGGTAAGAACAGTAAAGAGAAAAGACAAGTCTGATGAACTTTGAGCCAGAAAAATAAGATAGTATATTCTTTGCCAATGATTGGATGATCTTTACAAATGATTGGGGTCCCCTTTACATAATAGGGGAACCCTAAATAAGGTACATTTCCATTTACAGTAAGGAATCTTATTGGGATAGCTGTCTAACCGCCTAATATGGAATCGTACAATTCTATTCCTATCTTCGAGCTCGAGTCTAGTCCATCGGGCTCGAACTCGACCTTGCCTGAACTCGGTCTTAAGACGACTCCTCGAGATCGAAGGCATATGATTTTGACCGTATACAAAAAGGTAAGAATAGAAAATCTTTTTCATACCCAATGTTTACGTCAAATCAATAATTGCAAAAGAATACACATTTATTACCTAACTACGGTTAGCAATATGTATATATTCTTACTTTAATTTGTAATAATTGTTAATGTACAATTTCTGGATTTGGATGAAAATATCTGTTAAGCATGATATTTTTGAATTATATCCTCTCCCCTTGACATTACATTGTTTTTCTGATATTCATGATATACTCTAAATTTAGGCATTTTAGAAGAATTACTATCTATTGTTAATTATAATTATTCAGCTGAATTTCTCCTTATAGATACTGGAGGTCCAGTTAATTCAATAATTAAAAACTTGTTGATGAAAAATTAAAATTAAGCTCTCAAGAAACTGCAGCTTCATATAATTCAGATAAGAAGGAATCTTCCAAATACTAAGGAAGGAGTTGGGTCCTCATTTGGCAAGCTGAGGACAGGCTTTTTATAGCCTAAAGAAAATGGGAGCCACTTCACAGCAAAGCAATATTGTACATATAATATTTTTGAAAAATAATTGAGTACTGAAGGAAAATATAATTAAATTCAGCCATTAAGATAAACCACATCTATTTACGACCAACTTCAGAATAGAGATAAGTGATGACAAGAAGACACTCTAATTTAGTTGATGATTCAACTAGTGTTTCAGCGTTAAAAAGGGCGATTTGGTGCACAAACTATTCCGCGTTCCCGCATTCCCCAGGAAAGAGTGGCATACTAAGAAGTGTAATGTTAACAGTCTATCCTAATGCAAGCATTAACGGTTGCTTCCACGACTTGAACCATAACACATAGGTCATATAGACAACTTTATAGTTGCTCCAAGACAACTTTACTGTTAATAAAATAGATGCTGTGAGTAATTCAACCGCAAAATCTAGTTCATTTTTATCGTATGTTATGAAAACAAATTTTACTTTGAACGTAACACAATTCTGATTATAAACTAGTAAGAGTAACTTATAACGTTAGAATTGTTCAAAATTGTATAAGGACACAATAACTTACTCTCTAAATTAATATGTGACGTTATTATTCGTGAATGAAGGGGAGTCTTAGCTTGGAGCAACGATAACGTTTTCTTCGTGTGGTCTATAGGTCACGAGTTCGAGCCATGGAAGCAGTCACCAATACTTGCATTAGGGCAGATTACGTAATGCGGGATGTCTTGTTGTGACGACCCAAAGGGTCATCACCTGTTTTCTCATTCATTCCGTGCTTCCGAGGCCTTGAACCTCATTCTTAGTCGCCTCGATTTGCGTGCGCAGTCCGGGCGCGTAGCCGGAAAACTTAAAAATGAATTCTGTGTGAAAAATGATGAATTTCGATATCAATATGATTAAAGTTGACTTTGGTCAACATTTTGGGTAAACGGATCCGGACCCGTGATTGGACGGTCTCGGAGGGTCCGTAGAAAAATATGGGACTCGGCCGTATGCCCGGAATCGAAATCCGAGGTGCCGAGCCCGAGAAATGAATTTTTAAAAGAAATTGTTTTTCTGAAATTTTTAAAGAAATTTGAAATGAAAATGGATTATAACGTGTTGGTATCGGGCCTGTATTTTGGTTCCGGCGCCCGGTACAGGTCATATATGTGGTTTAAGCGCCTTCTGTGAAATTTGGTTGAAATCGGACGTCATTTGACGTGTTTCGGACCTAAATCTCAAAAAATAATAGTTTATGAAGTTTAAAAAAAGTGATGATTTTGAGGTTTAATTCATTGTTTTTGAGGTTATTTCGGCAATTTGATCGCACGGTTAAGTTCGTAGGATGTTGTTGAGCTAGTGTACGTGTTTGGGTAGGAGCCCCGAGGGCTCGGGAGTGTTTTCGGAGGTGTTCGGGGTGGTTTTGAACTTAAGAAAATTGCAGAAAAATTGCAGCAGGTGAACAGTGTTTTCCTTCTTCGCGTTCGCGGCCTTCAGCTCGCGTTCGCGTACCTTTAGGTTTCCCCTTCTTCGCGTTCGCGGAAGAGTCCCCACGTTCGCATAGGCCAACCCAGGACCCCAGCCCCTTTCCTTCAACGCGTTCGCGCACCCCTCACGCGTTCGCGTAGAGCAAACCTTGGACCCCCGTATTTTTACTCTTCGCGTTCGCAGCTCTCCCACGCGAACGCGATGCCTTTCTGCCCCATTCATCGCGANGAAATTATATAGAATTTAAACGAAATTGATTAGACGTGTTGGTATCCGGGCCGTACGTTTGGTTCCGGCGCCCGGTACAGGTCTTATATATGGTTTAAGCGCTTTCTGTGAAATTTGGTTGAAATCGGACGTCATTTGACGTGTTTCGGACCTAAATCTTTAAAAATGAAAGTTTATGAAGTTTGATGAAAAAGTGATGATTTTGAGGTTTAATTCATTGAGTTTGATGTTACTTTGGCGATTTAATCGCACGGTTAAGTTCGTAGGATGTTGTTGAGTTAGTGTACATGTTTGGTTAGGAGCCCCGAGGGCTCGGGAGTGTTTTCGGAGGTGTTCGGGGTGGTTTTGAACTTAAGAAAATTGCAGAAAAATTGCAGCAGGTGAACAGTGTTTTCCTTCTTCGCGTTCGCGGAAGAGTCCCCGCGTTCGCATAGGCCAACCCAGGACCCCAACCCCTTTCCTTCAACGCGTTCGCGCACCCCTCACGGGCCCGGGGTCGATTTTTGGAATTTTGGGAAGAAAGCTTAGAAAACTATATTTAGGCATTGGGTTTGATTTGTTTAGCTTATATTAATGTTGTAAAGTCGTTATTTCATAGATTTGATTGAGTTGGAGCCGAATTCGAGAGGGAAGGCGGTCGTTGTGGATTGATTTAGCTGTGGAAGTTGAGGTAAGTGTTTGGTTTAACCCCCGCTTGAGGGAATATGAGTTGAGTCTTGTTTGCTAGTTGCTAATTGATCGAGTACGATGTATAGGCATGGTGACGAGTATCTATACATTGGTGTCTAGCATGACCGTGAGTCCTTAAAGGGTGATTTATTCCTATTTTGTTGTGACTCTTCCTCGGGTAATTGATGAACTCTATATAATGTGAAGAGTATGACAAAGAATTATGATTTGTGAACTCTTTGGAGCGTTGGCTCGAATGATAAAGTAACTATTGAGTAAGAAAAGAAAGAAAGAGAAAGAAATGTGATTATTCCCTTGCCGGGCCGTATTCGTGTATTGATTACCTCCCTTGCCGGGATGTGAAAGTTATTATTGTTGTTCCCTTGCCGGGATTTAATTGTTTACTTGTGTTTCCCTTGCCGGGACTTCTATTACTGTTTGTCTATCCCCTCGCCCCATTGTTTGTGATTGTTGTTTGGGTGAGGACGAGTGATAAAGCACGAAGGGTGATGTCGTGCACGATTGTGATATGAACACTAATGCACGAAGGAACATTCCGTGCCCTATTTTGATTATTAATGCACGAAGGAACATTCCGTGCCCTGATTTGATTACTAATGCACGAAGGAACATTCCGTGCCATGATATGAGTGTTTATGCACGAAGGGTCATTCCGTGCCATCATTTGTGAGGTAAAGCACGAAGGGTGATGCCGTGCACTTTATATGATTGTTTGGGTGAGAATGTGAGTAAAAGCACGAAGGATGGTGCCGTGCAACTGTTGATTTCCTACTTTCGTTGATATTGTAGTGGTACTGTTTCATTCCTTAATTATTGATTTTTATACCTGAACTGTTACAGCCCCTACAGCATGCTCCCCCTCCCCCTTGACTGGTTAATTTCTGTATACCTTTATATTGCATACATATATATTGAACTGCACAGGTTTGTTTGGTAGTCCGGTCTGGCCTCATCACTACTTCGCCGGGATTAGGCCAGGCACTTACCAGCACATGGGGTCGGTTGTGCTGATGCTACACTCTGTGCATCTTTTTGCACAGATCACGATGCCGGAGCAGCTTTTGGACAGCAATAGTAGATTTGGGAGCTGACTTCAGTCCAGAGACACCGAGGTAGCCTTGCTGACGTCCGCAGGCCCGGAGTTTCTTCTATCTTTACTTTAGTTTGTTATCCTTTGTACTGGAACAAACAAAATTATGTTTTTATTCAGACGTTGTATTTAGCATTCTTTAGACGTACGTGAGTTTGTGACTCCAGTTCTTGGGTAGAGTTGTATTGAACTTCCGCATTGCTTTCAGTTTATTTATATCTAAAACTTCCGCGTTTCTATTAAATGTTTCATTGTTTTTATTAATGTTGAGGTTTGCTAAAAGAGATAATAAATAATTGGCTTTCCTAGCTCCTAATAGTAGGCGCCATCACGACTCCCGAGGGTGGGAAATCCGGGTCGTGACAAGTTGGTATCAGAGCACTAGGTTACATAGGTCTCACAACTCATGGGCAAACTCGGTAGAGTCTGAGGGATCGGTACGGAGACGTCTGTATTTATCCCCTAGGGGCTACAGAGTTAGGAAAAATTTCACTTTTGTCTTTCTTGTCGTGCGATTCTGTTTCTCAAATACTGATTGTCTCTGCACTCTGTTCTTTCGCAGATGGCGAGAACACGTGCTTCCTCTTCTACCGTGCAGCAGCCCAAGCCCCCAGCAGCAGCTCCTACGAGGGGCAGAGGGCGAGGCCGAGGCCGTGCTAGAGGCCAAGGCAGGGGCAGAGCTCAGCCCCGAGCAGCAGCCCCAGAGGTGGAGCCTCAGACTGATTATGACGAGGAGGTTCCAGCTCTAGCAGCTCCGGTGGGCCCAGCTCAGGTCCTAGAGGGGTTTATAGCCACCCCAGTTCTTCAGGACGCTTTGGTCAGATTGGTAGGCCTTATAGAGAGCGTCACTCGAGCAGGTTTGCTTCCAGTAGCACCAGCCACTTCCCAGGCTGGAGGAGTAGTTCAGACTCCTGCTACACGTACTCCGGAGCAGGTAGCTCCCCAGGCTCAGGTTCCAGTGGTTCAGCCAGCTGTGGCAGTCCAGCCGGGTATTGTGACTCAAACCAGCGATGGAGCGGCTATGTCCGCAGATGCTTTGTGGAGGCTGGATAGGTTCACCAAGCTCTTCACCACCACATTCAGCGGTGCTTCTTCAGAGGACCCCCAGGATTTCTTATATAGCTGCCATGAGGTTCTTCGGACTATGGGTATTATGGGGACCAATGGGGTCGACTTCGCCACCTTTCGTTTATCTGGATCCGCCAAGACTTGGTGGAGGGACTATTGTTTAGCCAGACCAGCAGGGTCGCCATCTCTCACTTGGGACCAGTTTGCAGAATTGTTCTTGGAGAAGTTTCTCCCCATTACTCAGCGAGATGCTCTTCGCAGGCAGTTTGAGCGCCTTCAGCAGGGCTCTATGACATTCACACAGTATGAGACCTGGTTCATTGATCTAGCTCTCCATGCTATTGTTATACTCCCCACCGAGAGAGAGAGGGTGTGGAGGTTTATTGATGGTTTGATTCAGCCGATCCGTCTCCAGATGGCTATGGGGGCTGGGAGTGAGATTTCTTTGCAGGAGGCGACCAATGCGGCCCGTAGAGTTGAGATGGCTCTTGCATAGGGAGGTGGTCATGGGTCAGATAAGAGGCCCCGTCATACAGGTAGGTTCGGTGGTACCTCGTCTAGAGGTAGATATTCTTATGGTAGAGGCCATCCTCCGAGGCCCTTTCAGTCAGCTCTTCAGGTTTCTCATAGTACTTCAGATGGTCGTGGTTCACAGCCGCATTATTCTGACCAGCAGCCTCACAGTTCACCATCAGCACCCATCAGTGCCCCACCACTTCAGAGTTTTCGGGGTGGACATTCAGGTCGACAGGGTCAGCAGCCTCAGCAGCCGAGGGCTTGTTACGCTTGTGGTGACCGAGTCACATTGTCAGATTTTGCCCTCGAGCCTCGAGCAGTTCCCAGCATCAGGGTCCTCGTCCTATGATACAGGCATCAGGTGATCCACAGGCCGCCCAGCCAGCTAGAGGTGGGGATAGAGGTCATAGAGGTGGAGGTAGAGATCATAGAGGTGGAGCTCGGACCGCCAGAGGTAGAGGCCAGCCAGCAGCCGATCGTCCCAGGGATATGGTTCAGGGAGGTGGGGCCCAGCCCTGGTGTTATGCTCTTCCAGCCAGGCCAGAGGCTGAGTCTTCAGATGCAGTTATTACAGGTACTATTCTGGTCTGTGATAGGGATGCTTCAGTGCTTTTCGACCCTGGGTCTACATATTCGTATGTGTCATCCTATTTTGCACCGTACTTGGTTATGCCTAGTGATGCTTTGGGTGTTCCTGTATATGTATCTACACCGGTGGGTGATTCTATAGTGGTCGACCGAGTTCATCGTTCCTATGTGGTAGTGTTTGAGGGTCTTGAGACACGTGTTGATTTATTGCTCTTAGACATGGTGGATTTCGACGTCATATTAGGGATGGATTGGTTGTCCCCGTATAATGCCATCTTGGATTGCCACGCCAAGACCGTGACCTTGGCTTTACCAGATTTTCCCCGTTTGGAGTGGAGAGGGACCCCAGGTCATGCCACTCGCAGTGTTATCTCATATGTGAAGGCTCGACGTATGGTCGAGAAGGGGTGTTTGGCCTATTTGGCCTATGTTCTTGATTGCAGTGCTGAGGTTCCTCCTATAGATTCTGTGCCTGTTGTTCGGGAGTTTCCAGATGTTTTCCCTTCAGACCTGCCGGCTATGCCACCCGACAGGGACATTGACTTCTGTATTGATTTGGCTCCGGGCACCCAGCCCATTTCTATCCTGCCGTATCGCATGGCGCCGCCGGTGTTGAAAGAGTTAAAGGGTCAATTGCAGGATTTGATTGAGAAGGGTTTCATTAGACCCAGCATCTCGCCTTGGGGTGCGCCGGTGTTATTTGTGAAGAAAAAGGACGGTTCGATGACGATGTGCATTGATTACCGGTAATTGAACAAAGTGACGATAAAGAACAAGTATCCAGTGCCGAGGATTGACGATTTGTTCGACCAGCTTCTGGGTGCAAAGGTGTTTTCAAAGATAGACTTGAGATCTGGCTACCATCAGTTGAGGATTAGGGCATCTGATGTCCCTAAGACAGCATTCCGCACTCGGTACAGGCACTATGAGTTCCTGGTCATGTCATTTGGGTTGACCAATGCCCCAGCAGTATTTATGGAGTCGATGAACCAAGTGTTCGGGCCTTATTTGGACTTGTTCGTGATAGTCTTTATTGATGATATTTTGGTGTACTCCCGCAGTCAGGAGGAGCACGAGCAGCACCTCAGAGTGGTTCTTCAGACTCTGAAGGATAGCCAGTTATATGCTAAGTTCTCGAAGTGCGAGTTCTAGTTGAGTTCGGTTGCATTTCTAGGTCACGTCATATCAGCAGAGGGTATTCAGGTGGAACAAGAAGATTGAGGCAGTCAAGAAGTGGCCTCGACCAGCTTCAGCTACAGAGATTCGGAGTTTCTTGGGGTTAGCAGGCTATTATCGTCGATTCGTGGAGGGGTTTTCATTTATCGCAGCCCCGATGACTAGGTTGACCCAGAAGGGTGCCAAGTTCAGATGGTCGGATGAGTGTGAGGCGAGCTTTCAGAAGCTCAAGACAGCTATAACTACGGCACCGGTATTGGTTTTGCCCACAGGTTCAGGGCCTTATACAGTCTATTGTGATGCTTCCCGTATTAGGCTTGGTGCAGTATTGATGCAGGATGGCAGAGTCATAGCCTATGCTTCGAGGCAGTTGAAGATCCACGAGAAGAATTATCCGGTTCATGATCTAGAGTTGGCAGCCATTGTTCATGCTTTGAAGATTTGGAAGCATTATCTATATGGTGTGACGTGTGAGGTGTACACTGATCACAAGAGTCTTCAGTACTTGTTCAAGCAAAAGGAGTTGAATTTGAGGCAGAGGAGGTGGTTGGAGTTGCTGAAAGATTATGATGTTACTATCTTGTACCACCCGGGGAAGGCAAATGTGGTGGCTGATGCATTGAGTAGGAAGTCCGCCAGCATGGGTAGTCTTGCTTATATCCCGGCCAGCCTAAGGCCGCTTGCTTTGGATGTTCAGGCTTTGGCCAATCGATTTGTGAGGTTGGATATCTCTGAGCCTAGCCGAGTGTTAGCTTGCACGATTGCTCGTTCTTCATTATTGGAGTGTATCCGTGATCGGCAGTTTGATGATCCCCATTTGTGTGTCCTGAGAGACACGGTGCAGCGTAGAGGTGCCAAGAAGGTGACCTTAGATGATGATGGTGTCTTGAGACTGCAGGGGCGAATTTGTGTGCCCAATGTTGATGGGATTCGAGAGTTGATCTTGGCGGAGGCCCATAGTTCCCGGTATACTATTCACCCGGGCGCCGCGAAGATGTATCAGGACTTGCGGCAGCATTATTGGTGGCGTAGGATGAAGAAGGATATTGTTGCATATGTGGCTTGTTGTTTGAACTGTCAGCAGGTTAAGTACGAGCATCAGAGGCCTGGTGGACTGTTTCAGAGGATTGAGCTTCCCGAGTGGAAGTGGGAGAGGATTACTATGGATTTTGTTACTGGACTCCCGTTGCCCCGGAAGAAGTTTGATGCGATTTGGGTCATTGTTGATAGGCTGACCAAGTCAGCTCATTTTGTTCCTGTTGAAACCACTTATTCATCCGAGAGGTTAGCTGAGATCTACATTAGAGATATTGTTTGCCTTCATGGGGTGCCGGTATCTATCATTTCGGACCGAGGTACGCAGTTTACCTCGCGCTTCTGGAGAGCAGTTCAGCGAGAGTTGGGCACCCAGGTTGAGTTGAGCACAGCATTTCATCCTCAGACGGACGGACAGTCCGAGCGGACTATTCAGATATTGGAGGATATGCTCCGAGCTTGTGTTATAGACTTTAGAGGTTCGTGGGATCAGTTCTTGCCCTTAGCAGAGTTTGCCTACAACAACAGCTACCAGTCCAGCATTCAGATGGCTCCTTATGAGGCGTTGTATGGTAGGCGGTGTCGGTCTCCGGTTGGATGGTTTGAGCCGGGAGAGGCTCGGTTGATAGGTACGGATTTGGTTCAGGAGGCTTTGGACAAGGTCAAGATCATTCAGGATAGGCTTCGTTCGGCTCAGTCCAGGCAGAAGAGCTATGCAGATCGTAAGGTTCGAGATGTAGCTTCCATGGTTGGTGAGCGAGTATTGCTCCGAGTGTCGCCTATGAAGGGTGTGATGAGATTTGGAAAGAAGGGCAAGCTTAGCCCTAGGTTCATTGGCCCATTTGAGATTCTCGACCGTGTGGGAGAGGTGGCTTATAGGCTTGCCTTGCCGCCTAGCTTGTCAGCCGTGCATCCAATTTTTCATGTGTCCATGCTTCGGAGGTATCACGGCAATCCAGCTCACGTGTTAGATTTCAGCACTGTCCAGTTGGGCAAGGATCTGTCTTATGAGGAGGAGCCGGTGGCTATTCTAGATCGGCAGGTTCGACAGTTGAGGTCGAAGAGTCTTTCTTTAGTGCGTGTTCAGTGGAGAGGTCAGCCTCCTAAGGCATCGACCTGGGAGTCCGAGTCTGATATGCGGAGCCGTTATTCTCATCATTTTCCCGACTCAGGTACTTCTTTCTTTTATCCGTTCGAGGACGAACGGTTGTTTTAGAGGTGGAGAATGTGACAACCCAAAGGGTCATCACCTGTTTTCTCATTCATTCCGTGCTTCCGAGGCCTAGAAAACCTCATTCTTAGTTGCCTCGATTTGCGTTCACAGTCCGGGCGCGTAGCCGGAAAGCTTAAAAATGAATTCTGTGTGAAAAATGATGAATTTCGGTATTAATATGATTAAAGTTGACTTTGGTCAACATTTTGGGTAAACGGACCCGGACCCATGATTGGACGGTCCCGGAGGGTCCGTAGAAAAATAG
Source organism: Nicotiana attenuata (assembly GCF_001879085.1). Classification (NCBI taxonomy): domain Eukaryota; kingdom Viridiplantae; phylum Streptophyta; class Magnoliopsida; order Solanales; family Solanaceae; genus Nicotiana; species Nicotiana attenuata. The sequence goes on along the minus strand of NC_031995.1, from coordinate 57,394,961 downwards.
AGGACTCGGGCGTATGCCCGGAATCAAAATCTGAGGTCCCGAGCCCGAGAAATGAATTTTTAAAAAAAATTATTTTTCTGAAATTTTTAAAGAAATTTGAAATGAAAATGCATTCTAACGTGTTGGTATCGGGCCCGTAATTTGGTTCCGGCGCCCGGTACAGGTCTTATATGTGGTTTAAGCGCCTTCTGTGAAATTTGGTTGAAATCGGACGTCATTTGACGTGTTTCGGACCTAAATCTCTAAAAATGATAGTTTATGAAGTTTGATGAAAAAAAGTGATGATTTTGAGGTTTAATTCATTATTTTTGAGGTTATTTTGGCAATTTGATCGCACGGTTAAGTTCGTAGGATGTTGTTGAGCTAGTGTACGTGTTTGGGTAGGAGCCCCGAGGGCTCGGGAGTGTTTTCGGAGGTGTTCGGGGTGGTTTTGAACTTAAGAAAATTGCAGAAAAATTGCAGCAGGTGAACAGTGTTTTCCTTCTTCGCGTTCGCGTACCTTTAGGTTTCCCCTTCTTCGCGTTCGCGGAAGAGTCCCCGCGTTCGCATAGGCCAACCCAGGACCCCAGCCCCTTTCCTTCAACGCGTTCGCGCACCCCTCACGCGTTCGCGTAGAGCAAACCTTGGACCCCCGTATTTTTACTCTTCGTGTTCGCAGCTCTCCCACGCGAACGCGATGCCTTTCTGCCCCATTCATCGCGAACGCGACCCCCATGTCGCGAACGCGTAGAACAAATTCGCCAGTGATTTTTTTTAAAAGTTCAGAAACAGTGCATACGGGATTAACTTAAATTCTCACGAGCTCTCTTCTTCGCCAAGCTTTTAGGAGTCCATTGAAGCCCTCATTCTTCAAGACCACTTGGGTTAGTAAATCCCCACTCATTTCCTTCATTTTCTTTCATTTAATTAGTGAATTTCTAAGCTTAAATCACATAGATTAGGGTGGAAATTGGGGGAATTGGGTAGAATTAGGGATTTTCAATTTCCTTTGATTTAGACCTCGTTTTGGGGTCGGATTTGAAAATAAATTGTATATTCGGGCTCGTGGGGGAATGGGTGATATGAAATTGGTTCGAACCTTGGGTTTTGACCAAGCGGGCCCGGGGTCGATTTTTGGAATTTTGGGAAGAAAGCTTAGAAAACTATATTTAGGCATTGGGTTTGATTTGTTTAGCTTATATTAATGTTGTAAAGTCGTTATTTCATAGATTTGATTGAGTTGGAGCCGAATTCGAGAGGGAAGGCGGTCGTTGTGGATTGATTTAGCTGTGGAAGCTGAGGTAAGTGTTTGGTTTAGCCCTAGCTTGAGGGAATAGGAGTTGAGTCTTGTTTGCTATTTGCTAATTGATCGAGTACGATGTATAGGCATGGTGACGAGTATCTATACATTGGTGTCTAGCATGACCGTGAGTCCTTAAAGAGTGATTATCATGATTTTGTTGTGAATTCCAACTTAATTGAGGACTTCTATATATTGTAAAGAACATGTGAAAAACATTATGATCATTTGATTTTCGTGGTGTATTGTCTTGGTTGTAATACGAATTGAAAAGGTATCTGAGATTATAAGATTCTTGGGAGCATTGGCTCAAGTGATAAAGTGAGATGTGAAGTAAGAAATGAAAGAAAGCTAATGAGTTATTGGTTATTCCCTTGTCGGGATGTTTTGCTATTTGGTAGACTTTTCTCCCTTGCCGGGGTTTAATTATTTAATTGTTGTTATTGTTCCCTTGCCGGGATTCCTATTTGTTTGTCTATTCCCTCGCCCCATTGTTTGTAATTGTTGTTTGCGTGAGGACGAGTGAAAGCACGAAGGGTGATGCCGTGCACGATTGTGATATGAATACTAGTGCATGAAGGAACATTCCGTGCCATGATATGAGTGTTTATGCACGAAGGATCATTCTGTGCCATTATTTTTTGAGGTAAAGCACGAAGGGTGATGCCGTGCACTTCATATGATTGTTTGGGTGAGAATGTGAGTAAAAGCACGAAGGATGGTGCCGTGCAACTGTTGATTTCCTACTTTCGTTGATATTGTAGTGGTACTGTTTCATTCCTTAATTATTGATTTTTATACCTGAACTGTTACAGCCCCTACAGCATGCTCCCCCTCCCCCTTGACTGATTAATTTCTGTATACCTTTATATTGCATACATATATATTGAACTGCACAGGTTTGTTTGGTAGTCCGGTCTAGCCTCATCACTACTTCGCCGGGGTTAGGCCAGGCACTTACCAGCACATGAGGTCGGTTGTGCTGATGCTACACTCTGTGTATCTTTTTGCACAGATCACGGTGCTGGAGCAGCTTTTGGACAGCAATAGTAGATTTGGGAGCTGACTTCAGTCCAGAGACACCGAGGTAGCCTTGCTGACGTCCGCAGGCCCGGAGTTTCTTCTATCTTTACTTTAGTTTGTTATCCTTTGTATCGGAACAAACAAAATTATGTTTTTATTCAGACATTGTATTTAGCATTCTCTAGACGTTCGTGAGTTTGTGACTCTAGTTCTTGGGTAGAGTTGTATTGAACATCCGCATTGCTTTCAGTTTATTTATATTTAAGACTTCCGCTTTTCTATTAAATGTTTTGTTGTTTTTATTAATGTCGAGGTTTGCTAAAGAGGTAATAAATAATTGGTTTGCCTAGCTCCTAATAGTAGGCGTCATCACAACTCCCAAGGGTGGGAAATCCAGGACACTTGTTTATCGGGCTGCCCTTGACGTTATTATCCGTGAATATTTAACTTACTTAAATCCTATTTATAATACTGTAGGTTTAGGTACACAACATAAGAAGCCAGCTAACACCTTGATTTAATTAGGTCATACTAGCCTTTGAATACCCTACGCAAAAGGCATGCTTTTGATCGTTTTTCTTTTTCTATCTTTTTTTTTTTTTTTTGGTAGGATGGATAGCAAGATGAGGTCATAATTTTCAATAATAAAGGCCACGTATGTACCTACCTCAAACAATATCTAGTATTATAACTAAAACTTTTTAAATTTAATTGCTATATGTTTATCCCAATTCTTAATTTCAAATCATGTTTTGCTGACTACGTACATATTTGTCTTATTTAACAAATTATATGCAAGTTTTAGTATTTGTCTTTTATTTGTAAATGTGTTCTCCACGACTAGTTTTTCCATTAGGCAGGGTAATTAAGATATGCCTATATATAATAATTAATAATTAAGATATTCTCTTAGCATAAGAACCAAGTAAATGAGACACAATAGTGTACCTTAAATTGTCACTTCTAAAAGCATATGTATATGTTCATATTAGAAATAGAAGCAAATCTAGGATTTCGGTCAATTATGAAATAACACTAGTCTTATTAGTTATTTGCAACAATGCAATAACTATTACATATAGACTGATGCCTTTGTCGAATCTTAAACTCCGACTCCTAAACTCAAAACTGACCAAAAATACCTATATATTTTGAGCTCGTTCAAGCAGGCAAATGTTCCCATAAATTTTGAATTATGATTATATCTGTATCTGCTGTTGAAATCTATATTAATTTACCGTCAATTAGAAGCTTCTAGAACGAATTTGTGGCTTGGTTCATACATAATCAAGAGCTCCATCTAAAACAAGATAAATGCAGCTTCAAACCCACATCATCTCCATAATTGATAGTTGTATAATTATATTATGATTTATTCTAGTATTACCTAATATAGTGATGAGATTTCATGAAAAATAAATTAAAACATCTTCGTTGACGTCCTCGATCTTAATGAAGTGTTTTACTAAGATTGAGCCGACCGCTGACTCAAGGGGTGGATTTAGGCTTAATTATGGGACACGTGAACTCATGTATATATCTCTTATAATTAATCTAATATTATTTGTTAATCTCATGTTCTAAAAAAATTGAATGGTCAACTTGGTTAAATATTGAGTTATTTACAGAGGCGAGTCAGGATTTAAAATTAATTGGGTAGGGATTTTTTTTTTTCTGAGTTATTGAGTTCTAAATTAATAAATGTATATATTCAATGAATTTTTAAAGATAAATACAAAGTTCGGATCAAAACTAATGAGTTCGATCGAACCCACGTCCGAAGCTCTAGTTCCGCCCCGAATATTTACCTAAAAAAAGATGGATCTGTACTGTTCTTTCCTCCTTTTAAGTAGTCACTCATATTTTAAAAATCCTAAATTCGCCCTTGTACTACTCAACTCATCATAAATTCATTTCCTTAGGCCTGCATTCAAGTATCTTTGTCACTTACACATCGAAATCCAATTTACAACCGACTTTTGCAAGCCATAGAAAATGTCCATGCCCCCCTCCCCCCCCACAAAGTCTTAGAACGGCTATTCGTCATTTTTAATGTCTTTAAAAATTTCGGGTACAAAGTAATTTCCTCTTAAATTAAATTTTATGAGAGCACGAATTTAAATTAGTTGGGTCAGCGGTAAAACTAAGATTTTCATTAAGGATGTTAAAATATATAAAAGTAAACATGAAAACAAATCAAGGGTAGTCACAAGTCAATAAATTTCAGATACCACATGATCAAAAAGCTTGCATTTAACGTTTAAACTCTAACACATGTGATTATGTATAGGAATCGCATGCCCACACATTATATTCAACTGAAACCTAAAAATACCAAAAAAAAATTAATTACATGTGGTAATAAAATCACTAGTGTGGTCCAACGTAATTAACAAAGGAGTTTAGAGATTTGTAAACCACTAAACTAATTAATACTAGTACAGTGACATCTCTGAAAATTTTCCATTAAAAAGGAAGAGTTTACAGTAATGACCTAATTTAATTAGATCCATAAAATAATAATGAAGTTTATTGAGGAAATGGTTCCCATCAACTATATATTGCCTTTATTACAAAGACAGCACCAAAAAAAATACAAAGAGAGGCATTGTGGCAAATTGAGTCATGAGATTGACCTTCCAATGCCTCTGACTCAGCTCTAATTATGACGTGGCCATGTTTTTGGCTTCTTCTGGGAAAAAAAAATTAAACATATATAATTAGCCATATCAACCACACAAAAAAGTATTACCAAGAGAGGTGTCAAGGATTTCAAAATGAAATCATAGAACATAATTCTTCCAAAATTCATTTGTATTAATGAATCTTCACCGTTACAAAAATAAAGGTCTCTATGAAACTCAAATGGCTAGGATAAGCGGGTAAGAGGACGTCCGTAAAGTTAAGGTGTGCAACTTTTTCGAATAGTTAGACTTTAGAGGCACCTTATGTATTTTTTCGTGAATATTACAAACAAGTGATTGTGAACATATTATTTTTAGGGCAACTTAGTGCACAAAGTATCCCACGTTCATGAAGGGTTGAGGGACGGGCGGCACTCCTAGAGGTGTGATGTAGACAACCTATCCTAATGCATATATTAGTAGTTGATTTTACGGCTAGAACCCCTGACCTACAGATCATACGGAGATTATTTTACCGACGTTGCTCCAAGGCTCCCCTTATGCCGATATATTGTTTTTCAAGTATAAAAAGTGATTATCATCTAAAACCTATATATGTGAAAGTTTTAATACCATTTTGATAATATAGCCAAACTTAATGACAACCGTGTATATGATGATGATCATACCTCATGACATGGTATGCTATTTATGGGGCATGTATGAATGGCAATGCATGACGTGGCGTTTTGGTTAATGTATTTGGATGTGAGTATGAACTAAAAGGGATTTGAGGAATAATATTTTTGACTAGGAGGAGGATAAAATAGGAACAACGCACCAAACATGACTTAAGAAAACAGTGGGGTCCATTCCACGTCACTCTTGCATGCTGCCATTGTGGATTTTGAATTTGTATGCCAAAGTCCAAAAAACCCACCCGTGGGTATAGAGGTTGTTAATAATATATATTATTTACCTTTCCTTTTCAAAACTTTCACAACCCAAAAATAATTGAATATTAGAGAATAATAAATTATTCTATAAAAACAAAATTGAAGAAGAAACAAGATGTTTCTTATATATTCTTAGTAGGGCAAGATATAAAATTGGTCGGTTGGCCGAAATTAATTGTATTTGCTAGCCAAAAAGAGTATAAATAAGTATATTATATGTATATAATATCCATATATACAAAAAAAATATTTTATCGGATATTATTTTTTGGATCGGCTAAAAATATACATTTTTCTTTTTACTGCCTAGTAGGCTAGTACTTATTTTTTGTGTGAAATATAAATTTTTATTTGTAATTTTTCCAAAATTTTTTTAATTATTTTTTCGATTATCCTTGAGTTAATAAAATGGTTAAAGAGGGAAAAAGAAGCTTTTTTCTGTGGTGTTCAAAATCAATTATTTACGTCGTACCAAAACACAAATAAAGTATTAGAGCGATCATTGTGCCTTGTTATATGATGCTCCCAATCCAAAAGTTTGATAATTGAAAAAGGAAAATTAAACGATGATTAATTGTTAATATTAAAATAACACTCTTTTAAATCTTATTAAAACAAGCAGTCAAGAAAAGACAAGACCGATAGGAAAAGAAGAAAAAAATTGAAGAATTATTGCTTCATTTGGACAAAGAATATAGACGAATAAGAATTAAACCAAAGGAGAATATTTCAAGTCAAAGTTAAATTCAAATGAACCTTCCCTTTACAATTCATATATCTAGGGAAGGAAAAAATTAAGTTGATAACACTAACCTGTGGAACAAGCCAGCCATTAGTAGGTGCACTAGATACTTCGTATTCATGCAGAGTTCGGGGAAGGACCGCACCCCAAAGGGTGATATATGTAGACACACTATCCTAATATAAGTATTAATTACTATTTTTACAGCTCAAACACGTAACCTATAGGTCACACGAAGACAAATTTACTGTTGTCCCAATCCACCTTTCTGGTCAAAAATACTAGTAGTAATTGTTGGTTGTTCCATATAGACTAGTATTATTCAAAAACCACGTTCACCCGCAGCCGTATATTGTTTTTCTTTAGCACATGTCTTATTTCTAACTTGTTTTTTCTTTTCTTCTTTTAATGGAAGAAGAGACTTTTTAAACTCAGATTCGATCGGTTTAATCGATTTTTAAATATTCATTAATACCCTTACCTCCACCTAATAACATAAATATTTTGAACAAATATTTTTGTTCCCCGCCGTTGTGTGAAACACACATTGAAAGACAAGCAGCAAAGACTTTGAAAAGATTCTTTTACAGTAGAAAGATATATTTCTGACTATCATTTCTTGATTGAATTAATTTAGTTTTTTTTTTTACTTTTTGGTATATTTCGTACTACCCAAGTCGTGGCTTATTTGGATATGGATAAGCTTGAGGCTTAGTCCAATGTTCATGGGCTGAATATAGTAATATTTTAATGGCTGCAGAAAATAATAAAAAGATACTGAAGTGTGTGCGGCACCATTTCTTTATTAAAAAATTCAATAAAACACTACATTATAGAACGTTTATTTCCAAGGAATCTAAGGACTAGAAATTGGGCTTTTGACGTCTTGTAGGAATCCACATAAACTATATAGCCCAATTTAATCACAAGCCCATATCTTTAAGCAGGATTGGGAGTGACAAGCGAACGGGTCGAGTCGGATATGTGCGGATCAAAAACGGGCAATGCAAAATTACTGGGCTATAACCTTTCTCTTTTTCCTTCCTATACAGAAAATTGCGTAGAAATGACATCAAGTAGCACTCTAAAGGGCTGCTATTTAGGAATGTCACGACTCGGATTTCCCACCATCGGGACCGTGATGACGCCTAACAACGTACTCGCTAGGCAAGCCAATGTTAGAGTTCCATTAACATTTTTCCTTTACATTTCATAGATTAAAATTTAATAGACTAAATCAAGTTGGAATAAATGCGAAAATACGTAAATAACCTTTGTCAATTCACAATATCGAAGCTATTACTACTACTTAGAGTCAAGTGTCACAATCCACAAACATACTACGAATTACTACAAATATTGGTTTGAAAGAAATTACATCTGTCTCGAAAGATAAGAAAACACGAATGTAGAAACATAGGAGGGGACGCCAGGGCCTGCGGACGCCAGCAGGACTACCTTGGGTCTCCGGGATGAAATATCTGCAACCATATCTCGATCAGCCACTACCAGCTCCAAAATCTGCACAGAAAGTGCAGAGTGCAGTATCAGTACAACCGACCCCATGTGTTGGTAAGTGCCGAGCCTAACATCGACTAGGTAGTGACGAGGCTACGGCGGGGCATTTACAATATAACCTGGATACAGTATATAATAAAGCGAAAAGGAAGTACGGGACAAAATGAAACAGTGACTTGCAGCAAAAATGAACCAATCCTTAGGAAAGTTACAATACTACAGAATAAATTCACAGTAGAAGGAGAATACATAAACAACAAACTGATGCGGCGCACATCCGTTCCCACCATATAATCAGTAACAATATGAACATTCACCATTATTACTCCGTATCAATCCACCCTTATTACTCCTGTTGTGGCGCGCAACCCCATCCCACCGTACAATAACAATCCACCCTTATTACTCCTCAATATATCACCCTTATTCCTCTTGATGCGGCGCGCAACCCGATCCCACCAGACAATCACATTTCACCCTTATTCCTCCTCAATATATCACCCTTATTCCTCTTATCGCGGCGTGCAACCCGATCCCACCATATCAGTACCAATCACACAATAAGAACAGAAATTTCACAATTTAGCTCAAAACCCTCCACAATATTTAAGCCTCAAAACAAAGCAAACAGAAGGCTATACAATTATGAAACTTCACTCAATTAATACTACACATCGAGACCAACCAAAATATAACATGAAACACCGATAAACCAACTTAAACCAATTATGTAATACAATGAAACTACAAAATAATTAATGCCTTCAATAAAGAAAACAACATCTAACAAGAACCAATTAGACATGGAAGCACTAATAAGCATGTAGCAGCTAAGACAAGAAGACAATATATTAAGAACGGGAAAAGAAACAGGCTAAACAGATAATTTGGCGGCGCATAGGTACTCATCACCTCACCTATAAGCCACACACATGGATTTTCATATAGCAAATAAGTCGGGGATCCCTAATCCCTCAAGTCAAAGTTAGACACAACACTTACCTCGATCCACAAGCCACTCACTGCTCAATTATCGCTTTTCCTCTAGTTTCCACCTCTGAACCACTTGTATCTAATCATAATTAACTTAATAACATCAATTATCATAAAGAAATCAATTCCAATACATAATTACAAGTTTCCCAATATTTTCCCCAAAAAGTCAAAAACCGACCCCGGGTCCGCTTGGTAAAAACCCGAAATTCGGACCTAAACCCGATTACCCATTCACCCCCAAGCCCGAATATACAATTGGTTTTGGAATCCGACCTCAATTTGAGGTCTAAATCTCCAAAATTCGAAATTCCTAAGTTCTACCCAAACACCTCAAATTTCACCATGAAAATCCTAGATTCTAGCATGAAATCTTGTAAAAAGAAGTAAAATATTGAAAGAAACTAGTTAAGAATTACTTATTTATGATTTGGGGAAGAATAAGTCTTTGAAAAATCACCTCTTGTGTTCTAGGTTTTGAAAAATGGGAGAATGAATGAAAAATCCCGTCTAAGTCAAGACTTATCAGCTGCAGATGTCGCATTAGCGACTTGAGCTTCGCCTTTGCGAAGCTCGCAAATGCGAGAAATGCATCGCAATTGCGAACCACTTGCATTCATGCAGCCTTCGCAAATGCGAAGTTCGAGTCGCAAATTCAAACCTGTACTTCCGCATATGCGGACCTATTCTTTGCAAATGCGAACTACCCAATCCCCTCCCCTGCTTCGCAAATGTGAGATCTGCAGACCTGAATCATACCAGCAAATTTTCGTCCAAATCACTTCGTAGCCTATCCGAAACTCACCCGAGCTCTCAGGGCTTAAAATCAAACATGCACACAATTCTTAAAACATCATACGAACTTGCACGCGCGATCAAATCGCCAAAATAACATCTAGAACTACAAATTTAGCACCAAATTGCATGAAATTTTTAAGAAAGTTTCAAAACTTCTATTTTCTCAACCAAAGGTCTGAATCGCGTCAAATCAGTTTCGTTTCTCACCAAATTTCACATATAAGGTATAAATATCATAACGGACCTGTACCGGGCTCCGGAACCAAAATACGGACGCGGTACCAACAAGATCAAATATTAACCAAATTCTTAAAATCTTTATAATTTTAGTCTTACAATTTTCATCAAAAATTTATTTCTCGCCTAGGGACCTCGGAATTCGATTTCGAGCATACGCCCAGGTCCCATATTTTACTACGGACCCACCAGGACTGTCAGAACATGTGGTCCGGGTCCATTTACCCAAAACGTTGACCGAAGTCAACAAGAATCAACTTTTTAGGTCAAAAATTATTATTTCATTAATTTTTCACATAAAAGCTTTCTGGATACACGCGCGGACTATGCACGCAAATCGAGGAGGAATAAATGAGGTTTTGAAGACCCAGGAACACGAAATCGAGTTCTAAAACATAAGATGACCCTTTGGGTCATCACAAGGAATTAGTCAATATATCCTGAATTTAGTTTTTCAGGACGCCAATGTCCTGTATTGACTTGAAATTAAGATTTTTAGTTCAAATTTTAAGGACAAAATAAGTACTGATTAATCCTTAAATAGCAGCCCTAAAAATTTTTATGTGTACACCCCCCCCCCCCCAAAAAAAAAAAAATTGCTTCTTACATATGTTTTTAAAAGAAGAAAAAAACAAAAAAGACCCAATAGGGGAATATTTCATGGTGACAAGAAAAAATTATAAGATGATTACTCTATTCCAGTTTATGAAATACCTTATTTAAATAAATAAAAAATTGGAACGGTCGCGAAACGTTTGCTAATATATTATTAATATGAATTTGTACAACTTTTAGGAACTTAAATTCGTTTAACTATATAAATTTAAATTTTAATGTCATATGTTGTCTATTAAAGTAATATTTCATTATTCAAATTTAATAAATTCTTTGACTATACTAAAAACTAAAATCTAATTAACACTTAAAAATGTATAATTAAGATAAGACATATTTAATCCAAATAGCAACCCACCCACCGCTTAAACTAAAAATAGCTGATGGAGGTATAATATATGCATATTTTATGTATTATATATGTATAATTATGTATAATCAATATATATGGCTAAAAAAATAATGAATATGGCCGGCTATTTATGTAAAGATAAAGAGAGAATTTTATAGGCCCATAACAAACTTAAAATATATGGGCCTACGTAAATAAAGCCCAACAAGTCAAGTCCATAATCAAGTTCACTTTACTGTTTTCCATTTATTTTGGGATTTTTTTTTGTCTATACCATATATGAAACCTTATTATCAAAAATGTACATAATTTCTAAATTACCCGCCCAGTCCATATTATTTCTACAGTTTTTGTACCAATTATTAAAAGCTAATTAATAGCAGTTGTATCTTCCTATTTATGCGAGCTAAATTTTAGGAGAAGAATATTCTGAACAGATTTAGGAGAAGAATATTGAAACGGAAAGGAGATTTCTGTTTTTCATCTTCATCTGTTCTTCCATATATTTTCCACCATTGATAGTCATTAAAAAGCTTGAAAGCTTTGAATTCAAATTTGGGTTCTCAAAAATCATTATTTGTTTGGATTGAGTGTTGTTGTAAATAATTCGGAATATATTTAGGAGTTTATATCTCAATTTTGAGGGGTTTTGGTGAAGATTAGACTTGGTTTTGACTGAATTTCAGATTGAAACTCGAAGAAGAAGAAGAAGACATATTTCCAGAAATTGTAGATAAATTGTAGAATTGTAGATAAATTGTAGATAAAATGTAGATAATTGTAGATAAATTGTAGATTGGGAAGACTAAAACTTCTACAAATCTTCTAAAATTATGTCAAAAATGCCAATTATGCTACAATTGAAATGGGAATTGGGATATTAAAATTCAATGTATTCATTTTGTAGATATCTTGTAGATTATTTGTATTCTGATTGTAGATGCATTGTTTTCTGTTTTCACAAATCCAAAAACGACTAAAGCTTCTACAAAATCTTCTGCAAAAAACAGTATACACTTTATCTATAATTTTTCTAATTTTTCTACAAATTCTGGAAATATGTCTTCTTCTTCTTCTTCTTCGAGTTTCAATCGACTGTGTTAACCAGTAACCTTCAGCCACTGCCCAAAAAAAAAAACAAAAAAAAGAGGTCAATAAAAATAACGATACATTGATGATTTGTACGTGTAAATAGAGAATTGGTAAATAAGAACTAATCTGAAGATACGGTCGCTAAGTTAAGATTTTTGCGGAAGTAAATGAGAACTAATCTGAAGATTATTGATGCTACTGTCCATCTCCAGGGGGGGGAGACGGGTAAAGATAAATGTGGGAAGATACGGTCCTAAATTAGCGCCTAATATAAATGCACCCTTAATTATATCCCTAATTTGAATTATGGTATATAAATGATAATTTGACATTTTTCCTTTTCTTCATCTGCCATAAGCATCTTCACCGCTGTTCCGGCACTTCTGTGGGCTTCTTCTCCGACGACCAATGTCCGATCCCAGTTCTACAGCTCATATTAAAACTGTAAGCTTAATTTTCCTTCTTCTCTTATTAAATTTTGGTAGTAATTTTTTCAGGATTTATTTGAAAAATGGATACCGAATTTTACAGGTGAGGGTTGTGATTAAAGGGAGAGTACAGGGTGTGACATATAGGGGTTGGACAGTAGATAATGCGACGGATTTGGGTTTGAGTGGTTGGGTTAGGAACAGAAAGGACGGCACGGTGGAAGCCATGTTTTCAGGTAGTTCTGAGAAGGTTCTAGAAATGGAGCGCCGCTGTTGGGTGGGGCCACCGGCGGCAAAAGTCACCGGCGTGGATATTAATGCTTGTGATGAAGATCTGGCCCCGGGTTTTGAATGTAGGCTAACTGTTTGATCAATTGCCTTATCCATAAAATTGTGCTGAATTTCATATATAACAATTTTGTTGAGATCTCTTTAACAGTTGGGACTCTTCTACTTGAATCGGTTAGAGAATGTAATGTGATATATAATGTATGTTTAAATGGTTAATATCATGTTTTCATGAGACTTAGTTTCGTTAGTAACCATTTCAGCCACTAAAATGATATTTTGGTCAATATAGATCAATTGAATTTCATTAGAATTGAGTATCCTAAAATATGATACATTGATTAATTAAAGAGATAGAATCATACTTAGTTGTACGAATCCAAATAATGACTCGAATCATCTTTATTTTTCCCCTCAAAGACATTATCTTCAAGAGGTAAAAGGGTGAAAGGAAACAACCATTTTCTCTCACAAGGTTTTGGTCCACTTCATTTATCTTCTTTTTTTTTTTTTGATTTCTCACCCGGTATTCGGTACCCACATTGGGGCCCGACTAATCCGGATTCGCGCCGGGAAGTCCCACATTGGGGGTAAAACGCTTCCTAACAAGGGCGACTCCATACCCCGGGGTTCGAACTCGAGACCTCTGGTTAAGGATGAAGGAGTACTTACTACTCCACCACAACCCTTGTTGGTTCTTCATTTATCTTCTCGATCAATAACATTATCTAACTAGAGCTTTTAGTCGAAAACTGTAGGTGGCAAATGGTAACAACTTACTTGTGGTTTATATACTAAATTAATGCAAAAATTGATAATATAAGCTAAGTGTTTTTCATGCATATATTTTCTCATTTTAATATTTAATTATCAAGATTGTATTACTTGATTTTATATAAACATCAAAAGCGGAGTACTCTTAAAAACGGAGGCGGAGCTAGGATTTGAAAATTATGAGTTTGGAGTTTTGACCATTTTAAGTTACTGGGTTCTAAATTAATAATTAGTACATATTCAATGAATTTTATAAGACAAATGCATGGTTTGGACCAAAGCTACTGGATTCGGCCGAACCCGTAGCTAATGGGTTAGCTCTGCCCCTGCTTAAAAAAGACAAGTATTTCAATGAAAGAAGAATAATAGCCTATTTGGCCAAGTCTTTTTTTGATCCAAAATGCTTTTTTCTTTGTTTTAAAAGTGTTGTTTTTTCCACAGCTAAGGTGTTTTGCTAAACTTTTAAAAGGGGAAAAAATTGTTTCTCAGTAGTTTTTGAGAAGCAGTAAAAAGTTGCTTCTTTATAAAAGTACTTTTTTGAAAAGTACTTTTGAGAAAAAATACATTTAGAAGAAATTTCAGAAAGTTTGTCAAAACACTAATTACTGCTCAAAAGAAGTTAGGCCAAATATGTTTTTTTTTTTGGCTAAAAGTACTTTTTCCCAAAGCTAAGGTGTTTGGCCAAGCTTCTTGAATGAAAAAAAAAAAGCTTTTTGAGTAGAAGCAAGAGTAGTTTTTGACAAGCAAAAAAAAAAGTAGGTTCTTCCTAAAAGTACTTTTCAGGAGTACTTTTTAAACACTTTTCAAATTAATTAGCCAAATACAAATTGTTTCTCGCCGATTTTTTATTTCTTCTGAAAAGCAAAAAAATACTTTTCAAAATAAGTTAATTTTAAAATCTTAGGGACAAACAAGCTAACAAAGCACTTCTTACTAAAAGTATTTATTTTTGAAAAATAATTTTTATAAATAATGTTTAAAATAAGCTGATTTTATAAGCTTGTCAAAGATGCTATATCCCCGAAAGTCTTTCGTAAACAACCTCTTTACCCCCTCGGGATAGGGATAAGGTCTGGGTACACACTACCTTCCTCAGACCCCACTAATGAGATTTCACTGGTCATTGTTGTTGTTGCCAAATATGCTATATCACTCTTCAAAATCTTCAATTAGCACGGGCTAGCCAGTTTTCGGACTGGTCATTGAAAAATATCTAACATGTGCAAAGATTAAAAAATAGCCACTATTTTGCTGCAACACGGAAAGTTCCAGCATAATATACTGGAGATTGGTGCACCTGCATATAAACTTACAGCATAATATGTTGGTATTCCAACACACGAAAAGTTCCAGCATAATATATTGGAGATTGAAACACCTGTGTATGAACTTCCAGCATATTATGCTGGACCAATATATAATACTGAAATTTCGGTATATTATGCTGGAAGTCCAGTATATTGTGCTGAAATATTTTTCGAATTTTGAATACTGTTTTCATTCAAATTTATCTTTACATAAAAGTGGCTAAATTTCGATTACTTTTGAAACTGCGACTATTTTTTAGTTACCACTTGTAAATGTGAACCAAATCTCACTATTGCTTTTAACGGGTGATTTTTAAAAATAGCCAGATTTACAACTGGTCGTTCAAAAATAGCCCAATTTCAAAAGTAATCGAATTTTAGCCACTTTTTATGTAAAGATAAATCTGAGCGAAAACACTGTTCAAAACCCGAAAAATACTCCAGTATATTGTGCTGGAGTTCCAGCATAAGTATACTTGAACTCCAGCATATTATACTGGAGTTCCAGGATAGTATGCTGGAACTCCAGCATAATATGATGGAGTTCCAGCATAAATACACTAGAACTCCAGCATAATATACTGGAGTTTCAGCAAGTATAATGGTCCAGTATAATATACTGGAGTTTGGAGCACCAATGCTCCAGTCTCCAGTATATTATACTGGAGCCAGCAAAGTATACTGGTCCAGCATAATATGCTGGAGTTCATACACAAGTGCACCGAAACTCCAGTATATTATGTTGGACCGGTCTTTATTGCAGCAAAACAGTATCTATTTTTCATTGATTTGGTAAACGCTGGCTATTTTTGACTGACCAGTCCGACAACTGGCTGTACCGTCAAATTTTGGCGCTTTTAACGGAACCTATTGGCCGGCCCAAGGTTCTCTACTGGTCCAGATTCTCCAGTTAAGCGGACTGGAATACCTCAAATGCAAATCCACATCACTCAGAATCCAAGCTCAGCTTTTCCCACCATATCTACACGAAAAATCCAGAACCAAAAAAATGGTCAATTGAAAAACGATTCAAATGGCATTGTTGTCCCCCTCCACATCATCTTTTGCCACAGAAAAAGTCACTTCTTGTTTCACAAACTCACTCTTCAAATCCCACTTTACTAAGCCATGGCAATGTCAAAAAAGAAGCTTGTTTATTCTTACCCAAAATGTTACTAATATACATAGACCAACACGAGTCTCCTTTCAGCTTCCTCTTTTACTATCTCTTCGTCTTGGTCCTCGTTTTTCTTCTCTTCCGTTTAATTCTCCTTTTCTTGCTCCTTGTACTTCTCTTCCTCTTCTGCACGGATTTCCTTCACCTCATTTTTCATCTCCTATGTCCTCCTTAACCTCTGATCATAATTCCAATGCTACCCCTGATATTAAAACTGTAAGTCCCAGATACCCTTTTCAATTTTATTCGACATTCTTGAAAACGAGATTTGATTTTTAACTTCTTTAATAGGTATTAAGTGCTTGGTTATTTCTGGGTCTTTTGTATTTGTGTGCTCTTATTGCAGATTTTGCTTGTGATTTTTCAATTGGAGTTGTTTTTGAGCTCCCCCATCCCCCCCC
>NC_031995.1:57372223-57378337 GCF_001879085.1 Nicotiana attenuata | reverse complement strand
TTGAGCCTCCCCACCTACCCACCCCCCCCCCCCCCCCCAAATAATGTGTGATTGATTATTTCAGTGTTGCTAAATGTTAGCTGTGATTATCGATTTGACAAGATGAGATTTTGAGCTTGTTCCCGGTAACGGGTGTTTGATTATTCCTGGGTTTTGATTAACTGTGTGTTGTGGATATTGAACTGTTTTGATTTTCAATTGAAATTCCTAGAGAAAGATGAAGTTATGAGCATTTATTGGGTAATGTCTATTTGATTATTTCTGGGTTTAAGGTGTTTGTGTGAAGTGGATGTAGGTTAACTGGGATTTTCATTTGAAACTCTTAAAAGAGATGAAATTTTGAGCTATTTTTGCGACATTCTTCGTCTTGTAGATGTGTTGACCTTTAGCGGTCCAACATTCATTCCTATATAGCATTATTGGTCTTATAATTGTTCTATCGACTTCTCTTTTCACTTTTGTAGGCGTCCTTCTATCACATAACACCCCTTTAGCACTTCTCCATTTCAACCATCCGATTTTGATTCTATGTGTAACGTCTTTATCTATCATTCTGTTCTCCGGGGACGAGCCTAAATATCTGAATTATAGCAATTTCACCTAAATATTACTCTCCTTAGTTCAAGCTTTTGGTTGACACCCTTGTTTTCGTCAATTAGCACAATATCGTCAACGAATAGCATACACCAAGGGATTTTCAGTGACAATCTTTAAATAATAGATGAAGCTTTTAGCTATTTTTTGTTATGGCTGTTCGGTTATTTGGTTTTGAATATTTGTGTGCTGTGGCTGCAGGCTAGCTGTGATTTTCAGTTGAAATTCTTTAATTTTTTTAAAAAGATGAGACTCTAAGCTTTTTTACAGTAATAGATGTCTGGTATTTTCTGCATTTGTTTATTCATGTGTTTGTTGCTACAGGTTAGAGCTGTGATTAAGGGGAGAGTGCAAGGGGTGTTTTACAGGGACTGGACTGTGGAGAATGCTAAGGAGTTGGGATTGAAGGGTTGGGTTCGAAATCGGAGAGACGGATCTGTGGAGGCTTTGTTTTCTGGAAGCCCGGAAAAGGTTCAGGAAATGGAGCAAAGATGCCGGAGAGGTCCACCAGCCGCTATTGTCACTGGACTAGATGTCTTCCCCTGTGATGATGATCCTGGAACTGGGTTCGAGCGCAGACAAACTGGTTGATCATATTGTCTAGGCTAGCCTGTTGGTAATGCCAAAACTGAATAATATTCTTTGCTTTTTCTAACTTGCTTGCTTCATGTTGAAATAAATGGTAATAAGCACACCATTTTTGTACATACAGGTTCTTTGAAATGTTTTGGGTTTTATAATTAAACGTTCTTATTTATGTTATGCTTTCATGCGTTGATTCATTACAGCATGCTTGTGCATATTCCAATTGCCTTTTGAATTTTAACATTTCTTACTGTCTCCAATAACTAGAGTAACTTATGGAGTGACGTTTATGGCTTTAGGGTGGTGCTCAAGCCTCTTACGTTAGACCATTTCAGTGGTGAAGGTTTCATAACTTTTTATTCAGGACCATTTGATCAGAGAGATTTGGCCACTATTATGCCGTGTCTTTTGCTTAATGAATCACGTACCTCAGTAAATATAATTTAAACTATGAACTCAAATTACAGTTCCTTCTAGTTATTAATTTGGATTTGCTTCTAATGACACTTGAAACATGTCATTTGGAATCTTAAACGTTTGGATCTGGATCAAGTGAGGCGTATCAGAGACGAGGACAGTAGAGTATTGATGGGAGAGGTCCAGATTAAGCGGAGATGGCAGACTTACTTTTATAAACTTCTAAACGAAGAAGGGGATCATGATATTGTGCTAGGCGAGTTGGGGCATTTTGAGAGCCACCGCGATTTTGGGTACTGTAGGCGCATCAAGGTTGGGGAGGTCGTGGGAGTTATGCGTAAGATGAGCAAGGGCAGAGCCACCGGGCTCGACGAGATCCCGGTAGAATTTTGGAGGTGTGTGGGTAGAGCAGATTTGGAGTGGCTAACAGGGTTATTTAATTTTATTTTCAGGACGAAGAGGACGCCGGGCGAGTGGAGGTGGAGTACGGTGGTTTCGCTGTACAAGAACAAAGGTGACATCCAGAGTTCAATAACCTATGTTGCGCGGACTTCTAAAATGTAGCCGCACCCGTGTCGGATCCTTAAAAAATGCACTACTTTTGGAGGATCCGACACGTATTCGGCCACATTTTCGGAGAGTCCGAGCAACATATGCAATAACTATAAAGGTATCAAACTATTGAGTTATACTATGAAAGTGTGGGAAAGGGTAGTAGAAGCGAGGGTGAGGAGGACGGTGTCTGTATCAGACAACCAGTTCGGGTTCATGCCGGGTCGTTCTACTACGGAAGCTATCCACCTTATTAGGAGGTTGGTGGAACAATATAGGGATAGGATGTAGGATCTGCATATGATGTTTATTGATCTGGAGAAAGCGTATGACAAGGTTCATAGAGAGGTTCTTTGGAGATGTCTAGAGGCTAAAGATGTGCCGGTTGCTAACATTAGAGCGATTAAGGACATGTATGATGGAGCTAAGACTCGGGTTAGGACAGTGGGAGGCGACTCCGGGCATTTCCCGGTTGTTATGGGGTTACACCAAGGATCTGCGCTCAGCCCATTCTTGTTTGCTTTGGTGATGGATGCATTGACACACCATGTTCAAGGAGAGGTGCCATGATATATGTTATTCGCTGATGACATTGTTCTGATTGACGAGACGCGGAGTGACGTTAACGAGAGGCTGGAGGTTTGGAGATAGGCCCTTGAGTCAAAGGGTTTCAAGTTGAGCAGGACGAAGACGGAATATCTTGAGTGCAAGTTCAGCGCCGAGCCGAGGGAAGCGGGCATGGACGTAAGGCTTGGATCGCAGGTCATTTCCAAGAGAGGCAGTTTCAAGTACCTTGGGTCAATTATCCATGGGGATAGGGAGATCGACGAGGATGTCACACACCGTATAGGGGTGGGGTAGATGAAATGGAGGTTAGCATCTGGAGTCCTATGTGACAAGAAAGTGCCTCCGTTACTCAAAGGTAAGTTTCATAGGGCGGTGGTTAGGCCGACCATGTTGTATGGGGCTGAATGTTGGCAAGTTAAGAATTCACATACCCAGAAGATGAAAGTAGCAGAAATGAGGATGTTGAGGTGGATGTGCGGGCACACTAGCATGGATAAGATTAGGAATGAAGATATTCGGGAGAAGGTGGGCGTGGCTCCTATTGATGACTAGATGCGGGAAGCGAGACTCAGATGGTTCGGGCACGTTCAGAGGAGGTGTTTGGATGCCCCGGTAAGGAGGTGCGAGCGGTTGGCGTTGGTGGGTACGAGGTGAGGTAGAGGGCGGCCTAGTTGACTTTCCTATTGGGGAGAGGTGATCAGGTGGGATATGACGAACCTTCAGATCTCCGAGGACATGGCACTCGATAGGAAGCTGTGGAGGTCGAGCATTAAGGTTGTGGGTTAGGAGGTAATTGAGCATTTTTAGTCTACCAGTGTAGGGCTAGGCTGATAGGATTTAGTCTTAGACTGCTAATGGTCAGTGCTGTGTTTACACTACTCTTCCATTTTCATAGTGCCGGGTCTTATTTAGTAGAAATGGCGTGGGGTAGCCACTTTTTAAATTGTATTTACTTTTTATCCAACATTTTTAATGCTGAGCAAAAGTAGCCACTATTCTATTAAAATTAATATGAAAAGACAGTGTTACCTTTTCTTCTATCTCTTTTCCTTGCCAAACCCTCTATCAAGTTGTAATGAACCAAGAAATATCTAATTACAGCTTCGTCGGCAAGCCGAAGCCATACCAGGAAAAGAAAAATGTACAAAATTTGGAAGCATATAATACATAACCACTCGATCTGATTTAGAAGAAAATTCACAACAAAAAAGAAAAAAAAAGAGAGAGAGAGAAAATGCAGAAGAGAAGAATTGTTTGCTCATACTTGGATCTTTGATCGTATGCAATTATGGTGGTAGATGTATTTCGATTTGTGATTTCTGTGATGTATTTTTGGTTTTCTGTTACGTTATGGATCCTGAACTTACAGCTACAAGTTCAAAAGTTAAGGACACTTGGTCCTGAACTTCGAGTTTCAAGTTCAAAAGTTAAGGACACTTGGTCCTGAACTTAGACTAACAAGCTCAAAAGTTAAGGACAATAGGTCCTGAACTTACAGTTATAAGTTCAAAAGTTAAGGACAGTAGGTCCTGAACTTAGGCTAAGAAGCCCAAAAGTTAAGGACGATAGGTTCTGAACTTAGACTAACAAGCTCAAAAGTTAAGGACAATAGGTCCTGAACTTAGACTAACAAGCTCAAAAGTTAAGGACACTTGGTCCTGAACTAACAGTTACAAGTTCAAAAGTTAAGGACACTTGGTTCTGAACTTAGACTACAAGCTCAAAAGTTAAGGACAATAGGTCTTTAACTTAGACTTACAAGTTCAAAAGTTAAGGACAAGTAGTCCTTAACTTTACAAGCACAGAACTTAAGGACAGGTGGTCTTGAACTTCGAGTTCCAAGTTCAAAAGTTAAGGACACTTGGTCCTGAACTTTTATGAGCAGAAGGGTGTTTTCGTCCGTGCAGGTATAGTTTATTAAAGCAGTGGCTAAAGACTAAAGACATTTTAAACAGTGGCTTAAAAGTAAATACATTTGTTATTAGTGGCTAACCGTGCACTTCCTCCTCTTATTTACTGATCATTGTTTCTGCCTTTCATCTATTCGCCGGTTCTTGTGTTGTTGTTATTATGGTGATAAAGCTATGGCCTAGTTGACTCTACCGAAAAAGGCCACTTTGATGAACAATTAACCCGGTAACTTCTGAAGAGCTTGTGCGGATTCGGGGTTATTTTTAAATACCCCTAAGGCCACTTAAAAGGTTTTAGGTTTTAGGAAATTTAATTCAATTTCGGATTTAATCAAATGATAAGCATCTGCTAATTTGCTCAGAAGTTTCGGTTTATTGCCTCAATCACTTGCTGCTACTGCAATCGGAAGAAATTCCACATTTTTACTATCCAAAGCTGGTAAAGTTCAATTATTTTTTTAACTTTCTATTCATTAGGATAAATATCTGATTTTTTTTTCATATTAAATTATGTTCAATGATCACGAGTTTGCATTTGGGCATTTTTACAATGTAGAACAAGATACTCTGCTCTGTCCCAATTTATGCAATACTGTTTCCTTTTTAGTTTGTTGACACATTTCTATATAACTTTAAATTTTTCATTTTATCCTTAATGGAATGATTTATAGCTACAAAAATTTCTATGATTAAACTTCGTGCCCAGTCAAAACGCATAAGACAAATTGGGACGGAAGGAATATATTGTTATAAGAATCCTAATTTTCTACCAAATGTTTTATAGTTAGGGCTGATCCTTAAGTTTGGCAGCAAGAGCTATAAGTAAACACGGCAACACACATTCAGTGGTCCTTAATGGAGCTTATGATTCTGTGAGAACCAATGTTCACCTCACTTACTCATGAAAATAGCACAGACTAGCCAGTTTTTGGATTGGTAATCGATAAATAGTCAATGTTTGCAAAGTCATTGAAAAATAGCCATTGTTTTGTTGAAACACGGAAAGTTTCAGCATAATATGCGGGATTATGGAGCTCCTATATATAAACTTCCAGCATATTATGTTGGAACTCCAGCACACGAAAAGTTTCAGCATAATATAAGGATTATAAAGCTAATGCATATAAACTTCTAGCATATTATGTTCGAACTCCAGCACATTATGAATGTGCTGGAAGTTCATATGTACAAAATTCGAACTCTAGCATATTATGTTGGAATATTTTCGGATTTTTAAGAGTGTTTTTGTTCAGATTTATCTTTACATGAAAAAATGGCTAGATTTCAATTACTTTTGAAACTGTGACTATTTTTCAATTACGAATTGTAAATCAAACTATTTTTTATTTTTTTCCCCTACTTACTCCTATAGCAAAAAAAAAAATGATAAAAATAATTTCAGAAAACGAAGGGGGGGGGGGGGGAGGGTAAAGAAAAAAAGGTAAAAAAAGAGTAGTCGTAGTAGTAGTTAGGAATTCGGTAACAATTG
>NC_031995.1:57343697-57371895 GCF_001879085.1 Nicotiana attenuata | reverse complement strand
GGGCGATGTGCACAGATAGCCACTAACAGCCTATGTCTTTATTTTAAAGCCAGCGTTTTAAATGTCTTTAGTCTTTAGCCACTGGTTTAATAAACTTTAACTGCTCGGACAAAAATACCCTTCTGCTCATGTCCTTAACTTCAGGACTTCAGGACTACATGTCCTTAAGTTTTGAACTTGGAACTCAAACTTCAAGACCAAGCGTCCTTAACTTTTGAACTTGTAAGTCAAAGTTAAGGACCTATTGTCCTTAACTTTTGAACTTGTAACCGTAAGTTAAGTACTGCTTGTCCTTAACTTTTGAACGTGTAACTGTAAGTTAAGGACTGTCTGTCCTTAACTTTTGAACTTTAAACTCAAAGTTAAGGACTGCATGTCCTTAAGTTTTGAACTTGAAACAATAACTTAAGGACGGCATGTCCTTAAGTTTTGAAATTGAAACAATAACTTAAGGACTGCATGTCCTTAAGTTTTGAACTTGAAACTATAAGTTAAGGACTGCCTGTCCTTAACTTTTGAAACTGAAACTCAAAGTTAAGTACTGCCTGTCCTTAACTTTGGAACTTGGAAATCAAAGTTAAGGACCTATTGTCCTTAAGTTTTGAACTTGTAACTGATGTCTGTCCTTAACTTTTGAACTTGAAAATCAAAGTTAAAAGATTTAAATTTGGGAGAGTCTGCGACATTATTCTTTGGCTATGAATTGAAATCATTATTTTTGTTTCTTTTATTTTGTGCTTTCCAACTGAACCATGCAAGGAGAGCAGAAGGTCTACACCCTACTTACAAAGTTCTGTTACTAACTTTTGAACCATGAATATTGAAAAGTTCTGTTAAAGAGCTTGTCTTTTAATGAATGCTTACAAGCGATGTGCATTAGAATGACTGTGTAGATAGGCTCCGCCACCTCAACATAATGCAACAGTTAAGGAGAAGGCACGGAGAGAGAGAAGCAAGGGTTTGGGAAGAAAAGCAAGGGAAGAAAGGGTAAAAATGTCTTTTCATATTAATTTTAATAGGGCAGTGGCTATTTTTGCTCAACATTAGAATTGCTGGATAAAAAATAAATACCACCTTAAATAGTGGCTACACCATGCCATTTCTACTACAAACAACACACTTCTATAAGAAAGATAAACCGGCAAGCCAGCAAAATGAATACTATGAGGATGATGTTCCCACAATCATTGAGAACGATAAAGGAAAAACATCGAAGTATCAATCCTACTATCTCACGATGACAAAAAGCGTCTCTACCTCCCATGGCGTTACCTGTAATCATAAAGGTCTTTGGACGTAGAATGCCGCACCATTATCTTCGCTCCAAACTAATCGACCTATGGAAATCATCTGAACAGTTAATCTTGATTGACCTAGGATGAGATTTCTTTATTGTCAAATTCAGTTTAGAGGAAAATTGTCACGCCCCAATCCTCGGGAAGCGCGACCGGCGCGCAACCGAGCGAACCTGGTCGAGCAAGCCTAACTAGCCTTTCCTACCCGACTCATTCAATATCCGAAGAAGAAATGCATCACCAATTATTAAACACGGGAGAGAGAGAGAGAGAGTTGTTATATAAATGCGTAAACGAAGCTAGTTAAATTCTTACTTAAATACAGCAACCCATAGTTAAGTTTCCAAAAGTACGTACAGTTGACAACCTATTGGAGAAAAGTTTCAAAATACACCGTGATCCTATGACCACCCCGGCACCCATACATGACCCACATAAACGTCTACGGAGCCTCTAAGGATACATAAGACCAAAACGACAATACCGGCAAATAGGCCCCGGCTATACCTCAAAATATGGAAATTTGTACCAAAGAAGAACTACAAGACCCCTGGGAGAAATGGGGGCTCACCAAGCCTGCTGTGAGGAGAGAAAGAGGGCACCACTATCTGCGATCGGCGCTATCAGCAACGGAACCACCTACATTCATTCAAAGATGTAGCGCCCCCGGCAAAAGGGACGTTAGTACTGTCGAATAGTACTAGTATGTAAGGCAAACACAATTTTAAATAGGATGAACAGTGAACAAATAGAAGGCAGTTACAACATCAACAAGTACTTCACAGGATTACAAGGAAACACCAAATAAGGTTCACATAGTTCCGGTTAAGTCTTTCCATTTCTTTAGGTTAATATTCTTTAGTGCCAAGTGCCATAACCTATATACCACCGTGATTTTACACGGAGTCCGGTCTCGGCCCGACCGGCTAAGCCATCCCAAGTGAGACATATCCAAATCCACAATGATAATCAGAAATCCAATGTAAATGCCACCATGTATACAGCATGGCGTCCGATCTCGGCCCGATCGACTAAGCCATCTCACTTGGGACATAACCTCTTTCAATTTTCCTTAGTTCAAATTTCTTTCCATTTTTCCATTACATGGCACAATATACCTCTTTATTAATAAATGTTTGGCACTTGGATACAGTTTTTATAATTCAAGTCTTCCCCTTATTTATTCGTTCACATAGCTTCACCATCCACGTCGATAAGTGTTATCATATACGGCACGCGCACATAGGGAAAGAAAAGAACACTTGGAGAACATAATCACATTTCCAACCAGCATGATTTCAGGGTAAACACATAGAATAATTTTTGGCAACAAAAATCTATCAACCCAACACATTAATGCAATCCGTCTAATATGTCCAATTCGGAACTCATGCCAACTTTTCGGACACCAAGAGCTCAACACTAAGAAGAAGAGGGTTAGCCATACATACCTCAATGGAGCTTTTTCTTAAATTCTTACAATAATTCCGGAGCTCTTAGCAACTTCGATCTATTTTATGAGAATTACAAGTTGAACCAAAAAATAGAGACATGATTAAGATTCTAGCTCATTTGAGTATATTATCAAGCACTAAGTGTGCATTGTGATTTTAGGACCCTTTTGCGAGAGATTTTTATCATCTTACACCCCAATTGTTATCTTTTTAACTCACAATCTCCCCATACCCCATTATCACTCATGCATGCAAGATAATCAATCCTTATACCCATGAACCTACTTGTTAATCACTTATTTTAATAGAAATTTCGAAATCATAGATTAGGGCACAAATTCTTACCTCTTAGGATGAAGGCCTAGTAGCGTTACTTGATAATCTTCAAATATTTGAGCAAGGATTGAAGTGACTTGGTGAGAGTTAGTTTCTCCCTCTAGAACTCCCTCTCTCACTCTAATTGCAGTAAAATAGCATAAAAGGGGTCTAATGGGGTATTTTTAATGGAATGGGGTTGGGTTTTAAAAGTTAGAAAATAGGAGCCCCGACACAGTCTGCGATCGCATAATTGACATGCGGCCAGCGAAAGGGACCGCAAAATAGCCCACAAAACTTAAACAAACTGACCGGATATGCGACAAGAATGCGGTCCGCATACCTGTTCTGCGGTCGCATAATGCACCACAGAACTGCCCCTCGCAAAATTCCAAGGAGATTATGCGATGACTATGCGGCACGCATATGGATTATGCGATCGCATAATTGGCCGCATATTTGACTTCAAAACTAACCCGCATATTGTTTCACTCGCGGCGACTATGCGGTCCGCATAGCTACTATGCGACCGCATAATGGACCGTAGAACGCGCTATTCTGAAAAATATTATTCCTTATCTTTTTAATGTACATGTCAATCCAAAGGGTCCGAAAATCTCTAACGCATATACCTAACTTGGCACTACGAGATTTCGGATTTTTGAGCAAAAATTTTCACGGGGCCTTACAAAAATATGGTAAAGGCACTACGCCTAGGACCATGGTTTATCTCAGGGAACTTTCTATCAATACGTAAATGGGAACCAAAATTCGTCCCACAAGAAGCCACACTCTCTACAACAGCCATTTGGATTCGCCTTCCACAACTTCCAATGGAATTCTATGACAAAGAAATTCTACAAAAAGTGGGCAGGAAACTGGGTAAGTTGTTGAAAATAGACTCATGCACCTCCTCCACCCTCAGGGGAAGGTATGCTCGCATATGCATTCAAGTACCCCTAGAAACCCCGATAGAAACCTCAGTCATAATCGGAGACCACAAACAAGCAGTGATCTATAAAGTGGAAGGCACACTATGTACGTCATGTGGCAGAACCTCAAAGGGATGCAACTACAGAAAGCCTCAACCTACTGTCCCATCAGAAGCACCGAAAACTTCCGAAAAAAATGTGGAACAAAGAGAAGAGAATGAGTGGAAAACAGTCACCTTCCCAAAAAGGAAAAAACAAGGCCAACAAAAATCAAATGACAGGAATGGAGCAGCAGCAAACAACCAACACCACTCAACGCATGCTCAACAGATCCAGGTAAACATGTTCGATGGAAATTCAGGTAATTTTCTACAAACCCAAACTGTTTAGTACAATACCAAAGCAAGTAAACCCAACCCAAAACCATACAACAGGACCAATGGCCCAAGTAGCAAAGTAAGCCCCACCCCTCAATATCAGGCCCCACCCGACGTGGTCCCAGCCCAATACGAGTACAAAACGAAAAGCTAGATCGGGGCTGGACGAAGCTGACACAATCCACACCCTTGACCCCAAACTCGCATCCCTAGAAAAGGCCTTCACTTTTGGCCCATCTAACGAGGCAACAGACCCCTAATCTGAGGCAATGGATTATGGGGCCAGTCACGCCCATCCAATAGGCCCTCCACCCAATTAGAGGCTGTCAGCCCAAAAACCCGCCCCGACTCTCTCACGTACGTCCCCCCTACCAATACCTCTGAGATAACCTTTAATGGGGAAATCTCAACAGTCACCATGAACACCAAGTGCACTCTCTAGAACCTTACTCAAATTCAGGTGAAAAGACACTCACATTCCACTCAACAAGATCTCTAGTTAATACACAATCTACCCCCCCCCCCCAGCCATAATTAACATCGCCTCCTCTACTGATCGACATTTGACACCAAAGGTCATAATAATGGATAGCCCCTTAAGTTAATCCCCCCATTACCCAAAGTAGTAAAAAACAAAAAACACAAAAATGGAAAAAAATCAAACGGCAACCTCTTTCGTGACCTCACTGCCACTACCACCGGAATTGGGGTTAACTGTAATGCACAATTCTGCTTCTACCAGAGCTTTGAAGAAACACGTGACCACATCTTCTTTGAATGCATTAATGCAGCCCAGTTCTAGCAAGAATTGGTATCTGAGGCCTCTATTGAGAGTAGGGAACAGAACCCCATCTTTTTATCCCAACTATGGCCTTTAACTTGGAACAAGTTTAGAAACACACTTTTTAATGATCACATTCCTTGGAAAAACATGCTTCATTTCTGTTTCTGGCATATCTGGCTATGCAAAAACCACAACTTGTTCAACAATAAAAAAGATAGAATCAACATTACCAATACCATCTCTAAAGCAACTGAATACTTTATGTTGGTAAAAAATACAACCATCAAAAAAACATTCCAAATCACTGTAAAATGGGAGCCCCCCAAAAGAGGTTTCTTTAAGCTCAATACAAATGGGGCCGCAAGGGGTAATCCAGGCATAAGAGGAATAGGTGGAGTATTCAGAAATCACAACGGGGATTGGATTATGGGGATATGGATAATATACCACATACAACCAACACTTTGGCTGAATTGAAAGCCCTCCTACAAGGACTGCAACTTGTTGAACAAAATGATTGGGTCCCTCTAGACATCAACACTGATTCGGCAGAAATAATACAAATGCTACTTACAGGTAACCTAACATATGATCCTATGATTTATGAATGCATGTTGCTAATGCAAAGGATGGACAGGGTCGTGGTGAGGCACACGTACAAGGAGCATAATAGGGTGGCAGACCCAATGGCAAAAGAGGCAGCAAAGCCAACTTTTTTGGGTAGATCAAGCTTACTAGCAGTTCCTTCGATGTTTGCAAATGATATATTTTGGGCAGACATCCTAGGAACTGGAGTTGTTAGGAATTTTCTGGCATGTAATATTGAAACTGTATCTCAAAACATCGCACTGTTGGGGGAACTACAGTACCCTAGCAATGACAGTACTCTTAATGTACTTTTTGTTTAGTAGTTATATAAATATCCATCCTTTTAACCAAAAAAAATAATAATTACCAAATTGTCCTATAAAAGTTAAATGACTTTCTTTACTCTTCAAGCAAATACTATAAAGTAAAAAAAAGACTGTGCAAAAATGGAATTGCACATTCTAATAAAGTTTTTGAAAAGTTGGAGAATGTAAAGAGTTGCATTGAGTAACTCAATAATATGATGAATTCATTTGGCTAGTATAATACAAGCCAAATTCATCTACGAATGTAAATGTTCAACAAATAGTTAATTATTCATTCAATATATACAAAGTTTATTTAGCATATATTGGCGATAAAGTTTGTTTTGACTTATGGCATCCTACTTTTATTATGCTCTTTAAATCACACTAAATAGCAATGACACTCATTTATTCTTCCGTTTAAAAACTTAGGAAGACACCTTCTAAATTGACTCATCTTGATAACCTTTCCCATCATATTTTTACCTCTTATTTCTAGGCAAAAGCTTATCTCCATTCTTTTTTCTATGTATGTTTATAGTAATCAAGAATTTGTATTTTCGTATCTGAATTCATCTACTGATGTAATTTTATTTTCTATTCTACGATGAAAACTAAATTATCCCCACTTTGTTTTTTTTATATTTACGTTGATTATCAAAATTTTATAATTTCTGATTTGAGTTCATTTAAAATATTGATATCTTAAACCTTGTTATGAAACAATAAAAGAAGAAGAGCAGTATTGTAGAGAAAGAGTGAGAGGGAATTCTTATTGATTTGGGATGAATTACAATGGAATAAAACCCTCTATTTATAGGGAGAGGATGACTTAGCCACCAAGTAATGAACCCTAGAATCTCTCTAAATATAGACATTCACCATAAATACAATTCTATTTATAACAAACCTCAATTTATGATTTTTGTTGCGGGAGTAAAGTTGCTAGAGAGTTGTGGATTCAGCAAGTGAAGCAATTGAGTGCAAGTGGTTAGTTTCTCCTCAGGTAATGAATAAATATCTCTGACATACAAAAGCTTGTATTCTTATGATTACGATATTTTTGTAATAGCCAATTGCATTTTTATATTTTTTACAATTAAATTGAGATATCTGTTTTGCGCAGTTCTTTTGTATTGGCTTCTTTGCTATTACTAGTGAGGGTATGCCCGGGCTGAGCCCGGGCCCAATTGCCATACCTAAGCTGGTAAAGTTTTCTTTTCTTCTTAGAGTTGCTTAGCGTTTAATTAAATAAAGTTGGTTGGAATATTTGAGGGATAAAATAAACATCTATAAAAGATCATAGTGAACCGTGGGATAGTTGATCAAAGATAATTAAAAGACACTTGGTGATTTAGAACTTCTGACTTTGTAATCAAATGCCACTATTTGCATGATCAAAATGATAGTCTCTCTTCATCCCTTTTTTTTTTTACAAAAAAAAATTACTATATCCGGAACAATTTTGTTGAAGTCAATTTGAGTTATAACATATTAATGCTTAATACAACCAATTTTATTCAAAACTAATTTAAACTTGATTAATCAATTTTTGCAAATGTAATTTTTAGTATATCAAGAAAAATATAAAGATTTTAAGTTACAATACTTCTATTATCAAATTCCTTATTTAATAGCACCTTAGTGAAAAAACTTAAATCGTCCTCATAAAGTTGCGTTCAGATATAACTATATGGTAATAATTAAAAGACTTAATTTAATTACTAATTTAACTTAACAAAGATAAAATTACATGAAAAAAGTACAAAATCCTTAAGAAAATTACCAAAATAATATTGCAGACGTATTCCTAAATTGATCATACTAAAAAATTTTGTAAAGTTGTTTTCTCTTAAAGTTTCCTTTTTTCTTCTAAATAGAATATTTTTTTTCCTTATTTTTATTGAAATTATTTTTTCAAAGTCCTTTTATGAAGTTGAAATGCACATTTAGTCAGCACAAAGTCATGTTATTCAAGCAATGTGACAAATGTGGGTTTCAAAATCAAAGCTAACTCAAGAGTTTAGAAAACGTTTCCTTTAGTAATAGAAAATGATTTTTTTCCCTTTAGTTTAAACAATTTTTGAATAATTGTTCAACTTTTACAAATACAATCCAACACAAAGGCACGAAATTTTGTTCCAAAACTTTCTCCATAATACATATTATATTAAAATGTAAATGTTTGCTTTTTTATGGATCTTCTATCATGTTACTTTGAAATTGATGATGACTTCATATTGTTCTTATTTTTCTTGGTATAGTCGACGGGATCATATATCTCCTTTCATAATGAAAAAATTAACTGGGTATTGGTTGATATTTTTCAAGTACAATGGGCATGAGTCTGCATATTTTGCACCTCCAGTTCTATGCGTTTCGCTCCCACTCTAGTGGTTTCTTTATGATACTTCACAGCCGGTTAAACTTTCTCATATGAAATCTAATTTAAATGAATTTGATTCAATTTTTTTTATTTTTCATGAATACTCCTAGTCATAAGATCATTCTCAACTCGTCACATTGCATTTAGAAAAAGTTGTATGTTCAAGCAAAAATTAAAACAATTTCTTTCTTTTCTTTTTTGGACAAACACTTAATTTCTTAGTAATATTTTCTCTAATATCAATTTCAAATATTATATGAGTTCTCTTTAAATATTCTTTTCATTATTTCAAATCATGTTGTTTAAACGATACTTTCATTAGTTGATCGTTTTCTAATCTCTCTCTATATATTTTTTATACGAACGAAAGCTTGCAACAATATAGTCAAACCTTGAGATAGTTATCATAAACTCATAAATTTGATAATATTCTACTTTTCTCCTTATTATTTTATTCTATTTATAATTGATAATTAAAAAGGTAAGCTTCCATTTTTTTCATGTCATTTTACTACTACTATTTTACCGTTCAATCTTTCCTGCAGTGCTCTTATTGTAGGTTTACAAATAAACAAAAAATTTATGGATGGGCTAATTATTGAATTTTATTATTTTAATTGCCGGTTTAGACATTTTATTTATTATAATTTTAGTGAATTTTTACACATTAATTTAGGTTTCATAAATAAAAGTACTTGATTATGATAAATCGAGTGCCCGAATGCTACATTCGGGGTCTGCCTCTGCCAAGAACTATATTGAACATCATTTGCTTGCAAAAAATTTGTCCGAGTGTTCTTTTAAGGATCGATGTATTATCTTTTGTGTATTAAAGAAGGTATTGCAAATAACACCTGTCAAATTTTTTTTAATTGAAAGCAAATATTTATTATTACTAGTGAATTTTTCCGCGCTTCGCGCGGTTATATTAACAATATAAGGTCTTTTTTAATAAGTGAATAGTAAAAATAATGCTATCGATTTAGTCACTTTTTTTTAACGAAAATCATTTATATCTAATATTTTTAATCTACTTCTTTGCAACAAAATTTTACACAATTTTAGCTAAAATGGAACGGTTATTTACACGTAATTTTGACTCTCTCACAATTATTTCCATAAATTCAGTATGTATTTTTAAAAATTATTTTCACGATCTTAGAAATTTTATAAAGGAAACGCAAAAAAGAGTTTTTCACTTGATCTTTCTCATTACTTTTTACATTTTTGAAATCCCTTTTTCCCTTTTTGTTATTTTTTCTTGAAAATGTACCCTTCTTTTTCTTATCGTTTTCTTCTCGTTAATTTCCTTACATGTAATTCTACCCCTCCCTTATATATACTCATTCATATATTTACCTAATAAATGAAGGGAGGAAGAATACTTTCTTTTTTTCTTTAACCTAAACCGATCAATATCAAACAAACAATGTAAAAGATATGCAAGATACAATTCTTTCTTTTTTTGGGTAACTAAGAGAGATACAATTTGTAAAGTTATGACCATAAGAACATCGACATAACTACCATAATAAATTTGAAGGGCCAATTGATCATTCATATCACCAAGTACAACAACCTCAAGGACATACACAATTATAATAATGAGAAAATAATTGGAGGAAAGAAATATAAGAATGAGGTATTTTTCAATATTGAATGGATGATAATGAGAAAAGAGACGAACATACAAATGAAGACTAAAAAATTTACACTTACACTTCGCAGATAAGTCAATGCACCCCTAACAAAGTGAAAACAACTGTATTTATATGCCAATAATTATATTTTGAAACTATCTTCAGATTTGTAGGATAAAGTTTAAGAAAACGAAAATAAGATGCAGAGCTCATTTTGTGTAATGTACATATGTATTAGCTTACTTCCTTTTATACATGTATTTTGATATATAACTTTGTGTGGAACATTGTGTATTGAAGAAAGGAAACCGATTTTTATATGCTTCTTCATTTTCCTTCTTCACTTGAAAAGGTAACGTTGTCATGCGAAAAAGTAAGAAAAGAAATTATATTCAATAGGGTGACGATAGTTGAAATAATAGATAATAATAGACATGAAAATTAGCCAAACAAAAATACGATGCCGTGAAAATCCACCAAATTCAGGTGAAATTTTTTCTACATGAACATTGTCATTTTTTTATTTGTTTGAAGAAAACAAAAGAAATAAAAGAAGAAAAAGATATAAAGGAGAGAAGACACCTAACCCGTCAACTTTATTCTTTCCCAACTCAGAAGTATCCAAACCCCGCTTCCATTTCCCTATCTGGAAACCCATGTTCTTGTTAATGCGTAGGAATAACTGGAAGATCGAGTTTTATAGTGTAGTTTCAACCTCTAAGAAGCTGTTAAGTCATTTTGTATACTTAATGCCCTTTTAAATATCATGAATCCGTTTTACAAACTCTTAGGTACCTCTTTTAATGATTTCTCAGCAGTTACTATAAGGAAGACTTTAAGGAGAAGGTGAAAATTAACAAATTAAATAGAGTGAATTAGAGGATTAATGGAGGAAAAATTCAAAAAAAGGAGAAAAAAGAAAAATGCAATTGCTGGCCATAGAGAGGTGCCACATCACCTTTTCTATGCCCAACTTTATATTTAAAATATAGATATAGATTATTAATTAAATAAATTGTAGCGTTTAGTCTTTTTGTGTTTAGAGAAAATTATGAAATTTTTGATAAATGAATTGAATCGGCTGAATATAAGACATTTTTTAATAATCATGCGTAGGCAGTGTGGTGTTGGATTTATTTTTTGCATTTAACCAGTCTAAACTCATTCTTTTCACAGTTAGCTCAATCCCCTCCCATTACCGCTAGTTGCTCCAGAAAGAAATATGAGTATTTATTTATATTCTTACACTTTTCTTTAAAAGGTAATTTAAAAGTTTTACAAGCTGCTGTACGTATTTAGTGGTTGTAAATGTGATGAGCTCAAATGACACCAACAACAATGAAGAGTTAAAAGGGTTGCGGTGGGGAAGTGGGCCCTCATTGGGAATGCATATCACCAAGGTTCAATTGGTCAACACGTTCAAAATTTTGTAGATGAGCTACAGTAATCAACCCTTTTAACCTATAGTGTTGCTCCATTTCACCGTAATTACCTAAATACCCTTATGACCCAAATAGTAACCGGATGCAGCTCTCTTTGTAACCGGAGGCAGCTCAAATTCCCGCTTATTAATAGTAGGAATATATTTACGGACTATCTAAAATAAAGGAACCTTGACATCTAAGGTATCCAAGGACTTATGGGGTAGGATTTTTATTTTTTATTTTTATTTTATGGAATTAGCTAAGTAGAATCATCATTTATTATTTTGGAATTTGCAATTAAATTTTATTTTATAACTAAAAATATTTTAATAGTAATATTTATGTTATTTTTAAAGTCTAATACTCATTAGGGGGTACACGCGCGTTGCATGTGCCCAAAATGATTCTGAAAAATCTTTGATTTTTATAGTAAAGTATTGTCATGTAAGAATGATGTTATAGAAAGATCTAGCTGTCTAGGAAAAAAGGACAGCCTGATGCTCTAAGCTCGCGTTATGTGCGGGGTCCGGGAAAGGGCCGGAACTACAAGGGTCTATTATACGCAGCTTTACCCTGCATTTTTGCAAGAGGATATTTTTACGGCTCGAACCCGTAACCTCCTGATTACATGGCAGCAGCTTTACCGTGAAGTATATAAAAAAGAAGCAGGCTAAGAACTTACTGAAGTCCTTCACTTTTTCGTTTTTTCCAGGCTGTCATATTCGGGTTGAGACAATAGTTGTTAATTTTTCACAGGATTGGTTGAGTAAGAAAGGGAAATATCAAGTAAGTAGCATCAGTATCAGAATAGCACAAGAGAAGGAAAAAGTAATTGCAATATATAGGAGGCCCCTTTACTTATGTATCTTTGTCTTCTCCATCTACTTGTTCTCTCCTCCAATGAACACTCTCATGTGAGCCATCAAAGATCTTTTTAGAATTATTAATTGATGATTAGTTCATCATTTGTTCCTTTTTCTGTTTTCTTTTTTGACAGCGTGTAAGATTCAAAATTTAAACTCTATTGGTTTAATTTTTAAGCTTCATAGTATTGAACTCGTTATATTTTTAAAGTTTCATATCTACTATTTGTTACATTTTTAATAGATTTTCATATGTAAATTTATGCTCTACGTCGAAAGTTATGGTTAATTGAACATGTTCCTATTATTCTACATTCGTTCCTGGCAGGGGCGGAGTTAGAGCTTCGGACGCGAGTTCGACCGAACCCAGTAGCTTTGGTCCAAACTCATTGAATATATATTTGTCTTTAAAAGCTCATTGGATATGTTCAAATTATTAATTCAAAACCCAATAATTCAGAAGGAATAAAATCCCGAAGCCGTTAACTTCAAATTCTGGCTCTACCTGTACCCTCGTGTCAGGGGTGTTAATTTATTGTGTTTGTTCTTTTCTATTCCTTTGGGGAGGGCAGGATAAGAGATAGGAGTATCGTTTGAATCTGCCGACTCCGTGACCAGAATTTTTTTATTTTTTCTTGAGAGAAACTTTTTATCCATTATTTAGCCTAATACTATTTTTAAAGAATAGATCCCTCACCTAACATTTGTACCTGGAAAACAAATTAACACTAACTTTACCTTACTGCAGAGTAGTGATGGTAAAATAGTTAAAAATAATAATTAATTATCCATATTATTCATTAATTAGTCGAGGGGTATGTAAGTTGGTCCGGACACCATGATTATAAAAAATAAAAAAACTAATATGTAGTACATATTGGCTTCTCTAATGTATATTCCCTCTGTTCACTTTTAGTTGCCCACTTTGGACTTTTCACGCTTTTTAAGAAATAATAAATAAAGTGCATAATTTATTATGACCAGTGTTTTGAAAGGCGTTTTCGAGGCGAGCCCTGGGGCGAGGCGCATCAAAAATGTCTCAAGCCGATGGTGTGGGACGAAAGTCTCAAGAGGCATACGTCCAGTAATTTGGGGCGTACGCCTGAGCGTTTGAGGCGCATTTATGTAGTGAGGCATAAGCAACATAGACTTTTTTCAAATTAAAACAAAATTTGTTATATAAGTCCTTCATATAATACGCAAATTCTCAAAATTCAATTTGTAATTACTCAAAAGTTTAAAAAGGAACTGAAATATATTAAATTTAAAAGTCAAGATATTTTTTATCGATTGAAGCCCTAATTTATGGTCTTTCCCAATTCTTTATCTTGTTTGCTAGTCTGCATGGCAAGACGACGTACCATAGACCCTTGAGGACAGCCCCTTCCTCGTACCTCTTGCATAGCGGGAGCTTAGTGCACCGGGGCTACCCTTTAATTAGACTTAAGTGGCGATGTTACATCGTCTAGTCAGTAATGAAAGCAATCGTCCTTGATGAAAGCTCCGGACGGAATTATATGAGGCAGAAGTCTCATGTGCGATTCGTTGAGGGAATGACTACCTACACGAGTTCCGACTAAGCGAACCACATATCCATTCACTTTGGGGTGACTCTCTTTTAGTAATAGATTTTAACTTATACATACCGACAACTAGCACAAATTAAAATGTATCTGATATTGTTGGTGCATTTTAACCGATTATTAAAAGTTATTATTTGTTGTTTTTCAACAGTGGCGTTCATTCGTCGAGCAACCAAGGATTCAAGAACTACATAAAAAAATGAACTTTGTAATAGCATCGATGATGAATTTTTAAATGGTTGTTTAGTTTATTATGTAGAGCGTAAGATATTCACAACTATAAATAATGATACCCTATTATATACGAATGTCTTCTAGCAGAGTTGAGACTTGAAACTAAGATTTTTTTATTTTTTTTTGAATAATAACATTATTAGTAGTCCAATGTGACTTGTAACTAGAAATTTTATTTGGTAATGATAACATTAGTCGTAGTTCTTATTAATTTTTCAATACTATCGCGTTGGAATAGTTGTATATGTATACTATATATATATATATATATATATATATATATATAATATATATATATATATATATATATATATAAGTATGATTTGCAGCAACTTTATGTTAAAGGAAGTGATCGAGCATCACAATCTTAAAATCCTGAATCCGTCACTTTGTAGAGTTAAAGCTGAAATGAAAGAGATGTTCATTTCTCAATTATTCCGTCATATTTACATGGAAGCAAGTTGTTGATTGCATATGAGAAATATTGGGAAGACAAAAAGGACACCAATCAAAGGAACGGTCGTGAAAGAAAGGGAAACATCAACTAAGTAACCACCAAAGGATGTGGTGCAGTGAATGAGACTGCTCTTCCCTTAACCAGAGGTCTCAAGTTCGAGCCTTGGGTATGGAAAAATTCTTGGTAGGGAGCGCTTCCCCCCGGATGGGGCCCTACACGGTGTGAATCCGGATATAGTCGGACTCCAATACAGGTACCGAACACCGGGTGGGAAACAAAAAAAACATCAACTAAGTAGCATCAATATCAGCACAGCGATACAAGAGAAGTGAAAACGTAGCTAGCTACAAGAGAAGGTTCCTTGCTCATATCTCTGTCTTCTTCATCTACTTGTGCTCTCTTCCACTGTACAATATCACGTGACCAGAGGCGGATCTAGCCTTCTAATACTGCAAACTAGAATTAATATTCGCGCGATGCATGCATATTGCAAAAGAATATTGATCATATTTAAGTATATATGATCTGATTTGTTTGAGCAGGTTAGATTATACATTTTAATAAAATCATAATTGTCCTCATTTCTCAATGCAAGTATTAATAATAAATTGTTTATGTAACTAAAATGAACTCAAACTCAAATATCATAATTTTATAGTTTATGCAACTACAATTTAAAAATATGATATGATTCAAAACGAATACGAATACGAATACATTATAATTAAATAAATCTAAAAACTTCTTTATTTAGTATTTTTTTAACTTCATTTGTTGTTTGTTCATCATCATCATCATTAAAATCTTCAACTTCTCCTACTTATAGCTCGTTATGAAGATCATCAAGTGATTTATTTGTAAACATATAATGACATAATGATTCGTCTTGACTCTAATAATGACAAATGAATTATAGTGCGATAAAAAATTATGTTCGCTTGGATTTAGAAGGTATTGACTCGAATTGAGTTAACATTGATATTGGGATGACCACTTTTCGTTCAACAGATTTTCTGATAAAATCTTAGCTTTAACAACTTGAATTATAAGTTATACGATAATTAACCTCGTGTCATTACAGAATATTATGTTTTAGAGTTACACATATATTCATTTTTGTAACGTAATATCTAATTTAGTAGACTATAACATCATTTGTTCACTTTATTATTTTCAAATGACTTGTATTGTTTAAATGTTTGTTAGTTCCATACGACAGCATAATCTAGTTGAGTCCCTACCTTAACTGTTCCAGGTTAAATCAATTTTACGTTACCATAGCTATAGAAAAAGATTTTCCCCAAGTTTCCAATGCCACCAATAATACTCCAGCCTTTATTGCAAATAAAGAAAAAAAAAATTGTTATATTGTCAATGAACATTCTTCCGAGGGATCATGAGGGGAAGATAACATTGTGGGAAGACCAATTACATGCTAAGTGATATAATATTATGCATATAACGAAGGATTTAATTTATATATATAGAATTTACACAAGATCAATATATTTTAATATGTGTTAGCAAGTAACCTATTTTTCAAGTTAATAATCCCAGGATGTCGGCCCTTCCTCGGTACGAAGAAGGGTGGATTCCAGAGAGAACTACGCCAACCAAAGCTTTAACTCTGAGAGTAAGAGCAACCCCACGCCTTGTCATCAGATAACAAAGTTGATTTCGCCCTAGGAACCCCTCCCCCCCCCCCCCCCCCCCCCCCCCCCCCCCCCCCCCCCCCCCCCCCCCTCCCCCCCCCCCCCCCCCCCCGTCCTTTACTATACGCAATTTCTAGCTGACTTACCCTTCTTTCCTTCCTTCCCTACTCATACCACCCTATCTAGAGAAAAAAAAAAGTGCACAACTTGCTTGAAGTCAGTAATTTTAATCATCTCTTACGTGACCTGATAATATAAAAAATAAAAAATAAAAATTACACGCGTCATATAAAAGTTAAACTAATATTATGACGCACAAGCAATGCAATCAGCTGAAATCCACCAATACAATAGAGCAACTACTTCATTCTCCACTCACTTCTGTTTCTGCACATCGCATGTAGCTCCCGACTCTATAAGAAAATACTCCGATTCTATGACATGGATTGTCCGACCTGCTTTTGGCATCTCAAGTTCAAATAGAAGACCAAGCACTTACATTAATTAGAGAAAACTAAGGGAAGCAACCATGCAGCAACATGGCAATATCACCAAATATTTCCAGGTTTAAAAAATGCGGTTAAACTCATAGTGTTACAATAGTTTCCTGTCTGGAGATTTCGGAAAAAAAGCACCAGCATGCTGATACATTGGAGAAACCTATGGAAAGTAAACAGGCCAATTGAAGTAGTACGAGTCTCGTGCATCTTTATCCATGTACTGGTTCCACTGCAGCAATAAAACTCAAATGAGAGAAAGAAGCCAGTAATTCTGTCCTAGTTTTAAACTTAAAGCATTGAAAAGAAAATCTTATTTTTATACAACTCTATAGCGCATAAGAGAGAACATCATTATACAAGAAACTTAAGAAGCATATGAGTACCTTAAATTCGTAATCTTTATTTTTCTTAAGAGCTTTCTTCCAGTGATGTTGCTCAAAGAGCATGGCTTTGTCATGCCAGCTGCACATAACAACATATTCGAAAGCTCAGACACACAGCAAAAAGGAAGTTTTTAGAAATCTCAGTCATGCAGTAGTATGGGTGTCGTTGAGCCACCACTTGACACTATCGGTGGCCAACATGGCAAAATGTACTCACCTACTGGGGCACAGATTTAGCCATAGTGGAGAGCACCCAGGTCAACTAAAGTTTCTAAGCTATACTGGCATCCACATCTCAGAAGAATAGCTCTAGTGAGATCAAGAAGGATAAGTGAGCCCCCATCACAAATTATGAACTTTATACAAGCACCATCATGCAGGAAGCGAAATGATCAAGCGGCAGTTAAAAACATAGGGATTATGCTTTAGCCTTTATGCTTAATCAATTATTCACTCTTACCTTGTATTAGATCTCGAGAGTTGAAGACTTTACAACTGTTAGTGTAAAGTGATAAACAGATGAGCTAAGGAGAAGAGAACGATGACCAAAGAACTTTCTTGAAAAATGAACTTGGGAAATAGGAGGGAGCCACATACTACCCTTACTACACCTTCACTCAGTCTCCCTGAGAAACCACCCTCTTTGCACCCCCTTTTGCAAAAAATATAGACGTCTGCCATCTTTATTTCTCCTACCTTACTACCAAGCAATACATGAAAGATCAAACAGCTAATCTTCAGGAAGCTGATTAACAAAAGCACTCTACTGTTCTCATGTATAGTTTTGGTCTAGTGAATATGAAATGGTACTAGAGAGATGCATTCCATGCTCTAATACGGCCGTCCTGAACATAGCAGTACTCAAGAATTTTTCCAGGTCTTACACCTCTCACTAGACCAAGTTTGCGGGAGAGTGATTTTCCTTTCTTTGGAAGTGGTGCAAAACTCTATGACCACTTTCCATGTTTGAAGCAACTGCCAAATTTCCTGCATTTTCATAGTTTTGCTTTATCTAAGGTGAAGCTCTAATCCTTCTTTTGTACTCAGCAATGTTATGCTTTGTTCTTAATGAAAAACAGAAGAAAAAAATATTGTGAAGGATTAGGACTTCAACTTAACATTAATGCGCTGCTCCTTTGTCGTTCAAATGCAAAGGAATGCCACTTAGCTGGAAGAGGTGGAAAGTTATGGAGAACGGCACCCAAAAGAAAGAGGTGTGTTAACATAATTTAATAAGAAAAAAGATAAGAAAACATTTAGAGTGACGACCTGCTAGAATAAACCAATCCCCACTTCTCCCTATAACTCCAGCCCCCAATAATCCTACTGACAACAACAAACTAGCAAAACATGTTTAAGCAACACTATCTTGCACTAATTTACAGGAAGAAACAAAGGAAACTCTAACCATCGCACTCCATGAACAAGAGATACCACATTTTGACTAATAGGATGTGACCATGACTTTTGTAGTTCTTCTTGTCAAAAATATACGATAGCAAACACAAAAGATGTAGTCCATGCACATATGATCGGAAGAATGGAACAATAGAGCTGATTGTAATTATGTGATTGTTGTAATGTAAATTAGTTATCTGCTTAGTTGGTTTTGTGGCCTAGCTAGAGGGATTAGGAAGTCGTATCCCACAATTCAACAGTCTGATAATTGATGGATTAGGAACCACAGTAAAAGGCCCACAATCACGTTCATTCTCAACTTTCTACTTCTGTCTCTACCTATTCTCTATAAGCCGATTTCACTATTTTTCTTATAACCGAGAAATCCCGTGAGGACCAGTAGCGCAAGGTCCGAAACTCGGTGGATAGTGGGCCCCCTCCTCTACCCTTTTCCACTTAAATACCAGGCTTTTGTCTGCGGCTGGATTCAAACCCGTGACGTGCACCGAAACCACACATCACGCACTACGCTCTTACCGCACGATAGAAGCCCTGTAGGCACAAACAGAAATATTTCACTATTTGCGATGCCATCCAGGAAAACTCACAAGAAATCATTCACAAATTAGTGATCTCCCACCTCTTACCAAGATTTCTTTTGCTTTTTGTAATCCGTTGAGGGCAGGAATGCCAAGAAGTAGATTTACGATAATATTCTCCATGTGATAACAAACAGAAAGGTGAAACCAAAAGGGGGAAAACAGAGACTGGAAAATTATTCCTCCATCCCTTTAGTGTAGTATTCTCCAAGTTCAAACTTCCACTTCTTTGAGGAGGCATTACTGTGAGCATTACACCTTACTTTGACTGTTTCCACAATGACCTCAGGTTAAACTAATTCTTAGTATATCCACTAAAAAGGTGTAGAAACCTAAATAAACAACCTATATTAACAGATATTTCCATTTTGGAATATCTCGAATGGAAACGCAGACAATGTTATGGACTTCTCAACGTGGACGGAACGAGGGTTGGAGGGAGCATATAAAACAACCGTTAACAAACCCCTGGATCAAGAATAGATTTGCTCATATCTATTTTGCTATATAGACTGACTCAATATCTTTTACTGAAACCTTCAAAGAGAAACCCGTAGGGTAAAGTCAACCCCTTTTTTTATCATAATGATATCAGTAACAGCTTTGAAGGTTAATTACATATCCATACAAAAAAATAAGGAGCTTACGAGGTGAAAAAAACCTTGCTTGTAGTTTTTACGACACCAAATGGACCTCCACTATACTTCAATTGTAACATCATAAGTTGATATATCACTCAACCATCAACCATGCCTAAACGGCTAAACCTAAATCAGTTGCACTCCGCTATATGAAAGCAAATTAGGAGTCTAAAAACTAGAGGTTCTCTAAATAAACTCCTTATCCTTAGACAAACATAATTTCCTAACCAAATAATAAAGATGAGGGACAACACCAAACCTAATGTAAGTCTAACAACACTTCAAAAGGCCGAGAAATGTATGTAAGTGGAACAACATCTAAACCTTAATTCACAACTAGTTGGCATCACCTGTATAGATTCAGGGGTGGATTCACATAGAGCTCGATGGGTGCTCGAGCGCCCATTGCCTTTGACTTGGGATGACAGACTCTTCTTATCAGACTCTTCTTTTTCTTTCTTTATCTTTATTAGACTCTTCTTACCCAGCCCCCTTCCCTAAAACACAACATTCTTTTGCCCTTTCTTTTTCTTTATTTTCTTTTCTTTTTTGTTTTACTTTCTCTTCCCTTTTTACTTTTTTTCCCACCCTGACCCATCTTCTCCAATACATCTTCTAGCAGTGAAGCACGAAGATATTTCTTTTTCTCTCCTTTACTATCTCAACCGTGTGCCGCTCTCTCATATGTAACTTCTATAATATCAATATTTCATACAAAGATATTTCTTCTCAACCACTTACCAATTGACTTTTATTGGCATTGTACCAGATGTTTTCCATAAGCCAATGAATAGCCTACGCAAATACTTCTTCTTTTTCTATGAATTTCATCATCTTTCCTCACCAAAATAGTGACGGTTGCATATCTAAATGTCTAAATTCAAACTAGTTATCAATTACCCTTATAATGTCCTTATGTCTATGCTTCATCAATCTTTCCCAAAGTCTCAATCATATAACCTATAAAATCATAGTTAGCACAATTTTGAGTAGCTACTTTGTTTTCTCTCTCACACACACGCACATACACACTCTTTCTCCACTGCTTTGGCATCTTTCTACTCCTCAACATATCCTTGAATACTTGGTTACCACACTACTCGAAAAATTCCATGACGCTTCTAAACCTTAGAGAATCACCTGGACAAAAGGCTTTCCTAAGCCTTCATATTTTTCACTGCATCTCCACAACCCTAATTTTACAAGTGAAGCAAAGGTTTTGTGACGTTAGTCTCACTATTTACCTCGAGCGATTAGATCCAAATACGATTTGCATCTCTATTTGACCATGTTATCTCTTGCCATAACTTGTTGGGGGTCATTTTCTTATACACATCTTCCTAACTTTTCTCCCTTCCCGTTTTCCTAACTTTTAGTAAAAGTAATCTAATGCTTTTTACATAAGGCTTTGCTAATCCCATAATCTTCTTACTTAGCTCTCTTATGACTACAAGTTGATGCTACTCCAAAAATATTGTAAGCAGACTATATAAAACAAGAAATTAAGATTAACCCTTTATCAAATTAACAAATAAATATGAAAGAAAATAAAAAGAAACATTTGAGGCAATTCAAAGTGAGTACTTGTATTGATTGGAGAGAGTCCACATGTAGGGATTGATAAAAGTGAGGGCGGAGAAAGCAGCGGACCCAATCCATATGTTCACGAACCGTTCCGGGTCGGCATGTGGAACTCCCGGGTCGCCCCTGTATGCGTTCCCAAAGTACTTCTCCATTTTCGTCTTCTACTTCTCAAGCGTTACGAGTTCTCTTTGGCTTATCCCAATATATCCATCGTGTTCATGGAACAAATTATATATGTGCTCTTTTGCAATTGTGGTATTCATAACTTTTGGAGTTCCACACTTTCCCCCCTTAACTTCTTAGACTTTACAGAAATATCATAGTGGAAAAAATATAAACACAAAATAAATTATTTACATAAGGTATTCATAAGTAAAATATTTGTCTTTGTTTGACCTATAGATCACAAGTTCAAGCCGTGAAATCAGTCATTGATGCTTGCATCAAGGTAGGTTCCATATATCACACTCTCATAGAGTGCGGCCCTTCTTGCACCTGCGTAAATGCGAAATATTTTCGGCATCGGGCTGCCACCTTAATTATAAGTAAAATATTTATAATAGTATTAATGGATAATCAATTTAAAAAATATACTAATTGATTTGTTGTTATATATTTGATTATATTGATAGTATATATAACGTAAATCCTTCGATAATATTTTTAAGAAAAAAGATAAGTTATATGAATCGCCATAGTTTGACTTATGTTAATAAAGATCTTACTTGAATATGATCTATTTTATTGGCTCATATCATTGTGTTCTTAAGTTCTAAGGAAACCCAAAGCCAAGTCAGGTTGATGAGGCATGG
Organism: Nicotiana attenuata; assembly: GCF_001879085.1. NCBI lineage: Eukaryota > Viridiplantae > Streptophyta > Magnoliopsida > Solanales > Solanaceae > Nicotiana > Nicotiana attenuata. The sequence goes on along the minus strand of NC_031995.1, from coordinate 57,349,689 downwards.
TCATGGGACTAGAGTGTGATTAACAACGTCAATGACTTCTAGAGTTGTAGAGCAGTAGAAGATCATTCTGATAGACGCTCAAATATTTTTTTTAAAATACCTATATTAATAGGTTAATCAGTAGCATAATTATCTCTTTTCCATTTTCCTCCCTCCCCCCAACCCCCCCCCCCAACCCCCCCCCCCCAAAATGTAAATAAAAAAAAAATCATAGGCTTAGCTAGGGGTATCAATGGTTCGGTTCGGCCGGTTATTTTATAAAATTTGTACCATACCAATTTTTCGGTTATTCTATTATGTATAACCAAAATTAGACTTTTCAAAACCGTCCCAATCATGTCGGTTCTCTTCGGATCGGTACGTCGGTAATATCTGTAATTTTTTAAATGTCATGTAAAATACACTACTAGAAGTAGAATGCAATAACATACGTACTTTTATAGGACTTAACAAAAATCTCTAGATATTTTTACAGTTTAAAAGGTGATAAATTAAGAAAATATAAAAGATGGCTAGAGTATAGATCCATCAACTATTCTACATCAGCGTAAAAGAAACTAAGCAAATACAAAAAAATATAAATCGCACGAGTGGAAAGATATTAACCAAGTTGGGTCTCAAGAATAAAGTCTATAGAAGATTAAATATTCGAAAAGATAAATCTAAATCATATGAAAGGAAACATATTCAATACATTGTAGTTTTTTTTTCATAATCGCTACAATACCTTGTGTTTTGCTAGTGAATATGCTGGGAATAATTTAGTTTCAATAGGAGTAGCATAATAGATCTGGGAATTAGGATTTTAAGTTTAATTACTTGTTGGCTTGTAACTATTTCATAATTCCAAGGTCCCGAAATTTTTTTAATGCTTTATCATTTTTAAACATAATATATAAATATATTTTTCACATTGTAAATTTATTCGGTACGGTTCGGTATTTTTTTGATTTATTTTTATAAAATAAAAAATATACCCTAATTATTGGTTCAGTTATATATTTATATAAAAACTTACGATTTTATTAAAAGAAACCTAATCGATTCGGTACGGTACGATTCAATCGGTTTAATCGGTTTTTAAACATCCATTGACGCCCCGAGTCTTAGCCTTAGTTGTGGGCTTTGACTTTTGAGGACTTCTTCTCACAATCGTATAGGGCTCAATTGTGACTTTCCTAAACTAGATGGACTCATATGCTATTATTAAAATGTAATTTTTTCTATAAAAGAGGTCCCGCTCCTCTACTCGACCCTCCACTTTCTCGATCCAAAACTTCAGTTCTGTGTACCGTTAGGGTTTATCAGATTTCTCCATTAAACCCTTCTCAAGTTCAATTACTCTTTAAATCAGCTGTAAGTATTCACTTTCATACATTCCCTGTACATGTCTACTTGTACATTGGGCATTTGGGGTTGTACTTTTTTCTCGTTAATGCTGCCTAATACCTAGGGTTTTATTAATTACCAAGTGGGGTACATGAATCGTTGAGCTCTATACTGTTTTTTTTCTTTTCGAAGAATTCACTGATTCTTTGTTCTGGAGTTCTCATTAACATCACAAAGTTGTGATTTTATTTTTTTGGGAAAAGCCAGTAGTTTAATAATTCATGTGTACTTGTACTTTGGGCAATTGGGGTTGTTTTTTTACTCCTTAATGCAGCCTAATACCTAGGGTTTTATGTTGCAACGTAGGGTGTAGAGATCTTGGACTGCATATTGAGTTTCTTGAGAATTCAGATTCTTTGGTTCAGCGTGCACTTTTGAGTTGTCGGATTGTTTATAACATCGCCAAGTTGTGAACCTTTTCTGTTGAATGCACGAGTTTTAGCTGAGTGGTGAGGTTTTTGAGTAAAAGAAACCCTAAATGATTCAAGAATTTGAATATGACCGATGGAGGTAATGCGGAGGGTAAAAGGGAGAAAGAGAGTAATGTGGATAATACCGGGGAAGAAAGAGCTGGTTTTGACGATTTTGGGCGAGCTATATCGAGGATTGCTGTGGCTCAAATATGCGAAAGCATTGGGTTTGAGAGCTTCAATGAATCTGCCCTTGAATCGCTTGCAGATGTTGCTATTAAGTATATAATTGACCTAGGCAAGACTGCTAGCAGTACTGCTAATTTAGCTGGGAGAACGCATTGCAACATTTTTGATGTAATTCAAGGATTAGAGGATATGTGTGCATCGACTGGTTTTCTGCGTGCATCGGAGGTGAACCATTGTAGTTTAAATTCTGGTATTGTTAGGGAGATGGTTGAGTATGTGCAATCTGCCGAAGAGGTTCCCTTTTCTCAACCTCTTCCACATTTTCCGGTGGTAAAGAATCAGAGGATGATACCCAGTTTTTCACAAATTGGTGAAACACCGGCATTTAAGCACGTACCGCCGTGGTTACCTGCATTTCCTGATCCCCATACTTATATACGGACCCCTACGTGGAATGATAGGGCATCAGATCCTCGAGCTGATAAAATTGAATTAGCAAGGCAGCGAAGGAAGGCGGAAATATCTTTGTTAAATTTACAGCAGCGATTGGTGTGCAATGGTTCAGCAGTAGCATCAACTTCTAAGCTGCCGGATGATGTTGATATTGCATCAAGTGTTAGTAAAAGCGAAAATCCATTTCTTGCAAAACCTTTTCAACCTGGTGAGAAAGATGTGGACATAGTTTCTCTTCCAGCTAAACTTTCCAGTGAGGTAGACGATAAAAATCACATTTCTTTGCTGGAGACATTTTCTCCTGCAATTGAGGCAATGAAGGATGGGCTTTCCGAAACAGTAGATGGTGTGGAGAAAAATCTTCCGGACAAGAGGCCTGCTGTCTGTTTAGATTTTAGAACTGGAAAGAAAGTCTTAGGTGATTCGTTGGATCTGAGGCTTTTGAAAAAGGGTTCTGAGAGAAAAGCTTCCTTTTTCAGGCGAGATGAAGAAAGAGATGATAAGAAGAGAAGAGCCGAGTTAATACTGAGGCAATCTAGGGAAAATCAGCAGGAGTTAACCCAGTTGTAAATTAGTTCATGGATTGGTTAGCTTGATGGGGTACTTCCGTTCCCTGTTCGAAACAGCAGCAAGTGATTAGGTTTAGGTAAAAGTCAGCCATACTGTAATTCTTCTGTGAATGTCACAGAGTCTATCTGGATGTTGAGATGTAGTGTAGAGCATTTTTTCGAGGTTAGTCATTGTTCGTTCTCCAATGAATTTTTCTCAGTGAGAATCTTTTACTTTTGCAAATGAAGTTTCTCCTTCTATTTGACTCCCCCTCCCTCTATAAAAATGAATGAAAAACACAAACACACATGCACACTCACTCACGCACAAACAGAGAAAAGGAATAAGCAAATGAAAAGGAGGGAATAGAGTAGGAACGCAAGATTTTTATGAATGGTGGTGTTGATCTTTGTATCTATTTGCTTTCGATGGCTGTGAAATTTTCATTATTCAGATTTTAATGCAGAAGTTTGAATGTGGGGTTGATGGATGAAGCGTGAAAGTTGATGAGAAAATTATATGTGTTGCTTTTGTTCTCTTAATTAGGAAAATGACTGAACTGGTCCCTTTTACAGTCTTTTTCTTCATTTCATACAGATTGGTTTTTATTATTGCAAGTCTGGTAACTCAGGGACTAACGGTAGACTCAAGCTATATTCCAGCGTCTTGCCTGGCCCTGTCTATAATGTAAATAGTAAGCTTCCCACAAAGCCAAGTTTGAACTATTTATCTGTCTCATCTAATAAACAAGTACCAAGCTATAATTCAAGTACTTGCAATACCCTGCCTGCAATATTGCTTGTACCACAGCCAAGGAGCCAAATTTGAAAAAGTTTGATGATTTGATTGTTTAAGCAGAGACGGGAAGTTTTGTGAGTCTGTTACATTGATTAAAATTCCCAAATTAAAGTATAATGATCTATGAGGGAAATTGCTTTGGTAGTTGGTCAAGGAAAGGTGGTACTGTAGTTTGTTGAATTCTATGAAAAGGATGTTCTTACATGCGTTTTGCCACTGCCAATTAGTATCTTTTAGTTAGTACTCTTGAGAGAGAACATATTTGTGGTTGTTCTTGAAGATCTTGTCTAATCATCATATTTCTTGCTGATTTTAGTCCAGACTCACAGTTTTTTATATTCTCTTGTGGAGTTTTAACTTTGTTGCATTCAAAGATATGCTGAAGGCAGTTTTTCTTTATAGTTTCAGAAGACAAACAGCTAAACAGTAATTGTTCCGAGTAGGAGAGGGATAACCTTTTTGCTTATTTACTGTTCCACTTAAGCATTTCTCTTTTTTGTATAGTTTGGTGGTTACATTCACTAGATGTCTAGATCTCCCGCTGCTCTCTTATTTTTAGAAGTTCAAGCTGTATGATAGCACATCATAGCTCGGCTGTGCAAGTTTTGCAAATGGAGCTAAGTTTAGATGGGTTTTATGTGTTATTCCCTTTCTTTATTGGATTTCTATAGGATTATACCATCATGCTAGAAGATTTTAGGAAAGGGATTTTTCTTATAACTATATACTGAATACTCCCGTAAATTGCATTGGCGGTCTACTTGCATCATTATCCAGCTATTGTTATAGACTTTTGAGTGGATGTTCTCAGTTATTTATGAAACTCAAGGCGACAAGTGTCGTTTATTTTATGCATGTGATCCGGGCATACAAGTTTGTTGGACTGGCCTAACTAAGCTGTATGATAAGAGCAAGAAGGGTCAATGTTATCACCAATGAAATCAAATTTGGTATAAAGTCAATGGATGGGAACTGAATGGATTTCTTTTAACTGTGGCCCCTCTATCCCTTGCTGGAATTTATTGTGATTTTACCTGGCAAAAGTTACTAAAATAGGGGGTGATATTTCATTCCAACAGCTAGGATGGTTGAGGGAGGAAGGTGCAACTTGTGATTTACAGGCATAGTTGAGTTATTTCGCGTTACAAGAGAGTCACATTATGATTTTGATGCAATAAACTGATAATAAGAAATATAATCCAAAACCACCAAGACCATCTTTGCTCCCCATTTTCATTCAGAGTGAGTTTTGAAAACAGAAAAGTACCTTTCTTTAAGTTTTGCTCTATATAAACGTGTTTTTGAAAAGCTATATGGTCTTCAACTTAGAAGTATGATTGATCTTTGTTCAAGCACTTAGAAATTTTGCAAAAAATATGCACCATCTGACTGTAGTTGCGCGATTACATATATTAGCTTGACAAGAATCAGACATCTAGAGACCTATGGCGTTTTAGAAAATGAGAGCTAGCAGAGAATAAGGAGATATAGATCATTTTCTTCGTTCAACAAAAATAATGTCCTTCTTAAAGAGGGTAAAGAACATAACTCCTGAAATTATGAAAAACGGGGTAATTATACAGTTCCAGCGCTGAACTATTCTGAAAACTGAGTAACATACAAATAAAATCTAAGCAAGCAAAAATGGAAATATGTAACTGAGAAAAACGTCTTTCCCGTCTGCCCTCTAACAAGTACATTCAACTAGTGCTGCTCAAGTAATCGAATCAGTTCAATATCAAAACTATCTAAAACAATCCTCTCTAAGAATAATAACGAAAGATGGGCTGGTTTGGAGGGTGACAATTTGTTGACTTCATGAATGCGGAATCTGTCCATCCCATCACTTCAATTTCAAGTCAGCTTCCAGAGGAAATATCTTTCCGCGGTGATTAAAGATCATGAAATCCAGATTGGCAGGCAAAGCGACCACCCTGCAAAATAGAGATATATGAGATATCTAATAATATAGACATATCTCTAACACCGTAAGCGCAAATGAATTGACTTCTGGTACCAATTCTCACTTGGCTATACATGAAGTTAACACACCAGAAGGATAAATGAATTGTTAGAAAGGGCAGTCTGGTGCACAAAGCATCCCACGTTCCCACAAGGTCCAGGGAAGAACGCACCCAAGGGGTGTAATGCAGACAGCCTAATGCAAGCATTAGTGGAAGGATAAATGAACTGTTGCCCCCCCC
>NC_031995.1:57331859-57343677 GCF_001879085.1 Nicotiana attenuata | reverse complement strand
CCCCAAAAAAAAAAATAGCAGTAGTTCTTGTTAGTCAGGGACCTACCAACTAACTTTAGCGTTTCTACTTCATTAGATGTCCTGAAAAGATACCCCAAAAACGTACTATTTCAGTAATTAATTTAATAGATGCCCTACAACCACAATGACATGGAACAAATGGTAACTATCACCTAGAGAGTTGAGAACGGGTCTTTTCTTAGATCAGCCTTGACTTTGCTTTTCTTCACCTTGTCACTTGTCATCAAGCCTCCTACCCCGGATTTTTCAGTCAATTTGGAATAGACTCATCTCTAAGCTTCGATCTTCGTGAGAAAGACTCATGCCTCCGCTTATGGCTTCCATCCCACTCATATGTCTCCTTTCTCTCGCCCTCCCTGACATTGCCTTTGCATCGCAAAGAGGAAGAAGGGTCTATGAAGAAAGATAATAGGGTGCTATATGTGTAAGTCTAAAAGAGCCCTCACAAATTCCAGTACCCAAATTTTCTAACAAGTCAATATCCTTCTATATTTTCTAAATATCAAATATGCTTCCCATGATCTCTCTCTGCATCATATTTTCTTTACATTGCTTACCCAAAATCACTCAAAATAAACCTATGCAAATTGGATTTGACTTTAAGAAAAACAACCATCTGCCACCCAGGACTTCGGTCTAGTGGTAAGAGTGCATCATATGCACATCATGGGTTTGAGCCTGGTATTTAGGTGAAGGAGGGTAGAGGGGCAGGCCCATTACCCATCGAGTTTCAATCTTGTGCCACCCTTGGAATTTCTCAATTAAAAAAAAGAGGAGAAAGACAACAATCTGCTCATCTGTACTTGGGTGTTAGGGAGTATAAGCAAGGGTTTATACGCCATGCATGGGTGTGGATAAAGAAGTTAGTCCTACCACATCAACATGGTAGTGATAGAAAGGATCCTGGGAATTTTTTGAAAATGAGGATAAAAAAGCTAGACCAAGAGAGAGACATCTTAGACTTGTTCGGTGGAAAGACCTAGAACTAGTGAATACCTTTAAAGAGAGGGAAGGTTAATATTGCATGTCTGTATCCACAAGAGACTAAATGAATATGAAAAAAGGTCAAGGGATCGACAACACAACTCATAATTTGAGGTATCCTGCGGTATATATAAGTAGGAAAGAGTCATCACAAAATTATGACCTTATGGATAAAGTTACAGATATAGAGAGAATTAATGATATTGTCTTATTAAAATCAGTGCGGCAAAAGAATACAATCAACCTCATTAGTGTCTATATTCATCAAGTATGATTAAATGAGAAAACTGAAAGCAAATTGTCTACACTCTATACTCCGCAAACTGCATTATAAGGAAACCAATACTAAATTTCGGAAAAATATAGGTGTGTCCAAGTATCAAAATTGACCAAAACCTACTGTAAAGAGGGAATCACACTTGATAACATTTAAAAGTAGGTATCACAGTCAATTAGACTCCATCCTTGCCAAAAAAGTTGTCCGGACCAGGAAACGCCCAAAATAGACGGGTGGCTCTAGATGTGAAGCGAAAGTGTGGGGCAAAACAGAAGGACTGCTGCAAGCACCGAGGATTCTATGGCGGATACTAAATGGTACACACCAAATTGCATTTAAGGACGAGTTATTGAAGGAGGCAGCATCGGAGTTAGAAGCTAACACAGTTATCCAGTGGAAGAAAATGAATAGTTGCATTAAAATGTAGCAAGTGTATAGCTATATCTAAAAGTATAAGACCTCGACCACAGTAATTGTGACACCGGAATGATAAGATGCAAGGCTAATAAAGAAAAAAAAAGAGTGGTATAGGAATTTTTTTTTGAGAAGGAGTGGTATAGGAAGTTATCAACAGCAGTAGATGGAAAACCCTTTGAAGAACATAAGAGAGTGAAGAGAGAAGACAAGAAGGCGACTGACAAAGCACATGATAAATCCTTAGACGACTTGTACTAAAAGCTAGATACAAAGAAATGTATAAGCTAGCATGGTTGAGAGGGATGAGGGGTAAATATTTGGACAAAGTTGTATTAAAGACGATTCTCAACAAGTTATAATAGGAGGTAGTGAAATCAAAGAAAGACGGAGATAGTAGTCTGATCACTTGTTCAACAGAAATCACAGGGATAGCTTTAAAGACTTATACGTCCATAACAAAAAAACGTTAGCTCACTTGAAGCATTGTGTCCCCTAAAGTAAAGGATGCCATGAAATATGAGAGTCAGAATAGCATATGGTTCAAATGTTATCCTTGTGGAGGTTCTGAAGTGCCTTAAAGAAGTTGTAGTATGACTCACCAAGCTACGAATTTGTTTTAAGGAGTGAAACAACAACAAAAGAAGAACATACCAAACGAATAGCGAAAGAGTGTACCTTGTGATAAATAAAAACGAAAGATATATTTAAAGCTGTTCAAACTTCGAGAAAAGAATGATAAAGCAAACATTTAGGGATATTACAAGAGTGACAGAGAACGAGTTTGGATTTATGCATGTTAGATTACAACAAGCGCTACATGCAAAAAAAAATATGGAAATTTATAGAGAGCCTATATTTTTGCTATGAAAATTTATAGGAAAAAGGAGGATTTCCGCATGATATTCATTGGCCTAGAACTACCTCCAAACTAGCCTAGGAGCACTTCATGCACGAGGTAAGCCCTAGTTATTCATTGACTTAGAGAAGAAAATGATATAGTTCCACTAGAAGTCTTGTGACCAGAGACAGATCCACGATTTTACTTCTATGGGTTCATGACTCATGACTCGGGTTCCAATAACTGAACCCATCACCTTGTTTAAGTTATAGGTTCATAGTTCAATATTTTCAACAATTCCAATGGATTTTACATAGATAAATCGAGGTCTAGTGTAGAAGTTACGAGTTCAAAATGAACCCACATCTATAAGGCTGGATGCGCCCCTGCTTGTGAGTGCTTGAGAAAAATGGAATTTATCTCAAAATATAAATGCATAGAGGATATGTACAAGTGAGCATTCACAATTGTGAGACAGCAAGAATAGAGAGGCTATATTTTTGCTAAGAAATTGATGAAATTTTATTAAGAGATGAAGGAGGATTTCTACATGATATTCATTGATGGCCGAGGAGCACTTCATGAATGATGTAAAGTCCTGGTTATTCATCGACTTAGAGAAAGAAAAATGATATAGTGCTAGTGAGTGCTTGAGAATAACATAATTTAGTATGGTGCGGCCTAGTGGTCAATGAAGTGGGAAGAGAAACATGAGGTCTCAGGTTCAAATCCCTGGAAATGCAAAATACATTAGGTGATTTTCCTATATGTCCAACTCTTGGTGCACATAGTTACTCGACACCTGTTGCACGCAAGTTGGCCCCCCCACTACGTCATAAAAAACAAGAACAGAATTTATATCAAAATATAAATGCATAGAGGATATGTACAAAAGTGAGCACTCACATCTGTGAGATAGTGGCAATGGATATTTCCATAACTGTGGTTTCAGTGTTTACACCAATGATCTATACCCCCTCAGGTCTGAACTCCAAAAAATTTCATTATGACAAAACAATGAAAAATGATAAAAATACACAAGCCCCAACAACAACCACTGCGCTTCAGTCCAAACAAGTTGGGGTCAGCTATATGAATTCTGATTGACCATGTTACTCTATTTAAACTACTTTCACGATACAAATACAAATAAAAAATACAGAAAAATAAACAAGCCCCAATTTAAAAGAATGAGTTGAAGTACCTGTTTTCCTCAGATTGAGGATGGATTGACTTGAATTTTCCAGGAGCAGCAAGTGCAGCCCACAAGCATAATACTAAACTAACTATCAATTCCATCACAACCTGCAAATCATTACCAAATACATAGTAGATCAATCTAAAGATTCAATTTTCATCAACAGTGGCAATTCTGTAAATTCAATAGAAGACTAATAAATGAAAATTTACGTTGATAGGGGGACCAGAAAACTCTTCCTCGGTAATCTTGAGCAAAGCTCTATCTGAAATTCAATAAAAAAAATTGAATCTCTAAATAAATAAATAAAAAGAGGAGAAAAAAATTAAAGCAAAGGGGGTTATTACATTGGACAGTGGAATAAGCAGCGTGAGATAGAATTAGAACGCCGATGACGCCAACGAGGAAACCGGCACCCATCTTGGTCGGAGAATAGATCGGCGGCCGGCGAGGGAGAAATTTGGACGGCGGAGATCAAGAGAGTGAGCTTGATTGGTGGTGTTTGTTTGGCTTAGCTGGTTGTACTTTGAAGATTTAGCAGCTAGCGTGGATCCGTATTCTATTTGGATCCGATACTTGCACAGTTACGCCCGACGTAATTAGTCAGTTAAAATATACAGTACTAAGTTTATTGCAGCATTAGTCCCTGTATTTTCACTATTTATTGCCAATTGCTTTTCTTTCTTATTTTTTTCTTTCTCATTTTTGGATGATTCTTCTTTTTTTTGGTAAGAAAGATAATATTGCATTAAGACTTATAAAGAAAGTTGCTACAAAGAGGGGGATGCCTGATGTGCATCGCCATTAGTATTGTTTGGTAATTGTCTATTACACAGATGAAGACCACATAGATCAATGGAATTCTCTACTACAATAACGCCTTTGAAAGTGGTGCTTGCATGTCCGTCCTCAGTGGCAACAAAAGGGTTTGGCTCTATATCCAGGGTCTGTTCTGCTGTTCTGCACGTCGTCTTCCTATAGCGTACAGCTCCTGCCTGATCCAGTTGCAAAATGGAGTTGACAAAATCTGGTGGCTCTTCAAAAACAGTAGGTGTTGTAGCTGGTGCAATGTTGTAGCCCGCTTTAGCCAAACGATCAGCCACTGATAAGTTAGGATTTTAATGTGTTTTATACCCCTACTTGCGTACGCTTTGGTTATAAATTGCTACAAAATAGTCCCAAAATGCTCACAAGTTGTACTTGATTGCAGGTTTGATCGACAAAGCGACGAAAGTCAAATATCGGCTCAGAAAGGAGTGAAACTTGCTCAAGTGTCAAAGACCAAGGAAGTTGAGGAAAAGAGGCCCTAGTGCGGACCGTGCAACTGTGAACGCGGCCGCACTAGGAGGTTCAGAGAATGGCTTATTCAAGAGGAAGGCTACACGGCCGCGGTCATTTCCACGCGGTCCGCGGTCAGGCTCTGCGGCCGCGCTACACGTCTACGCGGTCCGCGGAGCAGAGATTCAGAGAGCCAAAATTTGACCCCTTTTCAAGCAAAGCGGCCCGCGTCCATTTATGTGCGGCCGCGCTAACTTCCACCGCGGCCGCGCTACATTTTTATGCGGTCCGCGGTACTCAACTTCAGAGAAGCAAAAACCAATAGTTTAAGAGGCAGCGCGGCCGCGGTCATGATTGCGCGGTCCGCGCTGACCCCGCAGGGGTATTTTTGTCCAGTTTTTCCAGCCCAGTATAAATAGGACCTTTTTTCATTTTTAGAAAAAGTTTTATTTTTTCTGAAGTTGCTGAGCTCGTGAGACCGAATAGTTTAGCCATTTTTGGCACTTTTGCTCTTCAATATTGTATTTTCTTCCTAGCAATTAATTAATATGTTTGCTTCTTCATCTATTTCTTCAATTTTCGCATCTAGCATGAGTAGCTAAACTCACTAGCTAGGGTTGTGGCTCAACCCTAGTGTGGGTAATTGATGGGTGTTGCCATCTAAGGTTAGGATGATATTGGGTGTTTGTTATTTAGGTTAATTTTAGAATTTAATTAAAGATTGGTGGTTGCAAACACTTATTCTAGCTTTGTGGGTTTAACTCTTCTTGAGAAAGAGGTCCATGACCCCAAAATTGACCCAACAAGGAATTGGGATGGACCCATGAGAAATGGTAGTCCCAATTAACGGGTTAAATCTCGAGAGAGTAATCACCCTACTTGAACCCTAGTTGCTTGGTCTAATTGGCCTACCCAATTGGTCTCGAGAGAGTCAATTGGGAAAAATCACTCTCTCTACCGAAAGGTGTGAGAGTGGGTACAATTGTGCAACGGTTATAGCATAAGCCCCAAATATGTCAACCTATCCTTAGTAGCATCTACCCTTTAATTAGCCACCTAGGCAATGCCACGACCGTAGTGCCATTCTCTATATTAATTACAACTTAGCAATATTCCCGTAGCATAATTTAGCTTTAATCATTAGTTTTATAATAGTAGATATAAAAATCAAAAAGAAACCAAAGATGTTTGAAGTGATATTAGAAGCACAACCGCAATTCTAGACTAAACAGACATTACAACTCCACTACTAGCTCCCTGTGGAAATTCGATCCCGAACCACTATTCGGGTAAAAGCTATTGCGACCCGCTCTTCCTACCTTAGTGTAGTGTCGAGTCGGCAGCGATTAACTCATTTTCCTCTCTGTAGGTATGCGCAATTGTGACACTAGGCATTTGGTCTAGGAGATGCCTGCAGTCAGAAATTATATTAGTATAAAGCATGTTATCGTTTTTAAGCAGTGTTAGTACCTCTGATGCATCGACGTTTATTTCCAGAGGAATCAAATTGCGAGTAGTTGCCAATTCCAGCCCATGAAATAGGGCTTGTAGTTCTGCATGAATGTTGGTTGAAGTGCCAATGTTACCTGCAAATCCTATAATCCAATTGCCATTTGAATCACGTATGAGTCCCCCAATACTCGCTTTTTTAGTTGCTGATGATGCAGCCCCATCAGTATTTAATTTAAAGTAATTTGGTTTAGGAGGGATCCATTTTATGGGCTGCATTATAAGGTTTGGTTTTGTGTGCATATTGGTGGTCAAGTAAGTAAATTCCAGTGCTTGGTTAGTGACAAATTTGGTAGATAGCTAGTGTTGTGTATGATTAAAGTTGTGATTACGAGCAAGCCAGATGTGCCACAAAGTATATGAAATAATAGTTTGATTATTTATACGGTAAGGCATGGGATTGGTTTTAGTTTTAATAAGAGTCGTTAACCATTCCGAAGGGTGCGACAATCTATTTATGTGGTTAATAAAATCTATTAAACCTAAGTGTGTCCACATTTGTTGAATGTTTGGACAGTGTAAAAAATGTGATTAATAGTTTCCTGTGCGCTATTACAGATCTGGCAATGATCGTATATGAGTATACCTATATGGTGCATATATTTCCTTGTAGGTAGTCTATTGTGCATTATAAGCCATAGGAAAGTTTTAATTTTGGAGGGTACTAGAATTTTCCAAAGCCAAGTGTATTGTGGCGTTTGTGATGTTGCGATTAGGCCATTTTGGAATAATTTAGAATACATTAATTGCGCAGTAAATTTTCCTTGATGTGATAAGCCCCAATATATAGTATCAAATTTTGTGGCGTAGATAGGTACATTGATCCTATTGATAATGTTTTTTAAGTGGCTCGTAAGATTAAAGGGAATTTCTTCCCAATTCCAATCATTTTGAGCTCTTAGGTAGTTATAATCCTGCTAATGTGGTTCAAAGGTATAGGACCAGCTATGAGTGATCTAATTGTGGTGTTTGGAGCAATCCAAGTATCAGTCCAGAAGTTTATATTAGAATTGCTACCCACTTGCCACTGGATTCCATGTTGGCATTGTGTCCAACCCAATATGATATTTTGCCAAGTATTAGAAACCCCCCCCCCCTCGTTGTAGGTTTATTCTTATATTTTTGTATAAGAGTGTGAGCCCAAAGTTGATTGGGTGAGTAAAAGAGTCGCCGGGATAGCCCCGCTAGTAGAGCTTTATTTTTTAGTTCAAGTCTCTGTATACCTAGGCCTCCCAGTAGTTTTGGTGGAGTGACCTTATTCCAGTTGACTAAGTGTATTTTTCTTTTATGAGGAGTAGTGCCCAAAGAAAGTTACGCATATATTGCTCCATCTTTTTATAATATTTTTAGGAATTTTAATATATTCCATGATATGGTTGGGCAAACTAGTGAGGGTTGATTTAATAAAGGTTGTTCTACCGGCCAATGATAGGAAATTTATTTTCCATCCTGCAAGTCAGGCTTTGAAATTGTCTAGGAGGAATTGAAAATCTGATTTAGTAGGTCTTTTTTAAAATATGGGAAAACCCAAATATTTGCCAAAAGTTATGCCTTCATTCATGCTAAAACAAGAGAGTATATGGTTTTTGGCCTCCGTAGTGCAGTTTTTGAGAAAAATATCTTGGATTTTTGGAAATTTATAGTTTGCCCGAATAAAATAGTAAAATTATTAAGAGTGTCAATAATAGTGTGACAGCTGGTATTATTTACTTTAGATGTAAGAATGATGTCGTCTGCGAAGAAGAGGTGGGATAATTGTGGCCCATTGTGAGAAATTTGTATGGGTTTCTATAGTAGGTAATCTACTGACTGGAAGATATTCCGGGAGAGACGTTACAGACACATAATAAAGATATAAGGAGATAGTGGATCCTCTTGTCGTATACCCCTGAATGGTTGAAAATAGTTTGCACGTGAGCCATTTATCGAGATAGTTATGGAAGACGTGATGCAAGACATTATTAGGGAGACGAGAGTGTTTGGGAGGTTGAAATAATATAGTGTATTTTTTATAAAAGACCATTCAAGTTTATCAAACGCTTTTCCAAGTCTAGTTTTAGAAGCATTTGTCTAGTGTGGTCTCTTTTCTTATTTTGGAAGTGATTAAGAATTTCCTGTACAATGATTGCATTGTCAGAAGCTCGCTTCCCTTGTTGGAAACTAGATTGTGTGGGACCTATGATTTTATGTAGGAATGGCTTGAGACGGTTCACAATTATTTTTTTAATTAGTTTGTAAATGGTGTTGCAAAGACTTATAGGACGATATTGGGTAATAGAAGTTGCATTTTTTATTTTTGGAATGAGGCACAAATAGGTTTTATTAATTTCTGGTGGAATCTTACTTTGAGTGAAAGCGGTGTAACAAAGATTGATAACTGAGTGGCTCACTCCTTTCCAATATTGTTGGAAGAAATATGGATGCAATCCATCTGGTCCAGGCCCCTTGAAAGGTTGAAAGGAGAGTAGAGCTTGTTTGATTTCAGACAAGGTTAGGGATTTAGCTAGTTGTTGTTGATCAATAGTGGTTAAAGAAGCAGCTACGGCTGACCCAGGGTTGATTTTGGTGCTTAAAGGTTGGTTTGTCTGGAATAATGTATTGTAATATAAAAATATTTGTTGTTTAATTTGTGTTGGATCAAATGTCCAATTTCCTACACTTCTTTTAGAGCATTAATGCGATTAAGTCTACGCCTCTGTAAGGTAGACATATGAAAAAATTTTGTATTGGCATTGCCTTCGTTTAACCAAAGAATTTTTGATTTTAGTTTCCAAAAGTCTTCCTCCTGCTTTAGTAATCCACTAAATTCATGAGTTAGTTAAATTTCTAAGTTTTGGAGGAAACTACTAGTGGGGTAGTGTATCGAAGCTTGAATGCCATTAATTCTAGCAAGGAGTTTACGTTTTTTTGTAAAAAGATTTCCAAAAGTATGTTTATTCCAAAAAGTGACATTGTTTTGGAAGTTAGCTGTTGCTTCAACTAGTGAGGAGGCATTTTTCCATGATTGTTGTATAACAGTTTTGAAAGTAGGGTGTGTTGCCCAAAATTTCTCAAAACGAAATATGGTTTGCCTAGGGGTTCTGTTTGGTTCTAGTGTTACAAGTAGTGGACAATGGTCCGATTATGTACGAGGGAGGTGTTGCACTACTGTTTCAGGAAATAATGTGAGCCAATCATAATTTGCAAGAAGCATGTCTAGTCGCTCTAAGATAGCATGGCCATGACGGCGTTTATTAGTCCATGTATAGCGACTACCCTTAAAACCTAGGTCGAGTAACTTACAATAATTGATGCATTGTGCAAAGACATCCGCCCTTGTGTTACTAATAAGGTTTCCACCAAATTTTTCATTTGCTCTAATTACTTCATTAAAATCCCCCTACTAACCAAGGACCCCTATAGGAATCATGAATACATTTTAAATTTTCCCAAAGTAATTTACTTAAGTAAGTAGAGTTATTAGCATATATTGACAAAAATAACCACTTAATAGGGTTAGGCCATATCTGGACCATGCATTGTACTTCCCGTGTGGTAATGTTAAGATCTTCCACAGTGACAAGCTCAGCATTCTAGAGTATAACTATACCACCGGACAGTCCTTGTGCAGCGACTTGAGCCATGTGAGAGAAGTTGAAATCATTCTTAAGAGTATTGTGGTCATGCATGCGAGTCTCCAGTAAGACAACTAAGACTGGCCTATAGTTATCTAGGAGTGAGCGGAATTGTCTTCTAAACTCCGCATTGTGGGAACCTCTACAATTCCATACAATGAGATTCATTATGGATTGTGTGGTGGTGGTTTCAGCGAGGTCAAACGTCACTCCCAGCGGAGCATGAGTTGGAGGGTTCATGGGAGTGGTCTGTCTTAAGGAAGGGTTATGACCATGGCATATTTCCCCACCTCTTGGTTTGTAGCTTCGCTGAAGTTGAGACTGCATGTTGTTAGCTCTGGGGGGCATTTGAGAATGAATTATTTTGCGTAATGTTCTTTTAGGCTGTAGAGGTAGATTCCCTTTAGCCATATGAACTCTGTCCTAGTTTCCTTCGTCTACTCCATTATTTATGTTAGCTCTATTCTTGTTTGGTCGCCTAGTGTTGGCCCAAGTTCAGGTGAAGTTTTGAAGATTGACAAAATGAACTCAGTCATGAACCAGGTCCATCATGTGAGACAGACACAGTGTTGATATACTTATACATGTGTCATACGTGTGAAGATAAGTCTCAAGCGTCAGCAACAATATCTTCTGAGTTGATCGAAAATGTTGCATAGGATAAGGAGTTGAAGTCTCCTTATGTGAAGAGAACTACATCCGGATCAAGAATAAGGATTGGAGTTTGAATTGTTCTAGGACTCGAATTTGATGAAGGACCAGCAATTCGAGTTTTAATCAAACTCTGATTACTAACTCTATAAATAATAATGATTGTTCTCTTTTACAGGTATTGCACAAACGCAGAAGTGAAACTAAATTGAAGAGCAAAATAGCAAGGCTTTTTGCAAGCAATTTACGTGAGATTCAAGTGTGCATTCCTGAAGCTACTTGGACAAGATAGAAGAACCAATTCCATTGTGTCTTTCTTTTAATCTAGTTCAATTGTAGTAAGTGTTTTAAAGTTGTACCTTTCAGCTTTCATAGAAGCAATTGTATTAGGTACTTTGAGTATTCAAGTTAGAGTTAACTTGAAAGTGTCGCAGCAGTTGAGGCTGTGTGCCACACTGGGATTAGAGTTTAATCCTTAGGTTTACAAAGAGTTTTGTAAATGCAGTTTTGGCTCAGTGATTTTAGTGGAAGTTTGGGAAAATCCTACTGAGTAGTAGGTCGTGGTTTTTTCACCTTTTGAGCCAGGTGTTTTCCACGTAAAAATCTCTGTGTTCTTTATTTTATGCACTTTTAATTCCGCAAACAATCTTAGTAAGTACATCTAGAAGAACCAGGTTCTTCTAGTGCGAAAATTAGGTACCACACAAATCACCCCCCGTCTTGTGTGGTATTGACGTCTAGAACATCAATTGGTATCCAAGCAGGTTATCCTTGAAGAGGCTAACACCTTAGGAGAAGATCAACAATGAGTGCACCACCTGGGAACTGGGAAGGGCAATCCACTGCCAGGCCTCCACTTTTCAATGGTCAGTACTATTCTTGGTGGAAGAACAGAATGAGAGATCACATTATAGGGGAAGATTATGAACTTTGGGACATAGTCACTGATGGTCCCCTAGCAACCACTAAGAAGAATTCTGAAGGAATTGATGTGCCAAAAACAAGGGCTGATTGTACTGCTGAGGACCTGA
>NC_031995.1:57320801-57331372 GCF_001879085.1 Nicotiana attenuata | reverse complement strand
TTAGCTCTCAGAATTGCTGAAGGTGCAGATTTGGAAGATGATGAAGTGGCTATGATCACTAGGGATTTTAAGAAGTACCTGATGAGAGGAAAGGGTTCTTCAAGAGGTACAAACTTCAATAAAACAAGAGCTCCGGAGAAACAGACCAATGAGGGATGCAACAGTGTGGTAAGACTGACCACATGATCAAAAACTGCCCTCAATGGGAAATTGAGTGGAAGAAAGAAAGAGCTGAACGAAGGAACAGGAAGAAGAAACAGGTTCAACCAAAGAAAAACAAAGGTTTGTGAGCATGTGATTTTTGCCCTAAGCAGTAATTCCCAAATTTCAAGCAAAATAATTTTTCTAATATTTTATAATTTTGTGTGAGTTTTGTGGCATTCTTTGGTAATTGTTGCATTCATTTTATGCATTTAATCCATAAAAAAAAAAAATACCCAAAATATGCATTAGCATTTAGGGATTTAATTCCACAATTTTAGTATTAATTAGTCTTAGAATAAAATACAAAGAAATTGCAAGAAAATAGTCTTTTGCATTACTAGTTTTGCATTTGTGTCGAATAGAGTTACAAGCAATTTTAGGAATTAAAATAGCTTAATTAGGTCTTTGCTTTGTTTAGGCATTTTATAAAAATCAGAAAAAATAAATAAATACAAAAGAAAAATACAAAAAAAGGGGAAAAGAAAAGAGAAAAATTAAAAATGGTCTTAAGTAAAGACCACATTTAGGCCAAAATCAAGTAGCCCCAAACAAAAACACCCCAGTCCAAGTCTGCCCAACCCATCCCCTGTAACCCGGTCCAGCAACCCCATCCAAAAACGACGTCGTTTTGCCCAGTTGAATCTCATCCGTTGATTCGTCAAAGATCCAACGGTTGGGAACTAAATCTGAAACCCCTTATAACTGTCCGAAAATTAATTAATCCTAAAAAAACATAACTCACCTTCCTCGTACCCCTGTAACGCCGTCACTGTCTCCGCCTTAAACCACCGTACCCCACCGTCCCACCACCGTCCCTCCGCCGTCCGCCGCCGGCGGCGGCGAAGCTCCAATCAACACCAAAAATACACCACAGATTCGTCTTCCTCTCCTCTTTCCAACCCCTATAATATCATCCTCCAATTCCTAGCCAAATCCCTCGAATATTGAATCAAAAGTTCCGGCCAAAATGCAACTTTATCCAAACCGGCCCAAATTCACACCCCATAGTCCCCATGGCTTCCTCATCGTCAATCCCCAACCAAAATTGTTCAAATCTTGCTAGAATTCCTCCAATTTTAGATCTTAAAAACTGTAAAAACCCTAACTAGAGAACCTTGGGGATTTCTGACCGTAACCTTCCTAATCATGTGGGTTCTTGTGAAAATACATGATTAGGTATGTTACGTGTCAAGAATCCTCGAGGATTCAAGCAACAAGGTTGGCCGAGTCTTTAATCCGATTAGGTATGCTATTTTTCTTTTGTTCTTGTGTTCCAGTAATTATTGCATTTAATGCATAGCAGTAGTTTAATTTTGAATGTGCTTTAATCTTGATTTAATTACTGTTCCAAATTTGTTCGAATATTGCCTGGTTAATGGCAGTGTGATGTTAGTTCCAATTTAAATTGATAATTGTTTCTTAATGCAATATTTAGGGTTGATTGATTGGTTATAGCTGATTTAGGTTAGATAAAATTAACCATAGTCAGTATTAAGTTAATTAAAGGGGGCTTGGGTAGTCTAGCAATTTCAGGAGGCTTAAAGGGTAGTTTGGACATGGGAAAAGGGTACTTTCAGCAGGTTTGGTAGTTTTTGAAGAGGTTTGAGGGTAGAATAGGGATTGTGATAGGCATGGAACTTTCTAGGAGGGACTATAGTGTGGATTCTAATAAACTTAGGTTAGTTTCTTGCATAACAAGTCAGAAATAGTGGGGTAAACACTGAAATTAGAATAGGGACTAAGGGGGGTAAAGAAAATCTGAAAATTGGACTTAGTTTACCTATAAATAGGCAGTCATTTTGCCTTGAGCAGGAAGGTTCAGAAGGGGGAGGAGAGGGGAAACATTTTCTGGAATCTGAGAGGAATTAGGAGTTTAAGAATCAGAAATAAAAACAAATATACTGTTCCATTGAAAATCCTGGAAAAGCTTTGAAATTTTCGTGGTATTTATTCTGTGACAGATTCTAAACAACTGTGGTACTCTATTTGAATTGCTATGAACTGAGTCTGGTTATCTGATTTGGTTTTGGACTGCATTGGTGTTTAAAAATTGTTGGTGTTTTGGTTCCGCTGTGTTGATTGAGTTGAGAATTATTATGCCGTGTTGATTGAGTTAATACCAGCTTTTAACTTCTTCCTGGACTGCTGTTGCAAACTGTCACTGCTACTGATCTTCTCCTTTTCTTGTTTGTAATTACCAGGTATACATTTGAATCTGCCCTGCTGTAATATTAAGCTTGAAATGGAATGCAAATATTCACTTGTTTTGCTACCTGGACTATGGTGTATTGCTAGGCATTAGACTTAATTTCATAGCACATTGTCACTTCAATTTTGTACGTGTATAAGCCCTGGACTGTATAAGCAAACTGTTTAGCTAAATGGCTTGGGATTGTTTTGAATATGTGGACAGTCGAACTAGCTCATTGCGCTCTTATAGGCACGTGAATTCTGCAGTGTTAGTTTTAGTTTGGTTTAGCTTGTGCTGCTAGTGTAGTGTAGCTTGAATTCGAAAATTAGGCATGTTTTTTATGTGTCCCATATCCTTGAGGTGTGACCTCAACATAAGTGTAGTTTGGCTCCGCTAATTTGTGAAATTCCACTGGTATCCGCAGTAGTTAGATAGCCTAAACACGCTGAATATAAAACTGGATTCTAACCACGCTATTGTGAAATAATCATATTCGCATCAAGTGTAAATCGAATTCTGTTTGGTATAAGTGCTGCCGATGAACTAAAGGCTCAACAGCCTTGTTTTGCTGCTTTGGGCCTTAGTGGTTTAAGCAAGTGGCCCAGGCTCGGATCAGATTTCAATGTTCGTGTGGGCCTGGGCCAAAGTCTGTAGTTGGCCTAATTCTGGTATAGACCTAGTTGCAATTCTCCTTCGTTGGGCTCATTTTGGAAGCCCAATGGGTGGTTTTAATACAAAATCCACCTCTAGTTTATTGCAATCCAATAACAAATTAATTAGGGCTTTCCCTTTTGCGACTAGAGACATTAACATAAAAATTATAGATTGCTTTAGGCTTGCCTTTAAGTAATAAAAGAGATGAGTCTCGCCAAACAAGACGCATAGATTGCGGGGCCCTCAGTAATTGCTCACGTTAAAATCCTTCGAATTTGGGGCGTGCCGTTTAGCAAATTCCACGGTCACCCATAAAGATAATAACCCGTTAGTCGCTTTAGGCACGTGTTTTAATAATTTTACCTTCCTAAATATGGGTGCACATTTATGTGACCCAAATCCCAAATCTCAACGAAGTCGAAATGTGTTAATAATCACGGGTGCACTGGTGCGACGTGGTTCGAGACGCATTTTTCACGACGTTGCAATTCCTTTAAAAAGCAAATAAATAAAATAAAAGCAGTTTACTAATAAGGCACATAAGCTAGGACATGTTTCAAAATCAGATAAAATCAAATACAACAGTTGAGCGACCGTGCTAGAACCACGGAACCCGGGAATGCCTAACACCTTCTCCCGGGTTAACAGAATTCCTTACTCGGATTTCTGGTTCGCGGACTGTTAACAGAGTCATAATTTCCTCGGGTCGGGATTCAACCGGTGACTTGGGACACCATTAACCTCCCAAGTGGCGACTCTGAAATCTTAATAATAAATCCCGTTCCGATTGTCCTTTAAATGGAAAAACTCCTTTGCACCCTTGCGGGTATATTAAGTGAAAAAGGAGGTGTGACAAGGTTCAACCAAGGCTATGGTTGCTGCTTGGGGAGAAACCTCAGATGAAGACTCAGAAGATGAAGCTAAGGAGGAGCAAGCACTAATGGCCATCGGAGAATCAAATGATGAACAAGAGGTAAGTATTCTTCATCTCAAAGATAAGATTGCATTCTTGTCTAAAGATAGGTTGGCCGAGCTATTAATAGACTTCATTGATGAGTCTGAGATAATTAATAATGAGAAGAAAGTTCTGTCTAGGGAATGTGTGATTCTAAAAGCAAAATGTAAAAGTCTAAAGTCTAGGGCAAATGAGAGTGATAAAAAAAATGCTGAGTTGAAGAACCAGGTTCTTGAACTTGACAACAGTGTCCTAGAGCTTAGGTCTGAAAACTTAAAACTGAAATTAGGAACAGGAAAGAAGAAAGTTGATCACACATACCTCACTCTAGAAGAAAATTTGGGAAAAATGAAAGATGAATTATACAAGAAAGATGAATTCATTAAAGTCTTGAAAGAAGATCTAGGAAAGGTAAAACATGAACTAGACAGAACTTGCAAGTGGAACAAGGCTTCTGATGCTCTCTCCTGGCTGCAAGAGCATCATAGCAGTAACAAAAAAGGACTTGGCTATGGGACTCAAGCTCCAAAATGGGATCCAAAAAGCAAGTACCTCACTCTTCCTGAAAATAAAATATGCACACACCGTGGTAAGACTGGCCATTACAAATATGAATGTAATGCAAAAGAAAAGGCCAGTCAAAGAAACAAAGCTTTTGTTCAAGAAAAGCACAAGCTGCCTAGTTGGGCAAGAAAGAATCTGATTCATCCTTTTGCCCATAGAAAGGGACCCAAACTAGTTTGGGTTCCTAAGACTAACCCCTGATTTCCTTTTGCAGGTCCAAGTGAAAGGGAGGAGCCAAATATGGTATATGGATAGTGGTTGCTCAAAACATATGACTGGGGACAAGGACCAGTTCCTTTCACTTGAGGACCTAAAGGGAGGTAATGTCTCCTTTGGTAATGGAAAGAAAGGTGAGATCATTGGGGTTGGAAAGGTAGGCAAAACAGATTCTCATTCCATAGAGAATGTCTACCTGATAGATGGCTTGAAATATAGCCTAATAAGTGTGTCACAACTGTGTGACAGAGGTAACCTTGTGGCTTTTACCTCCACCAAATGCTTTGTGATTAACCTTACCACTGACAAGATTGTTTTGCAGGGAAAAAGAGTTAACAATATTTACATTGTAGATTTGTCCACTCTTTCAGAAAATGAACTCACTTGTTTAAGTGTGTTGGTTAATGATCCCCTCCTGTGGCACAAAAGACTTGGTCATGCCAGTCTAAATCAGCTAAACAAATTAGTCTCCAAGGACTTGGTTATAGGGTTACCTAATATCAAGTTCAAGGAAGACAAAGTTTGTGAGGCATGTGCAAGGGGGAAGCAGGTAAGGTCATCCTTCAAATCCAAGAAAATGGTAAGTTCGTCCAAGACGTTGGAACTGGTTCATATGGATCTATGTGGTCCAATGAGAACCATGAGCAGAGGTGGAAAGAAGTATGTAATGGTGCTAGTTGATGACTATTCTAGATTCACCTGGGTTTTATTTCTAACTTCCAAAGATGAAGCATTTGACATGTTTTCTGCATTTGTTAGGAAAACTCAGAAACAATTAGGAAATCAACTTGCATCCATTAGGTCTGATCATGGAACTGAGTTTGAAAACTTTAAGTTTGCTGAGTTCTGTGATGAAAATGGCATAGATCACAACTTCTCTGCACCTAGGACTCCACAACAAAATGGAGTAGTTGAAAGGAAAAATAGAACTCTTGAGGATATGGCTAGAACAATGTTACTATCTAGCAAATTGCCTCACAGCTTCTGGGCAGAGGCTGTAAACACTGCATGTTACATCATAAATAGATGCATGACCAGACCTCTAGTAGAGAAGACTCCCTATGAGTTACTTAAAGGGAGAAAACCAAATATATCCCATCTTAGGGCATTTGGTTGCAAGTGCTATGTGCACAATAATGGAAAAGACTCCCTAGGAAAGTTTGATCCCAGAAGTGATGAGGGAGTATTCTTGGGATATTCTTCACATAGTAAAGCTTATAAAGTATTTAATAAAAGAACTCTATGTGTAGAAGAAAGTGTGCATGTAGTATTTGATGAAACTAACATTCTTTCTGAGAGACAGGAACATGAAGATGAAGCCATTGGACTGGTCAAAGACTTGGCTGAAGCATCAGCTCAAGTCAAAGTGACACCTACAGAAGGAACAGGTGATGGACCAGGTTCTTCCTTACAGGGCAACCTGACAGGGGGAAGAAGTCAAAGAGGAATTGAAATAAACTCCTTGAAGGAACCTGTTCATGAACCTGTTCCTCATCAAATGGCTGAAACATCCAGCAGAAGCCAGTTGGTTGTAAAACCTCACAAGTATCAAAGTTCTCATCCCATTGAGAACATTCTCACTGATCCAACATCTGGAGTCAAAACCAGATCACAATTAAAGAATCTGTGTGCTTTTGATGCTTTCTTATCTATCATTGAACCTAAAAATATTGTTGAGGCTTTGCAGGATGCAGATTGGGTGAATGCAATGCAGGATGAGCTAAACCAGTTTGAAAGAAGTCAAGTTTGGCACCTAGTTCCAAGACCCAAGGATAGATCAGTCATTGGCACCAAATGGGTCTTTAGGAACAAACTTGATGAAGATGGAACTGTTACAAGGAACAAGGCAAGGTTAGTAGTTCAAGGTTACAGCCAAGAGGAAGGAATAGACTATGATGAGACATTTGCTCCAGTTGCAAGACTAGAGGCAATCAGACTTCTCATAGCCTTTGCAGCACATATGGAATTCACTCTTCATCAAATGGATGTCAAAAGTGCCTTCCTGAATGGCTACTTAAAGGAAGAAGTGTTTGTGAAACAACCCCCAGGGTTTGAAAGCAAAGAATGTCCTGAACATGTGTACAAGCTGGACAAGGCTCTCTATGGACTCAAACAGGCACCAAGAGCATGGTATGAAAGACTGTCAAAGTTCCTACTGGAGCATGGGTACAAGAGAGGTAAAATAGATAGTACCTTATTCTTAAGGGAAAAAGGTAAGGACCTTCTTGTTGTACAAATTTATGTTGATGACATAATCTTTGGGGCCACCACTGACAAGCTAAGCAAAGATTTTGCAAAACTAATGGGAAGTGAATTTGAAATGAGCATGATGGGTGAGCTTAACTTCTTCTTAGGGTTGCAGATCAAACAAAGACAAAATGGAACCATGATTCATCAGCAGAAGTATACAAAAGAACTAATCAAGAAGTTTAAAATGGAGGATTCTAAAGAAATAGATACACCTATTGCAACTGCCACTAAATTAGATATTGATGAACCTGGTTCATCAGTTGATCAGAAGTTGTATAGGGGTATGATTGGTTCACTTTTGTATCTTACTGCCAGTAGACCTGACATTGTTTTCAGTGTAGGGCTATGTGCTCGTTTTCAAGCTAATCCTAAAGAGTCTCACTTGACTGCTGTCAAGAGGATATTGAGATATCTGAAGGGGACTACTGAATTGTGCCTATGGTACCCTAAAGGTAGTAATTTCAATCTAGTAGGATATACTGATGCTGATTATACAGGTTTCCTAGTGGATACAAAAAGCACCTCTGGTATGGCACACTTCCTTGGTTCATGTCTTGTTTCATGGGCTACCAAAAAGCAAAATTCAGTGGCCTTATCCACTGCGAAAGCTGAATATGTGGCTGCAACTTCTTGTTGTGCTCAATTACTATGGATTAAACAACATTGGTAGATTTTGGAATTGAAGTGGGATGCATACCAATATTTTGTGATAACACTAGTGCTATAAGTATGACAAAGAACCCTGTTCATCATAAAAGGACCAAGCACATAGATGTTAGACACCACTTCTTGAGAGATAATTATGAGAAATGATTAATCTCAATAGAATTCTGTGCTACTGATAAACAAATAGCTGACATCTTCACCAAAGCACTGAATAGGGAAAACTTTGAAAGGAACAGGTTGGAATTAGGAATGATTAAGATCACCTAAAAAGGAACCAGTTCAGAATGCAATGAAAAAAAATTGAAATGAAAAAAAAAATTCACATTTTTGGTTAGAAGTTCTGACTTTATGTAAATATCTAGACTAATTCTTACTAAGTCTCATACTCTAATCAGTATACTCCTGTGACGTGTGTTTATATTAATTCATTGATCTCTTACAATTTTTTTTTTCTATTCTGATATATGAGGCATAATCAAGAGAAGTTTTACTTGAAGAACCTGGTTCATCAGTATATGCTCATGAGAAAAGGTCAGGTATGTTTCTATACTTTGCACAATTAGAAAAATAAATATTCCAATTATGAGCAGAAGTCCTATTCTAACCAAACTCCTAAAAAATAGAACCGTTAAGCATTGAACCAGTTTCATTCTCCTAGAATTCTAAAGAAAACGGGACTATTTTCTAAAACCAAGCGTCACCTATTTATCACTAAAAGACCGGAGTCTTAAAGGGATTAGACTCTTGATTGACCACTGCAAAAAGGCTGCTGTTACTGCACCTAATCATACTCCACTTTAAATACACTCCACATACTCCCATTCTAGTCCATAACCGTCATTAAGCCTTAAACCTCAAATCATCATCCTTCTCTCTAAAACACCCCAAAAATTCTCCAGAAATTCTTCACCATGACTACTCCTCAAGAAAATCCAGGAACTCCCCCACCAGTATCTCCTAACACACCCTCATCTGCACCTCCTAGCGACAATCCTAAACCAAGATTTAGCCATCAGAAAATGTTGGCAAGAAAGACTGTGGCTACTGGTGCTCTGAGAACGGATCTAAACGAAAAATTGAGAGCTAGCCAGAAAAAGGAGAGCTCTGAAAAGGAATCATCTGACTCGAGTTCTGAGTCTGAAGTGTTTGTTTCTGCAAGCGATGGAGAAGAACGTGGGTCTTCTGACTCAGACAAGAATCAAGAAAACCCTAGGGAGGTAAATACGTGTTATGTTTTTTCTGATGTAGTTGAGAAGGTGGACAATAGGTTTGTGTTGGTGGGTTCGGTGAGAGATGTAAGTGAGGGAGAGTCAAGTAGAAAGGGAAAGAAAAAGAAAGATAAAATTCTTGCTATTTGTGGAGGAATAGAGGAGAGTGGCAACAATCCAGGGGGAAGTGAAACTGGGTAGGCTGCTGAAGGCCTTGTACACCTGAGTGAACAACAAGATGAACCTGGTTCATCGGTGGAAGAAACCTTGGCTGACATTCTGAAGAGGTTGGCGCAATCTATGATTCCAAGAAGCGCAAAGATTCTTCTCAAAAGGCTCCAACCGCCTCTAAGCCAACAAAGAAGAGCAAGGTGTCATCTCCTAAGTCTACTGTCCCTCCAGTACCAAAGGTGAAAGCTACTAGAAGCAGGGTAAAGCAAAGTGAAGCTGAGTTGCAGAAAGCCTTAGAGGCAAGCAAGAAAAAGAAGAAGGAAAAGCGAAAAGCTAAAGTTGTGGAAAGTTCTGTGGTTGAAGAAGAAGAGGAGGAGGAGATGGAATTGGTCCATCAGGAAAGAGGTACAACTGAGGAGGTTCCCACTCCTACACCAAAAAGATCCAAGACTTCTACAAATAAGTATTCAGAACCTGTATCTGCTGAACCCTCCCCGGCTAAAAGAACCAGGTCTGCAGTCAAAGGAAAACAAGTGAAAGTTCCTGAAGAAGAAGAAGCATGGAGTGGAGAGGAAGAAGAAGAGGAATCTGAAAAAGAACAGGACAGATTTGTCCTTTTTGGCAGGAGAAAGATATTGAAAGGAAGAATTCTGAAAGATCTGGAGGAGCCAGGCATGAAAAGATTGGTTGATGCCCTGGATGCACAGGGGTGGAAGGATATGGTTCTTCAACTGGATGGCAGGCTGGCAAGGAAAGAGCTGATCGAGTTTATGGCAAATACCACTGTGGTGAATGGGGTTGTTACAAGCTTGGTGAGGGGGGTAGAGGTGCAGTTTGATGCACCTAAATTGGGCAGAATTCTAGACATACCCTGTGAGGGCTATGATGACTATACTAGGCAAAGGTGGCCTTGTCTAGATTCTCTCCCTTCTGCTCTCCAAATCACCAGAAATTTCTGTGATACCAAGTCTGCTGAAGAAGTGCCTGAGGCTAGGTTTGTGCAAAAGAGTGAGATGAAGCCTGAGCACAAGGTGCTCTTTGAGTTTGTGAACAAGTGTTTGCTGCCCAGACAGGAGAGAAGGCACACTGTAAATTATATGGACCTGGTCCTTCTGGAGTGTCTTGTGAGAGGAAAGCAGATTAACTGGCCTGCTTTCATTGTCAAGCTACTGGATAGAGTCATCAATGGCTCCAAGGCTCATGCCACACCTTATGGGTTTATACTGACAACTGTCTTGGCCAAGTTAGATGTGCCATTGAAAAAGTGGGAGATGGCCTCCAGCAAAGAGCACTTTGGAATCAAAACTCTGCAGGCTTGTGACTATCTGC
Source organism: Nicotiana attenuata (assembly GCF_001879085.1). Classification (NCBI taxonomy): domain Eukaryota; kingdom Viridiplantae; phylum Streptophyta; class Magnoliopsida; order Solanales; family Solanaceae; genus Nicotiana; species Nicotiana attenuata. The sequence continues at coordinate 57,320,964 of NC_031995.1, read as the reverse complement.
TAAGTATAACCCCAGTTGAACCTGGTTCCTCCTTGAAGACTCCTGTGAACAGCAAAGTTAGGGCATTGGTTCTAGAGTGTGAAACAAAAGATGTAGAAATTGCTAGGCTCCAGGCTCGCATTGCTGAACTAGAAAGTGAAAGAAATGGCCTCAAAGCTGAGCT